>NC_140974.1:45945584-45953084 GCF_056783735.1 Eptatretus burgeri
GCTTCCCCTCTCTGCAACTCCCCGACAGACTCCGAACCCCGACAGACTGACTCTCCTCCAGACCCGTCTTGACTGCTGCTGCCACACTCTGCCGCTGCCACACTCTGCCGCTGCCACACGTCTCCAACTCGCCTTGACTCTTCTCCAACTCCCTTGACCGAAAAACTCTGCCGCTGCCACACTTCTCCAACTCGCCCGAGCCCAAAAACTGACTAAATTCGCCCCGCGCTCGGCGCTTTATAGTACGGAAGGAGAACCCATATGCAAATTTCTGGATCAGAACGAGCTCGGGGGTGGAGCCACGCTCGCCCATTGGACGGAGAAAAAGGGGCGTGAATCTCCCCTGATCCTCGAATTTGCATATATCGATTCTACTCCGACGCGCCTGGAGGCGGGGCCAAATCGCCCCGCGCTTGCTGATTGGACGGATCGGAAGTGGGCGTGTATCATTCCTGATCCGACTTCTCCTCGGAAAGGACGCTTTTTGCACCCGCGGCTCGGCGCGCGTCCCGCACGAGGCCAGGACAGCCTGACGCTCGGCGTTCACAAGTGGTGCGGGAATGGCCGCAGAAGGAGAGGCGAAGGTGGTGGAGGGTCCAAAGTGCTGGTCCATGGCCACGGAGACGCTTGGAATGGCGGTGATGCGATGTTTGCGGGAGCGAGCTGTGAAGGTAAAGGTCGTGGCTGTTGGCGTTGTTGTTGTTGTGAAGCGGCATTGCGGTTGGTGGTTGTTGTGTGATGGCGGTTGAGACGTGGTTGGTTCAAAATAAAGATAGAACAGAAAAACGGCTATCTTAAAGGGTCGCAGCCCGAATGAATCACATTTATTCCCTCTAAACAACGGGTTTGGGGCTAACTACACATGTACTTACAGAGATATCTCACCTACGGGACCTGAATGGTGGTTTGCGAATTTCCTCAACCACAACACTACCCCTCCCCTTTTTACAGACTCGTCCCGAGTCGTCAAATTTTCATGTGCCATCATGTGTCGTTCTCCCCTAGTACGTTTTACCTACGGATCCCTGACTGCGACATTCATGGTATTCGTGTCCCCAAAATAAATAACCTGAGGGCTGAGTAACTACCTAAACAAACCCACTCACATGGACGACTTAAATAAAATTGCCGGCGCGAAGACAGACATGCCGGCGGCGCACTCATATTTACAGTACATCTTAACCTTAACTTACAAATTTTACACTAAACCATGGCCCAAGATCAATGGACTCTGCAAAAAAGAAAGCAGTTAGCAGGGAGCCAGGCTGCTTGCATGCAGTCTCTGGCTCAAGCAATGCAAGTGACAGGGAACGTGGCCGGCTGCTCACACGCAGTCCAAGGCCTTCCCTTTTGAACTGAACGCAGTGAACCACAACGGTGCATGGGCTGCACAAACGCAGTCTCCTGGTGCGGCTGCCTGCAAGGCAGTCCCTGCAGAACACTGAACGGGCACTGACGCAAGCAACAAAACGGTGCACGGGCTGCACAAACGCAGTCTCCGTGCCAGCTCAAGTGGCACACGCAATGAGCACAACGATGGATGGATGGATGGATGGATGGATGGACGCAAACACTGTGCACGGGCCGCCACTGCAGGCCCGTGTTGTAGCTGCCAACAGGGCAGTTCTTGCAGCTTGCAAACTGTTGCTTTGATCCTGGCGCACATGGAAATGAACAGGGGGGGTGGGGCAAAGCAAACATGAACGGGGCTGGGAACATGGGCAGTGGGCATGGCATGGCAAAGGCAGCAGGCAAACACAGCCTGCAGATGAACTGGCTGGCACAGGCCTTGCAGAAAACAGCTGCAGACGATCCGGCCGGTACAGGCCTTGCAGCAAAACACAGCTGCCGATGAAGTTGGCCGGCCTTTGCCTTGCAGTGCTTGTTGGTGGAGGGAGTGTGGTGGTGCTGGCCACTCGGAAGGTGGGCTCGGACCTACCCTACGGTCTCCCTCCCACCTATCGCCTTTGTCTGTCACTGTCCATACCCACTCCCTTAATTTGGAAAGCCCAATTTAACCCCAACTTTTTTTTTGTTTGTTTTATTTCCTTTTTTTACTTCCCCACTATAAATCGTCCCCTAACCCCCTTTACTTTCTTTGTTCGGCTAAACTATCCTGTCACCTAGCCTACTCACAACCCCTACGTTCCCTTCCAGGAGGGGAATAAGGGAGAGCTAGCGTCCTGTGTCGAGGCCCAACGAAGCCTCAGGATGGCCTCCCCAGACTTCAGCGATCGATAACACAAAGTGGGTCCAGCGGCCCACAACGAGAGCGAGGGGATGGATGGTGCGGAGGGGTACACTTCCTATTCTACCCTATCCATTTAACTGTTAAACTACCCCGGGGCTTTCAACAAGCGCCTCTCGCTGAAACTATTGGTTCTAACTACCCAGATTCCCATCGCCTGTGCTGGTGTCCTCACAATTTCGGGCCTCACCCCCCAATTTTCTTTCCGTGCCCTCACACGGTCTCATGGCTGGGATGCGTGGCTCCCCTAGGCAGGAACAACCCTCTGCCGATTCTCCAGCTATGGCACCCCGGGGCACTACACTGCCTCCGAGCCTACCAGCTCCCTAAACACCGGGGAGTGCACCCCATGGCACCTCCCCTGAAACGCACACATGGCAGGCTGGCTTCCCGGGCCCCTTTCCAAGGGTCACCCGTGCCCACAACACTGCCCACTCGGCTACTGGCGCCCTGGGCCCCCGCACCAAGCGGGCGCACCCGTGCCCACTACGCTATCCTGGCCCTCCCATGGGCCCTTGGCCTACTACGGCCGACTCGCCTGGTGCCCGGGGTATCTACTCAGCGATACTCACCTTTCGCAGCCATGCTCCCAGCCCGTCAAAAGGGCTCCTGCACCCCTCCAAATGGGTATCGAGCCTACTTTCCCACCAACAACAAAACGACCTCCATTTTGTAAATTTGACTAACCCCCTAACTCACTCTACACTGACCCCGGGGTCCCTTGGGCGGGAGTCACTCCTCCCCCCAATCACTCATCGCACCATGCATTCCCCATTCGCTCCACTCACACAGACCCGCTGGCCTCACTCACTCATCATGTCACAACACAACTCACCAACTCTTCATCACACACACCGCTGAACTCTGCCATCCTTCGAACTACATCCCCTAACTAACTCGTGCTCCCACGTCGTCCCTTAAACTACAGCACGTTCCATTTAACACTACGTCGCTAAACAACGTCCCCTCTACACATCCAAAGTCTGTCATTGTCTCCAAATGATCCCTTTAAATCCATTCCCCATCCTAAATCTCAACTAACACCCTCTACCTAATCCATTCCATGGGCCCCATGAGGACTTACCCCTGCCCCATGGAGCCGGTCTAGCTAGGCTAACCCTTCCCCCTAACTAGTTTCATCCTGTGGCCAGGTAAGGGGGTCTTCCACCCCTTACCCGGGAATCCTCTTCACCCGAAAGCGAGGCTTGCTTTTTTTTTCCCCACATGCGCAGCACCAGCGCGGCAACTCACAGCTCGCGCACTTTGCACCTGCCCGTGACGTCATGCAGCTGCACGTGTACCTCGTCCCTCTTTGGACGGTACCATCCGGCAGGGATACCCCTCCCGCCGGATTCCAACCCCACATGCAGCCATGACGTCACCGTGCGCATAAAAAAAAACAAGCCCCACGTCTAGAGGGGTTCCCCACGCGAACACATGTGCCCTGCCCATTGAAGCTGAACACACCCGCTCGCGTGGAGAACCCGTCTGGTCCAAATCCAAAATCCTGCCGAACTTTGTCCGTCCGCGGGATCGGCAAATCCACCGCGTGCGTTTCCGGACCGGGACTTCACTCCCGCAAGCGAGCACGTGGGGGCCTCATGCGTTGCACAGCACGGACCTCGCGCTCGCTGCTGGGTGAACCCGGCACGGTCCGCAAAACATCTACAGCCGTTACCCGGCTTTCTTTCCTCCGTCGCCGTTGTCGTCTCCATTCAACATACACACTCCCACGTGCCACGACACTCACTCTCCATTCCATCACACTCACCCCGGGAGAAGCGGCTGCATGTTCACACATGCCCACCGACATCTCCCTCACATACCGCTCTCTCACACACACACGGTCTCCCTTGCACTCGGCCGTTCACTCAAACATGCTTCCTCCATCGCACACGTGACTCCACTCACTCGCGGTCTTCCACTCACACACGCGGGGGCACTCGCCCGCGGTGTCTCATCCACACACTGCGTGCTGGGGAGCACGCCCTTTGACACACTTGCCACCACACCACTCACACACGGGGTCGCTTCCACACACAGGGACGCACTCACACCTTGCACCATACACACCAGGACTACCACACTGGGGATTCGTGTCGCCACAAGGGTCTCCGGCGCCTCTATACCCCCCAAGTTCGGCGTGCACCCGTTCGCAGCACTCCTCCCCTCGAACTCGCAAACCACGACCGAACCCACCTGGTCGTGATTCGCCTCAAGGGTGCAAACTCCCTCCCCTCCCCTGGAGGAGGCCATCCAGCTGCTCGCACCGGGTACCCAACCAGTCCGCCAGCTCCCCCTCATGATCCTCCACTACGTGTGTGTGTGTGTGTGTGTGTGTGTGTGTGTGTGTGTGTGTGTGTGTGTGTGTGTGTGTGTGTGTGTGTGTGTGTGTGTGTGTGTGTGTGTGTGTGTGTGTGTGTGTGTGTGTGTGTGTGTGTGTGTGTGTGTGTGCGCGCGCGCGCGTCTCTAACCCCGTCCAAATCACCCTCTATCGTTCCCATCTCCCGCGTCTCTGTTATTTCTTTCAATACCTGCGTCTCCGTCAATCCCGTCACGTCGTCCATTACCTCCGTTTCTTCCTTGCTTTTCATCTCTGCTGTTTCCTCTTTTGTCTTTTTCGTCTCCATGATTAATTCTGCCGTTGTCTCCATTATCATTTCCTCCACGACGACCTCCTGCGTTTCTACACATTTTATTCCTGCCGTTCTCTCGCGTTCATTTGTTTCTCCCTGGACCTTCATCTCTGTTTCCTCCGTTTTTAATTCACTCTCGACCTGGTCTATCTCTCGCGTCTCTGGCAATACCTCTATTTCCTTTGTCGTCTCTGTTTTGCATGTTTCAGTCTCCCCATTAATTACGACGTCGCTCGTCATGACCTCGCCCGTCTACATCGCAGGCCGGACAGCCGTTGCACCCCCTCCCAACTCGTTCGCTCCCACACGTGGCGTCGCCATTTTAAGCTCCCCGGTTACTGCCTTCATGCCCGCCTGCAGGCTTTGGCCCATGTTCTGCGTCTCACCCCGCATTTCTCTCATTTCTTCCTTCATTTTGAGTGCGTTTGTTTCCATTTTCGTTTTCACTTCGTTCATTTGCTTGTTCATGCCTTTTATTTCGTTTTTCATTTCATTTGTTTTGCTGTTTATGTTCGCATTCATTTGTTGCGCATCCGCATTCATCTTTGCCAGCATGGCAAACAGCTGGGCCATGTCGGGAGCGCTTGCGTGAGCCGTTTCGGCAGGGATCGGGGAAGGGTTTTGGTGGAGAGGGGGAGGGGAGGTGTCATACACCGTGGCCGCTGCCGCACCTATTTCGGGCTCTGGGTTCAGTTGGGCGAGTTCGTCCTGTACAACCAACATTTCCTGCGCGGGGATTTCATCCTGTGCCATGGATTCCACATATTCTAAATCCATTTCTAATACCCCCGGCTCCCGCTCGCCTTGAGACTCCATCTTATTTCTCGTAAGGGGTTAATTTGAAACACTCGTAATTTGGAGGAAATCGGGGGTCGCTCCTCTCACCCCTGGACCGATTCCCGTTAATTTAGCTGGAGACAGGAGAGCCCGTTTTCCCGCTCTCCGACACCAGTGCCGCGAGGAGGGGGATGGCTTTGTGTCCCACGACCTGACACCAGTGTTGCGAATTCGCGCCCGCCGGCGTGCGAGCGGCCACGTAACTCGAATCGCGGCACGTCGCCCACCGGACGGACAATTCTGTCGTGACCCTCTCGGACTAACGCCGGGAACTAGTCACGGGTGGGCCTTTCGGCCTCACCACAATCGTGCCAATCGGCCCCCCGCGTGGGAGGGGGTTGTTCGCCAAATTTGACCTACCTAAGTACCCACACGGAGGGTAGACCGGGCGATCGCACCTCCCCGCAGGTCGACTCCGGACACGGGCCACTTAAGCGACCCGTTCCGTACTATCGGGATAACCGAGCGGTGTTAACGTCGGCCTCGACGGTTCCGATTAATTATCGGGCGTATTGAGCCCACTACCAACCCTTTACGTGAAGCAAGATGGAGATTCAATTAACGAAAAGACGAAGCGAAACGGGAAAAACAGTTCAACATAAGGCACATTTATTCCGCGGCACACGGAAAGCACACATATACAATTACAACAATTATGCACCAAAAGCAATTGCAACAAAAGAAACACAACAATGCAGAGATACTACCGACTACGCGAGCACACGGCAACACTTACACAGTTTTACTTTACAGACGGCGCCGACAACACATATACTCAAAAGCAAAAGAAAAGGGCCACCCTCAAATACAAGGGGACAGACGGGCCTGTGGGCCGCGAGACCGGGTGGAGCCTACCCGTCTTGTGATGAGCCGCAAATGTGGCGGCGGTGCCCCGACTCCGCGCTCCTTCGCGGGTTTCGTTGGCACTGCTTGGAGTGGGGTGGGAACGGGGCCCCCCTTTTCGCACTATCTCAGCTCGGGGGGGAAAAATGGGGGAGGTTGTTGATGCTCTGGGGAAAGAGGATAGCTGGCTTGCTTGGGTCCCGCGACGAGCGACTCCACTGCGACCTCGACCGCGCTCCCGGCTTCCCCTCTCTGCAGCTCCCCGACAGACTCCGAACCCCGACAGACTGACTCTCCTCCAGACCCGTCTTGACTGCTGCTGCCACACTCTGCCGCTGCCACACTTCTCCAACTCGCCTTGACTCTTCTCCAACTCCCTTGACCGAAAGACTCTGCCGCTGCCACACTTCTCCAACTCGCCCGAGCCCAAAAACTGACGAAATTCGCCCCGCGCTCGGCGCTTTATAGTACGGCAGGAGAACCCATATGCAAATTTCTGGATCAGAACGAGCTCAGGGGTGGAGCCACGCTCACCCATTGGACGGAGAAAAAGGGTCGTGAATCTCCCCTGATCCTCGAATTTGCATATATCGATTCTACTCCGATGTGCCTGGAGGCGGGGCCAAATCGCCCCGCGCTTGCTGATTGGACGGATCGGAAGTGGGCTTGTATCATTCCTGATCCGACTTCTCCTCGGAAAGGCCGCTTTTTGCACCCGCGGCTCGGCGCGCGTCCCGTACGAGGCCAGGACAGCCTGACGCTCGGCGTTCACAAGTGGTGCGGGAATGGCCGCAGAAGGAGAGGCGAAAGTGGTGGAGGGTCCAAAGTGCTGGTCCATGGCCACGGTGACGCTTGGAATGGCGGTGATGCGATGTTTGCGGGAGCGAGCTGTGAAGGTAAAGGTCGTGGCTGTTGGCGTTGTTGTTGTTGTGAAGC
>NC_140974.1:45965584-45975584 GCF_056783735.1 Eptatretus burgeri
TTGAGGGCCACCAAAAGGATATCCAGAGTCTCCACAAAGATGACTGCATCGTCTGTGAAATAAAGGTCAAAGATCTTGAGACACCCAAACGATGCACCGCAGCTTGATCTCTCTGACATCCTCCCCAGAATCCAGTCCATACAAGCACTGAAAAGTATGGGGGCCAGTACACACACCTGTTGAACTTCAGTAACAACGGGAAATAAGTCAGAGATGGAACTACCCATCTCGCAGCATTCTCAGCACGAGAGCATAGTTCAGACATCAGATTGATCAGTTTTGTTGGCACCCCACGAAGACAGAATCCTCCAGAAGGCACCTATATTCACTGAATGGAACGCTTTGCAGAGATCAACATTGGCTGCAAGTAACCCCTGCCAAAACTCTCGTCTGCATTCGGTGAGGACCCGAAAAGCAAGGATACGGTCAATCGTTGACCTCTTTGGTGTAAAACCTGACTGCTCTGGTCACTGTTACTCAAGCAGATGGTGGTGAACCCTGTCATCAATTTTCCAAGCAAAGACCTTGCCCGGCACTGAAAGAAGCATCACCCCTCGGTAGTTGTTGCAGTCCTGGCAATCACCCTTCCCCTTCCAAAGAGGGACAACAAGGCCCCTCTAACAGTCAGTGGGGTTGATGCCTGTGTTCCAAACAGAGCACAGATCTCCATGTGATGACATGAGTGCAGCATTTCCACCAGCCTTGGGAAGTTCAGCATGGATGCCCCAAATCCCAGGAGCTTTACCCCATTTCAACCCGTGCATCGCAGCCTGTGTTTCCACAAAGGAAGGTGGATCACAGTTGATTGTAGGGTCAGCAATCGGGATAGTGATACCCCTGACATCCAACTCAACAGCTGTTGGATAAGCCTGGTACAGCCGCTCAAAGTAACCGGTCCAGCGGGCCTTCACGTCAGACACCTCTGTCAAGAGCCCACCGCCCTCTGCTCTACCTGCAGTACACCGAGGGATGGGCTTGGAGGAACGCAATGTGCGAATTCCCCTGTAAGCAGGACGAGAATCACTTGACCACACGTGATGCTCTACCTCCTCACAGATTCCTCGCACATAGGCATCCTTGTCCACCCTCAGTGCACATACAGTTTTACACCTCAACTCCCGAAACAGCTCAGCTCTGCCATTGATCCTGGCTCTACGACTCTGGTCAATGGTATCCAGTGTCCCTTGAGAAACAAAATTCTTCTTCGCCCAAAGGTGAGTTCCAAGACATCCACCAGCAACATCAAGGATTTGTCGTCTTGAAGGCACTCCACAGCTCTTCAAGATTCCCCAAAGCATCCAGACCCCCCCCCCCCCAAATCCCCACTCAGCTTGTTCGCAAATTCCTCAACTACGCTCTCATCCCTGAGCTTGCCAACATCCATCTTAGGTTGGGATGGTACCATTCTCCCAGATCTAATATACAACTTCAGAGTTGCTACAACAAACATCATCGGTATTGAGGAACTTGAGCAGTCCAGGAGACCCTACAGTCCTGGATCTTTCTCCAGCGACCATCAACGACTACATGGTCAATCTTCTTTGCCACATCACCAGTGCTGGTATAGCAAGTCCAGCAATGAGGCTGTGGGTGCTGAAACTATGAACCAGCCACCCTAAGTCCATGACTTCTTGTAAAGTCAAGGAACTTAGTGCTACCCTGGTTCACAGTTCCAGACCCATGGGGACCAACACATGTCTCATAATCATCCTTATCAGTTCCAGTCGATGCATTGAAATCCCCCAACACTAGAAAAGTATCTCGCCTGGGGCACTGATCAGCCACAGACTCGAGTGTAGCATCGAATGCATCCTTCATAGTGAGATCACTCGCCTCAGTTGGAGCATATACAGAGACCAGGGAAATGACACCCAAGGAGTGACAAATCCTCAGTCTCATAATACGCTCATTGACCGGTGTTACCTCAATTATCATGGGAGTCAGCTTACTGGACGCAGCTGCAGCAACTCCTTGGGCATGGTAACCATCAGAGAAACCAGCCCAATGGTAGGTGTAACCACCCGCCATGATCTCGCCACTATCCGGTCTCCAGATAGTGATCATCCTCTCTTTGATCATCTTTGATCTCATGATAGTGATCATCCGGTTAGTGATCATAGGACGTTCCAGGCACCCACCTGAAGGGACCTCCTCAGGTTAACCCAAGGAAAACACCATCGAGTGGACGACACCTCAGCACCACTCTGCCACACACCACGCAATCTGACTCAGGAAGTTTACCCAGTGCTTTTCCTCCTATCAAAGAATGAAGATCCCAAACACTTTGCCTCAATCCCCTCATAAAGTGAGCTACCCTGTGAAGGGCAGCAGCACAGGAGGTACTCCCACGGAGTCGGTTTTCAGATTTCTTTGTGTTTTTGTGTTTTGCGGAGTGAAGGGCTTTACCGTGGCCGGAGTGCAAATCCTGCCACCAACCTCCTCAATATAAAAGTATCCCAACTGCAGGAGGACGTCTGCAGACACAGTTGGGCACTATATATGGAAGGCCATTGGCTCACAAGGACCTCTTCCACCATAACAGCTCCTTCAGGAACAGCTGGTTTTATTCTGAAATGATCAGAATCACTACAATTTAACACAGGTGGAGACTATTTCACTTGGTGTGTGATTTTGTAAGTGATTTGTTGCATTTTAGCTAATTTACAATTGTTATTATTAGTGGGGTCGACACTTATCCAACTGAGTTAGTCTAGTTTTGTATTTTTAATTAATTTTCTGAAATTTGTAGAATTTGTTTTTCACTTGGATGTTGTGCATTACGATGTCATAAAACGGAAGACTAAGAAGGAACCAGAAGTGAAGAGCAAAGATGGAGTCATTAGGAGGAACCTGGATAGGATTCAGATTCAGCCACTACTCCACCACCCTCAAATCAACCAGGCGCAGCCAAGTGAGCCTTAGAGAAAAATTTCTGCAATAATTCACTTCTTCGAGAGATAGATAACAAAAGAGAGAAATAAAGAGTCAAAGATATGAAAGAGAAGAAAAAGCAAGAATTTGGAATGAATATAGAGAACTGTGTTTAAAAAAAAAAATGATATTATATATATTCAAAAAAAATGTGAAAGGAATAAAGATGTTGGGAAGACCCGGACAGATAGATTTCAGCAGTTACTCCTCCCCAAGCTCAAGCGCAGCAACATGTACAAGCTACCAGAGGTCAATCTATTAAGTCGAAAATGTCTGATTTGAATCGTAACCTTGAATAGATTTCAATGGATTTGATTATCCCCCGCCAACCAATGAAGTTGGCGGGGGATTTAGAAATGGGTTCCGTCCGTCCGTCCGTCACATTTCGTTTCCGGAGCTTAACTACAAATCCCCTCAAGATATATTTACGAAATTTGGTGCACATATCAAGCAAGTGGTGAACTGGTGCCTTTTCATATTTTCGAATTGATCGGTCACATGGTTTGGCAGCCATGTTGGATTCAAGAAAAATATTAAATAATGTTTTCTCTGGAATCACATAACCTAACGAAGCGAAAATTTGCAACTATCATCTGCATACATCAGGTCTGCATACATAGTAAAAATTATGACATCACAAGTCACATGGTTTGGTGGCCATCTTGGATAGAAAAACACACCTCATCCGATTAACACGAAACTTCACACGTATTCCACTGGAGGATTGGAGGCAGAATGTAAATTTATGATGTCATAGGTCACATGGTTCATCAGTCATCTTGGATTGAAAATTCATGAATTTTAAAAATCTTCTTCTCCAGAACGGCTGGACACATCAAGGGGAAACTTCACATACATATTGCACACACTTAGGGAATATAAGTTTGTTAATCCTCATTTACTATGGCGGGGGATATCGAAGACTTTGTCTTCAACGGATGCTAGTTTCTATTTAATATAGGTGGAATAAGTCTGATTTAATGCAATTTAATTCTAGGCTATAATATAAGGTAACTAAAGGTGAAAAGTTTGAAAGGGGGTGTAGACTTTCTATAGGCACTGAATAGTTAGGTGTATGGGGTACAGGGTCATTATCAAAGTGGAAGGCCTTAGCATGGGCCTTAGCAAAAAGATAGTTCATTTTTATTGAAGGTGGACTGAGGTTATGTTTTCACCCGTTTGTTTGTTTTTCTGTTTGTGAGCAGGGTATATCAAAAGGTTATGGATGGATTTGGACGAAACTTGATGGACAGGTTGGGTGTGTGACAAGGACGAATCAATTATATTTTGATGAGGATCAGAATGCAGATCCAACCTACCCTTACCGAAAGCTTTTCTCCATCACTTGGGATGGGTATTTCTGCTTGCTTTTAAATGTGTGTGTTGTGTGATCGTCCTATGGATCCAAAGTTTCAAAAATGTTGTTAGTGTTTTGATATCCTCATTGTTTTAACTCCTCTGCCCAACTGCTATTTTCTGAATAATTGTTTTTATTTGGTCGATTTTGCAACAGCTCAGGAAAAACACGAGTTAAAGAGAGAACTCTCTTCTCCACTCTCAACTGCAGTGGCTGAAGAATTGAGTTTCCTGCAGAAATTTTGGGAGTTGCAGGTTTGTTGGATAATTTGGTTGTCTATGTACATTGCATTTTGTCAATAAATTAATGAATACATATTAAACTAAATATCATAAAACATTGCTAATACAACAAAGATAGGGTTCAGATATGGTGATTGAGAAGGCAATGACATATAGATAACATCGGTGTCATGCTCATCAAACCATTGGGCGACCACACGTGCTCTTCGGATGGGGGGCTTTGGGAGTTGGGGGGGGGTCTTCTCTTTCAGCCATGCTTGCCATAATTATAGGCAACCAGGCCTGTGCAGCATTTTTATACATAACCGTAAGCATGCTGGGATGTTATTTGCTTATAACACATGGGCCATACCTGTGTAGAAGCTGCTGCTTGGAGTCCCTCATTTACCCAGGTGTTTCCATGTTTGTTTGTTTTTGTCCACTACACATGTATTAGAAAAATGGAAGCAAGTGTCAAAAGGAGATACCATCTAAGGCTACTTATGGTCTGTCTGGAAGTCGGCAAACATCACTGCCATCCACATAAAGGGTCGTATTATCTACCACAGACCAGTAAGCTTACTTTGAATGAAAAGCTAAGTCAATGGAACCCATCATCAAGTCTTTCCTGTTTTCAAACTGCCTGATCTCTGGCCATCGGTTTGGATTCCATCACACTCACTTCACTTTGGACATGCTGCTGCTCAACTTTTAGTAATTGTTGGATTCCCTTGATCTCAAACAAGATGTTAAGACAGTCTCCCAGGACATATCTTTGGCATTTGACACTGTCTGGCTACTGCTCTGCTTGTTGAACTCTGTCTGTGGCGTACAAGGCCCCCTTCATACCTGGCTTTCTAACTTTCTCTAGTCGTGTATCAATGGAGCCCTCTCATTTCCTCTCCCAGTTAAGGCTGAAGTGACCCAAGGTAGTCTTATTCCTCATCTACATAAACAACCTCTCCGATACAATCTCAGTCTCACCCTGTTGCTGTGGAAGGATCATCAAATGAACCAACTCGTATTTCCTGGATGAGCCACAGGAAGTGGTTAAGTTACTTGAACTTTTCGGCCTTACCATTAGCCATGTTATCTCGGAAGCTTACCACATTGAAAACTGGACTCCAAAGCTGGACACAGATTGAGTGTCATTCCAAGTCATTGGACGTCGTCCGTAGTGTTCACCATCTTAATCATTTAGCTCTTCCACGAGCGTCTGTCTCTAAAAAGTGTATCACTTGAGTGGTGGTGTGATGCTGTAAATTCAGGACATCAGATTCTAGTCCTGGACATTTTATTCACTTTGCTTATGTAGTTGTGATGGATTTTCTGATTTCTCGCTTTGAAATATTTGCCCACTTTGTATGCAGAGCAAGATGCTGACAGTACGAAGCCACGAGCAGGAACACAAGTACAGCTCAACAGCACTGCAATGGCTAACACTCGATACCAGCATTGCCTATTGGATGCATCCCAAGTCTAATGTACGCACCTCATGTACCTTGTCCAATTATTTCATCATCATCTCTGTCAAATGGTTTGACATGATATTAACTTGATAAATACTGCAGGGAAAATTTGGGATGTTCAATAATGACACAACACTGTCAGTATAATTGCACATATCATTTATTACCCTTGCCAAAGGAGGGGGTATTGCACTTGGGTCTGTTTGTTTGTTTGTCCGCACAGAATGTGCTAACATAGGCCACAAACGTGACCTCGCGGTAGCCAGTAGAACGTGTTCTGTTTTTTTTTTTGTGTTTTTTTTTCAACCGAGTATCTCTGAAGTATGTACAATTAGAATGTGAGTAACTTTATAAAACTACATGAAACAAGTCTGGGCGAAGGTATGCAATCGCTGATTGCTCGTTCTAGTTACCCTCGCCGAAGGAGAGGATATTGCCTTCGGGTCCGTTTGTTTGTTCGTCTGTCTGTCTGTCTGTCTCTTTGTTTGTTTGTTTGTCCTCACAGAACTTTCGTGTTTTTCTCTGCATTCGCTTGTCGGATTGAGACGAAATTTTCACCATCAGTGCAACTACTCAGGTAGAATGTTTTATTCATAATCCTAATATCATAGGTCATGTGGTGTGGCAGTCATGTTGGAAAAACGGAAAGACTTTGGAGGTGTATCTCTGACATCACACCAAGTTAAAAATTGAAACTTGGCACATGGCAAGTACTCCTCACGGGGAAAATAAGTGTGATGTTTTGATGACGTCATCATTGCATATGTAGAACGCTACATCTGATCAGTATGAAAATTTTTGAGGGTCATCTTGGGATTAAATGGTCAACAGAAAAAGATTGATGACGTTATCGGTCACGTGATTCGATAGCCATATTGTTTTTTTTTTTAAGCTTTCAAAAATCTTCTCTGAAGCGGCTGAACAGATCAAAGCAAAACTTTACACATATGACCGACCGCCTATCCATGAGAAACAGAAGGTTCATACACATAATGTCATAGGTCACAAGGTTTGGCAACCATATTGGATTTACCCTTAAACCTTCAAAAATCTTCTCCAGAAAGGCTGGACAGATCAAGGGGAACTTCACACAAATGTTCCTCAAGCCATGGGTGGAAAAGTTTGTGAAGGAATAATTGATAGGGCACATGGTTTGGCAGCCATATTGGATTGCAGAAAATATTAAATAATGTTTTCTCTGGAACCGCTTAATCAATCGACATGAAACTTCACATTTATGATCTCGCAGTGTTGGGGAATACACGTTTTAACTTTCAACTTGATCGGATGTATGGTCTGGCAGCCAGAATTATTTGATTTTTTTTTTATATGGGTTTTTTTTGTTGGTTTTTTTTAAATTTATTTTTATTTATCTATTGGTTTTTTTTGAATAAGGCTCATTTGGCTGTACCTGGGTGGGTTTGAGGGTAAAGGAGTCACAGCTGAAATGCGATTCCTATCCAGGTTCCTCCTGATCTTTGCTTTTTGCTTGTTTGGGTTCCTTGTGATTACTCCAATGCAGGACTGTACCAATTTGGTCTTCCATTTGATTTCAATTTAATTTATTTTAATCCCATTCTAAATTCATTTGAATAATGAATAATAATGAAAAACGTCATGGGTCAGGGTCAGGTGTCCGATCAAAGTGGGGTTACATCAAAGTGGGACGTCTTGGTACCCGGTCATCACTGCCAGCATTTATAAAGTGGCAGTTCTAGTTATGTCTATTATTAATTACGGAACACACCAATACACAAACACTAAACAATATACACCACACAAAAAAGTCCTGGTGACAGTCTGCAATCTCTGATTGCTCTTTTTCAAGTTTGCATGTGTGTTTTTGGCCATTTTGGTGGAGAATTACTTTCACCTAAATCCAATATTAATAAAATGATTTTTATCAATTTTGAGTTTTTGATACCAAATTGACTCCAATGTTCTCATCTATTCTTCCACATCCTGCTTATAAGTGACTGGCCAATTGAAAGGCAACTCAGGTTGGGTCCTTTTTTTTTTTTTTTTTTTTTTTTTTCTTTTTTTATACCTCTGAAAGGCATTCCATATGTCTGTGTTGATTATTAATTTTGCTCAAAAAGTCGTAAATGTAAAGATGATAACATGCAACATCTCAGTCTATCTCAAACCGACAAAACAAGACTTTGCTGCCTCCACAAAATCACTAAAACATCTGATCATCAAGTTGAATTTGCTGTTTAATGGTATTATTATTTTTATATAAAGGATATAAAGTGAAAATATAAGACCAGATAGAGTAATTGCGATTTCGAAATTTTAATTGTTTTCCATGAATTCATATTCGTTTTATGCACCTGTAATATTCTTGTTAGATTTATGTTTATTTTTTGTTTTTTTAACCTTTCCCTTAGGCCCAGATACATCTTCTACCGAACTCTGTTATCTGGGGTTCCAGTTCTCTTGCTCTTATTGCATATCTTGTTACCTTGATTTTTTACCTCCTCCGTCGACGCCGGTGTATCTATGATATTCCTGAAGGCAAGTATCACATACTGCTGGGGGATCAATACATCCTGCAACCTATTTCTATTACTTAATTGCAAAACTTTGCAGTAAACCTCAAATGGTTGAGATGAAGGGTGAATTGGGTCAATTGATCATGCACAAGGCAGCATTTGGCTGTGGGATTGCATCATTACTAAAATGTGGCTGTACCAGTTATTCTCCTTTCTCTCTCTCTCTCTCTCTCTCTCTCTCTCTCTCTCTCTCTCTCTCTCTCTCTCTCTGTCTCTGTCTCTGTCTCTGTCTTTGTCTTTGTCTTTGTCTTTGTCTTTCTCTCTCTCCTTCTCTCCACAGCTGCTGCTGCACACGTGTAATCACGAGACATTGCTGTGTGGTGGTTCTCATGGTGCACTGTGTGTAATGTTGCTGCCTTCCACCCTTTTCTCTCTCTCTTTTTCTTTATCCCTTGCTATCTCTTCGTTTTTTGTTTTTTTCCGCTCGAGTTTGAGAGTGAGAGAGTGCAATTGGTTTCACGATGCTTGTTGTTTCGAGGTATCGAGTGTTTTTCCCCGCCCGATGTCATGGTGAGCGTCAAAAATGTTCCTGGTTTGGAATTGTTGACTCGGAAAAATGGTTTGTCATGCACACCACCTCCTGAAATCTCGGTGGAGCAAATCATCTTGTGTGTCGGAAAACCCATCGGTATGTAAAATGTAATTGCTGCATCAAGGATGAATCAATATGTCATCGTTTTTGTCTCGATAGAGGAAATGGTGATGCAGCTCGTTGAGACCGTTCTGACTATAGAGCCGGATATCTTTGTGTTTGTTTCCCCGTTGGACGTACCATCAGTTAAGGTAATCATCTCGAATGTTCCTCCCTTCCTTAAGAATGAGCAGATCAAGGCTGCTTTGGAACAGTATGGTAATGTCTTGTCCAAAATAACCTTCATTCCTGTCCGATTTAAGGATCAGCAGGTAAAACATGACCAATCTTTTCGGCATCAATTATTTTTTATTCTAAAGCCAGACATTCATCATTTGAAAGTCGTGTTGAAAATTAAACATGATAACTATACATACTGGGTGTTTGCTACATCGCAGACCTTGGTATGTTTTAAATGTGGTCTGTACGTACATGTTAAAAACGAATGTCCCATTTGTATGGTCGAACAGCCACTGATGGAATCTGGCAATGAAAACGAACATGTGCCAGGCAATGAAGCTCCTTCAGAGCCAGGTGGAAGTTCTGAAAATCAAGCCGAGGATATGAATGAGTTTTGTGTGGTTACACAAGGAAAACGACGGCACCAAGGTTTAAGTGCAATCGAGCCTGTTTCATATGCTGAAGCAGTCGCTGTGAAAAGCGTTTCACTCAGTAGGAGTGAGGCTAAACCGAACCTCTTCAGTGTTGAATCCTGTCCTCCTCCTCATGTCAAGGAGGAGGCTATGAAGCATCAACAGACTTCATCAGCCGATACTCCAAGTTGAGATGGATCATCTACAGATGGTGCATCAGTAAATGGTGAACTTAGTCATGAT
>NC_140974.1:45980584-46050584 GCF_056783735.1 Eptatretus burgeri
TAATGTAACATCACTAATTTTTAATCAAATTAGTTCCATATCAAGCACATCAAAGTACATCAAAGTAAATCAAAGTAAATCAAGTTCCATATCATGTACATCTTACACATAGAAATAATTGAAAAATACAATGAAACTGAAGCATAATAAATTTTGCAAGCACAACTATGTGAAGTTCAAAATGACATTTTCCTGCTTCTTTCTATGGCAAATTTGTCAATGATACTGTTTGTGTCAAGGGATTGTAGGAGGTCAGATTCAATGCCTAGTAATGAAAGTGAGTTTAATTTGGTTTGTCCCAAAGTTGATCTCATGTGATTCTTCACCCGAGATAGAGTAGAGAAAGACCTCTCTCCTTGACAGTTTGTAATGGGGATGGTAAGGAACATTCTTACCAAGATATTAATGTTTGGAAAGGCAGTTGTCAAAATACCATCTTTGGACCTCAACAAAGTGGAAATGTTTGGCACTGACTTGTCAGATTCAGAAGACAAAATGTCTTTAAACTGCAAAAATTCATCCAAAACAGATGCTTCCAGGTCACTGGAATAGGTACTGACAAGGAGTTCCAGTTGAGCTTTGAGGTCATCATCGTTCATACTGTCATACTCTGTTAAAAAGCTAAACAGCTTCTTTATTTCTGAATAGGCATTCACTCTGCGCTCTAATTCATTCCAAAGGCAATCTAATATTGTGTAAAAATTGTCCACCATGAACTTCTGACGTGGATCAAGATGAGTTTCTATCCCAACTGATTCATCAAATAATTTTTTTCTTTTTGTTGTATCTGTGTAGATAGGCTCAGCAAAAGTCCTAGCCTGATCTTCTATTTCATCAAACTGATGCTGTCTCATTTCAGAGATGAAGGAGATCAGACTCTCATACAGGTTCACAACTGACAGAAGGTCAGTCTCAACTTTTTGAAGTGATAAGCTAGTTACATTAAACCTTGTCAAAATCTTATACCATATTACAGTAAGAAGTGCTGTTTCAAATGATTCCATTTGTTTTCTGAGACCTTCACCTTCAAGCTTTGTAGCCACAGTTTGTCTGCTGTATAACATATTGTTCCGAATTTGGGAATTCGATTGCACACAACATACAGGTTCCTTTAGTCAGCTATGTCGATAAGTGCTTGTTCCCTAGATAGCTCACCTTTCATTGTTTAAATGTTCAGAAATCGATTAGATGCGCTGTGGATCGATTTAATAGTTCGGGAACGAACAATGGAGACATCCCTCCACCTCTTCTGCGAAGAGCAAGAAGAACCCTGCCGTCCCGTGACTCATGATCTCAACAACTCCCTCCCACCCGTGGCTGAGCGGGGGATGGAGCACGAGAGCATGAGTCATGAGTCACGCCGGGAGTGGGGGAAAGGCGGGAGAAGGATAAGAGGAGATCTTTTCTTTTGTTCGTGGGCAGAGTTGGAGAAGGGAGTAGAGAGTAGCCGTTCAGCAGACCTTCGGGTCCTGTTTGGCTTGGGTTAGGGTTGAGGCCTTCGGAAGCTTTTTGCTTCGGCTGGCTCAGTGAGCTTCGGCTGCAGCCTGGCTCGAGAGGAGGCTTTTTGCTTTGATGGTTCCGTGAGCTTCGGCTTCTGCTTGGCTCGGAAGAGTTTTTTTGCTTTGAGCTGCTTTGCTTGGAAGGAAGTTGAGCCGGTCGCTCGGCTCGAGCTGCGAGTGGTGGCTTCTTCTTCTTCTTCTGGGTTCGTGGAGTTCTTTGTTCTCCATTTTGGTTCCCGGCTTGTTGCGACTCATCGACCTCTTCTTGGAGGTGGTTCCTCGGGGAAGCGATGCATCGACGGGAAGGATCGGCACCTTGTCTCACCAGCACGTCTTGAGAAGCGCGGGAGGTGGTTCCTCAGGGAAGCGACGCATCGACGGGAAGGATCGGTGCCTCGTCTCACCAGCACGTGTTGAGAAGCGCGGGAGGATTCGCGGGAACTTGGGAAGGATCGCAGCTCACGGCGATTGGATCCAGCTCGCTCTCGCTGGAGCCCGGGTCCGAACAACTTGAAGACCACACGAGGTGGAGAGGTTCGAGATAGGTTCTGGGTTTCAGCTCACCTGTCCTCCGAGCTGGAGCCCGTTATTAAAGGCCTCTGCCACCATTTCTTGGGTGTGTGTGTGTGTGTGTGTGTGTGTGTGTGTGTGTGTGTGTGTGTGTGTGTGCGTACGTGTGTCCGTAGGCCCGTCTAATAAGCAGGAACTGCTAATAAGTGCAAGTGACTGTACGTAATAAGTAGACGGTTGTAATTCTTTTGTCGTGCTTTTGTTGCTTGTATAATTGCATACGTGTTTTGCCTTGTTTAATTGCATACGTGCATTATTATAATAAATGTCCTTGTGTGAATGTAAACCTGTTCGTTGCGTCCATTCCCTCATTGAACTGCCTCATCTTGCACTCGGAATATAGTTGGTTTTTAAATAGCCAGTAAAGTGATCGGGTCCAACGGGACTGCGCGATAATACCCCGCTCGGTTATCCCAAAAGGAAGCGAGCTGCTTAAGCGGCTCGTTTCCAAGCGGTCCCATTGAGGTACAATCTCTCGGTAACCTACCCGCGTGAATAATTAGGTAAATCGAAGATTTGGCGTGAAGATTTGATAAATGGTGTGTGAAAATGTTCTTTGTTGTATAAGAAATGAAACAGTTTTTTCTTTTTGATGTATTCATGAATTTATTTTCCTGTTTTTTTCTCTTGCTTAAATCCTTTCTCTCTTCTTATTTTTCTCAGTGTTTTCTGATTTGTAAATTGTACATAGATATATTTTTACTTTTGTAATAAAAGGACTCCAAAAGTCTCTCTCTCTCGCTCTCGCTCTTCCGATAAAACGTTGGTATTGCCAAAAGCAAGGATTGTTTTGTGGTTTGCCATAGCCTTCCCATCAGAAAGTCAGGACAGGAAGTTGTAATTTGTTGAGAGTGCTGGCGACAACATACCGACTCTTTGTGAAAAACATCATGGGGTTATTTAAAATCCACCAACTAATGTCAGCATACTGAATACCCAGCCTAACATCCATCCAAGGTATGGCGCACTGTTTTGGAGGGCCTTGCCTGTGAAACAACAATCCAACGTTTTATAGTCTGTTCAGGAATTAAATGCAAATTGATAGCCCAAAGGCAAGTGTGCTACCTTTACACCATTGCTACCTTTGCACCACCATTACTGTGTACATTTTGTTTTCCAGGATCTGGTCACTAGATGCAGCAAGTCCAGCATTATGATCAAAAGATTGTTGGGTACTGTAAATAGCAAAGATGTGTGTGATCGGTTGGGAAAAGCTTTCTTTTGTTCTGATGGTCAATTTTTGATTTATGTGAGTGAGTGAGGTAGGGGTGGGAGTAGTGTTGTCAACACATTTAGAATGAATGGGTATGCAGCATGTAATTTTAATATGGAAATGGATCGATATCGGTGTTACCAAAACATTTATGTTGAGTCGGTGTAACAGCCAGGTCATTGAGTGTTAAACATAATCCTTTTAACTTCCAGCGGAATCACCACTTTTTGGCTTTTGGTCGAAGTGATGTGGATGTGATCAGTTGTCCAGCATTAAACACCGTGGGATATTTAAAATCCGGAATGATAAATGGATGTGTATCGACTGATTAAATTGTCAATTTTCATAACCTTTGGTTTTTGTCCCATGCCACACTGACTGGTAAGCTTCCCTCCAATGCTTTGTGCAGTCTGAGTTTTAAAACGTTATCTGTTAAACAATATTTTTATTTCCTTCATCTTCACAAATCAGTTACTAGTCACCAAATGTTCATTGCTCTCTCGTATTGAGAGCACCAGAGATTTGAGCTATATTTTCCTCGAGCCATGTTTATTGAAAGAGAACTTTGACATGCTTTTGGAAAACATGTCGCCGTGTAAAAATTCCCCGTAAAATATCTTTATGAACGTCATGTTAAATATGACACTTTCAACGATCGGTGATGATGTACCAAAGAACACTCAAAATCAACCAATTTCATAAAACCTGATCTTTATCGATACAGGTATATTATTATTAAATCACAAACTTCACTTTGATGTGTTTTACAGGGTATGTTGGGTGATGGAAACGAATAAAAAATTGTTAGACCCTATCTGTCAATGTGCTGTAGTGATGGTAAGTGTTAAAGGCCCGGTCACACCTTGACGTTTTAGCCAACGTATGCCGATTTTTGAAATTTTTTTCTAAAATGCTGGCACACGTTGAATACGTTATGGGTAAGTTTTGATAACATTGAGAGCACGCTGAAAAACACTGCCATACGTCGTTGTACGTTGGCTTTAAACGTTGTACTTTTCGGTTGTCCTCAAATTTTTTCATGCTTGAAATTTCACGACGTATGCCGGCGTATGACTCACACGTTCCGCTACGCTGGCCACAAGTTGTATGCACGGTCTGCGATCGTTGACAGACGTCAACACATGCTACTTGTAAGTTAATCATAAGTTGAGACACGCCGAGGTAATGTTTAGCGTACCCGAAACTTATTTCTAACCTATGATTAACGTGTTGTTGGCACGTTACGCGATCGTTGCCACACATCGACAGACGTTACTTTTAAGTTACTCATAGGCTGAAAGACGTCGGTATAATGGATCGTCCTTGCGTCAGCGTCCACGGCCACGGCCAGGACACTTATTTGCAGCATTCTTCAAACTTTTCTTCGGCATGACGAGGATGTTCACACTTCGATGTCTAGCTTGGCTATGATTCCAATTGTCCATCGGCAGCGTCTATTTACAATAGTCGAGTTTGAGCGTTTTCACACGTTCAGAAGAAACGCTTCAAATTTCCAAACCCCAGCGTCAAAAAACAAAAACAAAAAAAAAAACAAAGGCGAGTGACAGCAATTTAAATCGTTCATTGTAAACAATGAAACTAGCTGAGTGGTACCGTTTAAAAGTCGTTGAGTGGAAAAAAATCCAATTGTTGAGCGCAAGCGTCTACTTTCAATAGTGGGGTTTGAGCGATTTAGCACGTTCAATAGAAACGATTAAAATTTCCAAACCCCAGCGTCAAAAAACAAAGGCGAGTGACAGCAATTTAAATCGTTCATTGTAAACAATGAAAATAGCTGAGTGGTTCCGTTTAAAAGTCGTTGAGTGTAAAAAAAATCCAATTGTTGAGCGCAAGCGTCTACTTTCAATAGTGGAGATGCAGCCATTTAAATCGTTGAGTGGCAGCCTATGAACCTACCCGTGGACACGCGTGGACGCAAGGACGATCCATCATAACCCACACCCTCCCCCTCACACCCACCTACTACTGCCAACATGAACAAACTACTACTAATACTAATACTGATACTGATACTGTTACTGCTGAACATGGACATCGACTCAAAAAGGAACTCGAAAACACTGTTGGGTTCCCCTTTTATGAACACCATTTTTATATACCAATTCCCAAAACCGCTGGGAACACGTCTTTATATGGCAGTTGGAAGCTAGAAACACATTCATTTTTTTTTTTTGTCGACCGGAAGACGTCATTGGAATATGTCTACATACGTCGATGTGTGTTGGGACTACGTAAAGAATTGGTTCAAAGCACGTCAAACATAAGTTAGAAATAAGTTTCGCGTAAAAAAGACATTACCGCGACGTGTTTCGACTTATGAGTAGCTTATAAGTAGCGTTTGTGGACGTGTGTAAGCGTCCGCATATCGTGTGTACAACTTATCCCCATCGCATGCGGAACGTGTGTCATACGCCGAGTACGTCGTAAAATTTTGAACATGTTTAAAATTTCTTGACGTACTCTACTTACTACGACGTATGATAGCGTACTTTAGCGTTCTACTCACGTATACCAAACTTACTCATACCGTATTTGACGTGCCCCCAACGTTTTAGACACATTTTTCTTAGGTCGGCATACGCTGGCAAGATCGCCAAGGTGTGACCGCGATGTTGTCACTTCCATTTCTACGGCAGTTATGATTCGAATCGTTGTGCGTCAGCCTTTTAATAGGCTATGTCACGACATCGTCGGCGATGCGTGCAACGCGCTATGCCTAAGTTAGACTATCGTTGGGCATAGGTTGTGTAGGCCAACAACAGGTTCAGCATTCGTTGGTATAAGTTATCTATAACACAATGAAACGTTCTGTGTCCATTAGTAATATGTTATGCATACGACCAACTCGTTATGAATACGTCCGAATCTTTAAAAAAAAACATCAAAAGTTCAACGTCAGCCAGCGTTTTACATACATTTTAATACGTTGCCATCGCTGGCTAAAACGTCAAGGTGTGACCGGGCCTTAAGATAACGCTGCTGAATATCTTTACCCAAGCACATTATCCGTGTCTCCGTAAACACAAGTTGCGATTGTTAAGCTTGTTTCTTCATACAAGTGTTGATGCTCTTGGGAGAGCAGGAATGATTGGGATCAGCAAAGGATCAACAGACACAAAATGGGACAAATGGAAAATGGGAGGGCAAGAACATACGGAGGCACCATTTTATGTATATGCTTGTTGTTGGCTTAATGGTTAGGGTGGCAGGCTTGGGATCCTAGGGTCCTGAGTTCAAATCCCGCTCAGCTGTTGAATTAATACCAGGTGGGGTTAACTCGGCCTGTCATCCTTCCGTGGTTGGCAAAATGAATGCCAGCTTGCTGGTATCCTGTGTTCGAGTGGCGACCCGTCCAGGATTGTGCCCAATAGCCAAGGAGAGTGCTTCGGCAGCACCAATGCTCTGCACAGAGTATGGTCCCAATGGATGGATTGTAGGTGGAGAGGACTTATGGGTGAAAGGGGGAAGAGAAGCTCAGAGGTAGAAGTCAGAAAGATCATGGAGTGGCAACCAGCAACAGACCTGAAATCCTGAAGGGAATAGCTTGAGACAGACTCAAATAGTTTCACAAGCAAGAAAATAACAGTATGAATGGATGTAAGGAGGTGAACATCGATTTTGACTTATGGAGGGAATAAGGAAAAGGTTTCTCCTATAATGTGGGGAGTGTGGAGGGGCATTGGTGTGGGCATAAAAGTGAGAGGGCAGGAGGAGCAACACCAGAATATAGCTGTTAAAATACTGCTTGGTCACCAACCTGGCTCTGGTGAACAAGACACATACCCTGAGACATACCATCCTTTTGCAAGATGCCAAGCACATGAAGTGCCTTACATTCCAGGGCCTCAAGGGGACCATATTCCTTGCCACTTCAGATGATGGGCTTGTACACCAATCTAAGCTGAAGAATGTTAGGTGGTGGCTGACTTTGGAGGGAAATGATCTCTGTAAGACAGGATGTAGCTATTAAAGAAGCTTTCGAGACTGTACCTGTCACCACAAAAATACGTTGGCAGATTTACCGGTCTGTCATTAGAGAGGGATAAAATGAGAATTATGGGCCTTTTGTGCATTAATAAAATGCTCCAGATGGACAATTGGTTGCTTATTTTCTCGACATCAGCAAAGAGGGATTGCACCACAGTTTACTCAGTGAAGGGGTATATGACACACCTCAGGATAGACAAATTTGCCCAATTATTGTGCCAGACACAGCGGCACCTTGTAGATCCCAGATAGATGAACATTATTAAGAGTGCATAAGCAAAGAAAGAGCAGGAAATGTGAAAGGGATATTGGACTTTTATAAAGTCAAAAATAGGTTGAGAATCCAACAAATTGGGTAAGACCTGAAGTGATCAATGCAACATCATCAACAAGTGATTTGCAACATCATGGACAGGAATTTGAGGATCAATGCGAAGCCAGCGGACATGGTAGTGGTTGAAGTCTTCTTCAATACTCAGAGCCATCACTGTTTGGACGATGGTAAAGCAAAAACACAAATAAGTTGTTACTGAGAAGGGACAAGGACAGACGAGATATTGCAATGGGATTTGGAGGAAGGGGTGTGGGCAGTGTGTGGGCACACTCTGAGAAAGGGTGCTCCTGATGTTGAGTGTAACTCAGCCACAAACGCGGGCATAATGGATATATATTTCATTTGATTTACACTTCCCAACAATTGGCAATTGAAGAAGGAATCTTGTTATGTGCTGGAAAATTTACAACAGATATTTTCTCTCTCGGGGCTCGAGTTTCAGAGTTAATATTCTGGACCTCTCTGGTATTGGCCCCTATTTGTCAGATAACAACTTCAGTTCTGTTTCCACAGTTTGTGAGACTGTTTTATATTGTTCATAGCCAGTAAAATTCACTGCAGATAATGATTTGAAATGAACAAACCTTAACCAAGGACTCCAACCGAATGTTTGTTTCTTATATTTTTGGAACATTTTCACCTGTATGACATGAACAGATCTTAACTTTATTTTTGCAAGTGAATGAGGTTTATTCCAAATTTATGACAATGTATCACAATGAAAAATATTGTGTGGTGTAAGATCTCTCTGCATGGTATTTTGCTGTACATTTATCCTGTTCAGGACTGTGGGAACAATTCTCGATTACCGGGTGGGTGTTGGCTGGTGGATGGATGTTCAATTTTCTGCCGTACCTGCTGACAGACAAGCCGCTGTTTCTGTACCACTACCTTCCTGCTGCCACGTTGCAGACGCTGCTCATCCCTGCAATGCTGAGTCATTTTGCAGATTGTTTTCTTCGGTACAGAACCGCACCTTTCATACAATTCTATCCAAGCAGCTTCATGATTTTAGACTAAGCATGTCATTTGGGGGTGTCTTTTATTCCAGGCATTTTAAATCGTAACAAGGATGCAAACCCTCGTCGATAATGCAGCCCACAATCGCATTTTAAAATGGTGTGTGTGTGTGTGTGTGTGTGTGTGTGTGTGTGTGTGTGTGTGTGTGTGTGTGTGTGTGTGTGTGTGTGTGTGTGTGTGTGTGTGTGTGTGTGTGTGTGTGTGTGTGTGTGTGTGTGTGTTTAAAATACACACTCACGTAGATTCTGCTCCCAATTTTTGATACAAACAGGAAAGAGCAGAGTCAACATTAGTCAATGTTTTGCTTCCAGTCCACAAGACCTCTCAACTCTTGCCCTTGGAATGCTTGTTGACCACAAGCAAAACATCACCTGAGCATGGGTAAAAGCACTCCAGGAAGCATGGGTAAAAGAATGATGACACTCAAGAAGGCAAAGGGCAGATACACAAAGTATTCACTCGTACTATAAAATGACTGCTATTGTTACTTATTAAAGCAGTTTGTTTCACATGCATTTATAAAGGCTGTTAATTTACAATAATACAGATGTGACTGTTATCACTGATAATTTGTTGAATTTACTATAAAATATGAATCCTCATTGAAAAAAAACCCAAACCTTTGCACAGTGTCTTGGTACGTCTTAATTTTTTTAACATCGTTGGCAAATAGGGGACATGATTATCAGTTGGTCATCGATCAGTTTTACGTTGTTGACAAAATTGTTTATTATCACTTGTAAGTTGCTTGATCACTCACCAAGTTGTGTTTTTGTGCACCGTATGATCATGTAAGGGAACTGAGTGGAGAGCCTGTATTTGTTACCACAAAAATTCCAGAATTTATGAATTTTGATGAATTTTACAATCTTTATTTTATAATATTTAAATATAATTATGTACTTCAACACTAGAACACAGATCGCCTTGTTACTTCCAAAACCCTTCCATTTAGCAGTACTTGGACATGTTAAATATGGTGGTGTGTAAGGGTGATTGTTAACATTGCTTCAATAGCTCTAAACTTCCAGAATTTTTTTAACAATCTTTAAAATCATTATTTTATTGAAATTGAAGTATATACTGTACTTGAACACTGCGTGGGGTAATGCGTTATATGAACTCTCTAGTTAACCTCCGCCATCGAAGATCGGAGGTTACTGTTTTCACCCCTTTCTGTTTGTTTGTTTGTTTGTTTGTGAACAGTATTACGGAAAAAAGTCCTCAACAGATTTCGACGAAACTTGGTGGGGGGATTAGGTATGGTCCAAGGATCATGCCATTAGATTATGGACTTGGTCCAAAATCCAATATAGCCGCGATGGCGGCCATTTTGAAAAAATATTTGAATTTTTTTTTGCATTTCTACATGTTTTAAGTTATTTCCAACCCCCCCGCCCCCAAAAAAAAATTGTTAGAGAAAAAAAAATTTGCAACTTTATTTTCAACAAAATTTCGATTTTTTTTTTTTTTTTTTTTTTTTTTTTTTTGCATTTCCACATGTTATAAGTGATTTCCAACAAAAAAAAACATGCCAAAATTATAATTGCGGCTGATTTTGGAACTTCAGATGGATATACCCACATAAAGTCAATTTCTGTCACAAGGAATCTAGTTATGACGAATGAATTGAGTATGTAAAAGGGAAAGTTGCAAACTATAACTCTGTGAGCACTGTTGATGTCAAATTGAATGAATAGGATATCAGGTTCACTTGAGTGACCTAGCAGTATTGGCGGCAGAGGTTTTGCACTCTACCGAGTGCTCCCCCTCTAGTTCAATAATGTAATTGGTGTGTTTTTGGACAGTCCATATGCTGGTGTCTCAAAAGATTGTTTCAAATTTGCTCGAAAAATCTAAGGGTGCTTGAGATGTATGTGCAGAATGATTATTACATGAGGAAATTACATTGTGCAATTACAATAAGGTGTTCTACACATCCCTCATGCCAAAAAGACACTTGGAACGCATGCTGGAACAGTCCTTGCGGAGTTTATCTCTGGCTGGATCGTGATCGGAAAGTCAGATTCCCATTATAATTGGTGTCTCCACATCACATTTCTCATTTTCCAAATGGTGTGTTTCCAAAATTTCCCCACAATTGTACTGGCTTCTTTGATCAAGCTTGTATGACATATACTCCTCTGAACTTTGCACAATTTCCTATTTACTTTTACCAAAGATTCAAACATCGCTTGCTTTTAAGCCTTCCTCTTAATTTCCCAGTTTGATATCGAACAGGTACTTAAACCCTTTCTATATTTGGAAGGGCTCGTTTGAAGTCAGGGTGACCGCTGTTAAACTCTTTACTATTTTATTGATCCGTTGATGGTGTCCATTATTTAAATGCACAATTTCAGCTTTTTTGTTGTCGTGGTTTGCCTCTTCCCTTATCTTGAAGAGCAAGCTTGGCCTCCTCAGCTTTCCTTGAGTAACATTGGGAAGTTGCAAGGTTTCTGTGGTAAAGGTTGTTGGTTTTTGGATCCCTCCATGAGCCTTCGACGATTTGGAAATAAATATTCTGCACACTTATCACATCGAGACGTATTGCGCTTCTTCCTGGCGTTTATTTTTATTTCCTTTAACCTCAGCCAATAATGTTTTGAGACATCACTTTGTCTGCTCTGGTGCAGTGTTTTCTCTTGAGACTTCTACATTGCTTCACACAACTGTGCTTTCCTCTTTAACTTTATTTTTTTGTTCCTTATTGAAGATTGCAAAATGTTTTAAAAAAACAAATTCCACTTTCATCTGTAGATATGAATTCAACAAAGCTGTGGCTTTAAATTATGTTTTTTGATCAGCTGATAGTCACTGAAACTCTGTACAGTTATGTTTGGTGCAGTGGTACAGGCAGCAAGGAATGAGCAATGTCATTTACTATGGCATTCTCTTTAAAGCAGAGAAGCAGGGTGATACCTTTGTTGATAATGCCAAATGCTTTCCATCAGCAACTTTCTCTAATTAACTTCACCTTGCCATAATTTCCATGCTGTGATATATTGCTTTTTTTGGTTTAAAAAATAGAAAACTGAACTGCTCGCTCTGCAGAAATCTAATACATATCGTTTTTTCTGTCCCCATGTTAGTTCCAAGATCAGTCGTCATCTTCTCACTGCTTTGACTCTGGCCATTCTGGCGAGTGCAATTCAAAACCACCGTATGCTCTGCCCGCTCTCACTTGGCTTTCCTCCACTTCAATCCCACGAGCTCGCACAGCTTCAAGAGCTGCACTCGTGGGAGCTTCTTATCCGTCAGCAGCGCACGCCAGGTCCCACGTAGATGCATCTGATTGTTTTTGTGGTGTTTGGTTGATAGATGTTAAAAAAAAACAAAAAAAACTACTTTAACGAACAAGGTCTGCACATACGAGTGGGAAACTTAAAGTATCTATTTATTTTAAATTAAGGGGTACACCGACATGTAGATGTGTGCATGTTAAAAAATACATTAAAGAATTAAGCTTTGCTTTGAAATAATTTTATCCCATACCTGCTATTTGCTACACACAGCCCCCACTTTCCCATAAATTGAGTCAGAATATAGCCATATCCCTCGGGACTGGAATTCTTCACCGGAATCCACTGTACAATTTAATGACACATAATTTGGGTGCATGGGAAACTCCCCACCCTCTTATTCATAACTCCCATTCAAACTCTAATGTGGACTGGTCCAAACATCCTGAACATTTCATTGGAATAGTCCAAAGATTCGAGCTTGGCTCCCTGTTGGATTAAATGTTCCATCTGACCCTCAGAGTTCCTCCCCATTTGCTCACCCCCATTCCTCACTCACTGTCTTGGTAAGAGATGGTATTTGTACACGGTTTCCTTTTGTTTGGATTATTTAATATTTTCAATGACATGAATTGACTGTTACTCTTTATATTTTTTAAAATAGCATTTCTGCATTTATCCTATTTTTCTTTTCTACCGTAATCTATGGCTCGTGGAGGAGCTTGTACATAAATTGCATGCAGAACCAAGATATATTGTACTTTTAAATGAATTAGGACTATAGCAGACAACAGACAAACACATATGTAGAGAATTTGAACCTGGATTCACCCTTAAGCGAAGGGTTCAGATGGGAATTCCGTTGAGTGCCTCTGCTGCACCACACTGGTGTTGAGCTCCCCATCATGCTGAGTTTTCACCAGTGCTGTCCCATACCTCCTGCATTGCTGGTTTCAGTGTGATGGCAAGCGCAGTGTAGTATGGTGTGGCGTATTGGGAAACTGCGGAACATCACATAATGTGGAGCTTCAAACAGTATTGCAACATGATCTGTCACTTTGATACAATCATCCTGCACAATGATTTGCAAGGAACCCACCAAATTCCTCTCTGGAATCCCACCGATGAATTCATGCAATTGTGCCACACAAATACAGGTAACTTCAGGGAAATTGTAAATCGATTTGCAGTGGCACATTATTTACAATTTGATGAATTTGAATCATTAATTAATGCATTTTAGTGGGGCAACTTAGCATAACAATTGTGCATTTTGTGAGGAAAGCACCAAATTTGGCACACTAGTAGCCTAACATATTATGAACAGATTTGGATATTGGGCCATCTCAAATTCAGCCGCTGATCGCTGTGGCAGCCATTTTCCACTGCCATCAAAAATTTTGAGATGGCCCAATATCCAAATCTGTTCATAATATGATAGGCTACTAGTGTGCCAAATTTGGTGCTTTCCTCACAAAATGCACAATTGTTATGCTATATTTAGCTAAGTTGCCCCACTATTTAGATAAAGCATATTATAAACATTGGCAAACACCACTATCTGGGCATTTTCCAAGCTGTTTGTTTGTATCAACAGGATATTCGCTGCAGAATAACACCAGCGATTGATCGTGTGAGCACACGCCGATGTGGTGGCATTGACTGCTTCTCTGAGCTGCTTTGTTTTCTGTGTAATTGATCCTCTGTGAGACTACAAGCAAAGTCTGAACACAGATTATAATGTTTATTCTTTTGTTGTTTGCATGTGTGTGCATGCTGATCATGCCTACGGCTTAAAGGTGTTGCAGTGTAATTCGAGTTACGAATAAGTGAAACTTTTTGTTTTCCCCTAACACTTTGGTATGGAGAATAAAAACTCCTTTTTCAAAATCTGATTTTGTTTCCTTTATCCTTTGTCACAATCCTATATTTCTGGAGGTAACATGGATTTTATGATTATTTTCTTTTCACGTTTAAAATAAACTGTGGCTGTTTGCTTACACTGGTCGACAAAATCGAACTTTTTTCTCTCAACTTCAAAGATGTAAACACCCACCTTTTCTAGATTTATATTTCTGGTCACTGAATTCAACCAGCCAATTCTTTTTGAGGTCAACGTAGGCCAAAAGATCAACATTGGCCGAATTTCTAAAATTGTCAATTTTCATCCGATTGACTCAATTTGAAGAGGATTTATATTTCAGGTCACTGAATTCAACCAGCCAATTATTTTAAAGGTCAACATTGGCCAAAGGTCAACAACTAAGGATGTGTTTCTAAAACCCTCAACTTTCATCTCATTGACTTGAAATTTGAAGAGGATTTGCAGATCAGGCCACTGAATTCAATCACCAATTGTTTTCGAGATCAACATAGGCCAAAAGGACAACATAGGCCAAATTTCTAAAACTATCAATTTTCATCCGATTGACTTGAAATTTGAAGAGGAGTTGCATATTTCGTCGCTGAATTCAACCACCAACTATTTTTGAGGTCAAATTTGTTATGAATTTTGCAAGTATCGTGCAGAGCACGATGTAGTCTTCTTGTTTGTTTGTCTGTTTGTGTGCAGGATATCTCAAAAAGTTGTGGATGGATTTGGATGAAATTATTTTCTGGGCAGGTTCGGTGTGTGACGAAGACGAACTGATTCGATTTTGGTGAAGATTCAGATCTGGATCCGAGAATTTTAAGTGTTTCTTCACCATTGGCAATTGGGCCAAAAACGATATACATCACGATATATCTCAAAAAGTTGCGGACGGATTCGGACAAAACTTGGTGGACATGTTTGGTGTATGACGAGGAAGAATTGATTCAAGTTTGGTGAAGATCCGAATCTGGATCCGGATCTGATAATTTTTAAGTCATTCTTCACAATTGAGAGATGGGGCTAAACCGATATATAGCACGATATCTCAAGTTGCAGCGGATTTGGATGAAACTTGGTGGACAGGTTGGGTGTGTGGCAAGGACGAACCGATTCGATTTTGCTGAAGATCCGAATCCGGATCTGGATACGAGAATTTTTTATTTTTTTTAAGTGATTTTTCATTATTGGGAGATGAGACCAAAAACTATAAAGTACTCTATAGCATGATATTTCAAAAATGTATTATGTTCTCATGGATCAAGCATTGCGCAGCGAAGGTATGCGCTCTACCGAGTGCCCTTCTAGTTTGATATGCATCGAGCAGTTTCTGAACTCTGTCTTTGTATGTGGGAGACTTGTGCTTAAACGAGAAGTTTCCACAAATCCACTTGAAAGCCATGCTTTTAGTTTCAAGATATTGAGGCTTTCTTCAAAGTCTTCATCCTGCAGCACCTCCTTGATTTGGGCCCCACAAAGATTCTCGTCTTCAATTTTGTGGCACTGATGTTTGGAAATTTCTCAACAAGGTATTGAAACCATCTCAAATTTGTGTGGTCCATCACTTTCATAAAATTCTTCATGAAACCGAGTTTAATGTGGCGAGGTGGCAGAAAAAATCTTCTTTGTCTCCATTGAAGGAAAACACTGGACACTGCTCGTTCCAAGCTCGTATGTACTTCTTTGATGACAGTCACGTCTGAGGTCATGATCAATGGTAGCACAGCGGTCACATCAATAACAGTATTTTGTGATGAGACCAATCAAATTTGAAAGGTTATTTCCTTCATTATACGTCAGGCAATAACCTTTCAAATTTGATTGGTCTCATCACGAAAACTTGACGTGCCAGAAAATAAACAAAAACAGATTTAGAATCGGTGTGTCAAGAGCTATTTCGCCCAACTATAATTATATCTGATGAAAATAACTTGCCTCAGTGTTATTATGCCTGGTGAGGAAGCAGAACAATATAAGTTTTAGGTATAAGTGGGAGGAGAAGCGATAAGTTTATGGTCTGTTGGGAGTTGGGGGATGGTTGTGAGGAGACTGTGAGGAGCATTTGGAGGATGGGGTGGGAGTATAAATTTGCACCATGTTTGCATACGTAATATATTGATGCTTATATTTCCAACAGATCTGTTTCCATAATGGTTGTATATGTAGGGGTTGCAAGATTCATTGAGCAACTTTTATCTTTGTATAATTTTGCAAACCTATAAGATTTAAGCCCCAGACCACGGTGATGATTTGTCTTCGAGCACCATCCCACGATCTGTCGTCATTCTTATTAAAAGCACATTTGATGATTTATTATTTAATACGATTTAATAAGAGCGATTATACATGACGGCGATTGTGAATTTTTATTTCTTTTCAACTTACCTACCTTATGGTGTTAGTAGAGCCGTTAAGTGTCAATGGACCTTTTAATTTGATAATTCAATTGGCATTAGCAAACTATTGGTAGCTTTCTCCTCATGATCTCTCAATGTTGTTTCAATTTCTCCTTATCTGATGAATTGCAAGATACCGTTTAACTATATCTTTTAAGTGGCTTCACCTCGCTTTCGTATTTTGAGAAGTGGCTTTCTGAAATGGCGAAATGTTTGCAGGTGAAACGTGTCGTTCTGTTTGGTTAATTGAGGTGTCCTGTAGGACACCAAAGCTGCTGCAAATTCTGTGTCAGGGAGAGTCTATCGGTTATATAGATAACTTCCTGGAGACCAAATCCTGACCAGGATGTTAGTTGTCATTCTATCAGTTGTATTCATTGACCACTGGTCAAGTTTACCTTCTACTTGCCGTATTCCTTGCTGATCGTTCTACGATACCTGCAGGTGTTTACCCCTCTGGATGATTAAGTCACCTGAAGACCAGAATCTGTAAAAAGAAAATGGATATATGCCTGATTGAGTAAGTATATTGAGCGGTAAGTTTAGCCATCTTAGCCTACAGTCAGTTGCACAACAGTAGTCATTTTGAAATCTGTTACCCACATGTTACATAAACTTGGACAAGGCTTTGTCCAATTCTCTAAAATACGAGGTCCGTCTCAAAAGTAATGGGACTGAGCCTGCTGTGTGCTCCACTTACACAACTTGAACGGGTTGCGTTTGCCTTTTGCAACATTCCAGCAATATATATATATATATATATATATATATATATATATATATATATATATATATATATATATATATATAAATATATATATTTTTTTATTATTATTTATTTATTTATTTATTTATTTATATACGATTGGTGATGGTTGACTGCGCTCATTGTGTGATTTTTTTTTACAGGTCGTGCTTTACACGTTGTCTAGTCTGAGTCGTCACACTATGTGTCGTGAGCAGAGAGCCAATCTGAAGTTTCTTGCCAAGCTTGACAAAACACCTTCCGAATCCTTCGCAATGCTGCAGCAAGTCTACGGGGAAGAAACGATGTCACGTACACGTGCATTTGAATGGCACAAGAGGTTCAAAGAGGGACGGGATGAGGTTGAAGACGATCCACGGTCTGGAAGACCTCCAACGAGCAGAACGACGGACAACATCGAGCGTGTGAAGCAGATGGTGCGCGCAGATCGTCGACTCGCGGTGTGGATGATTGCTGAGGAACTTTCCATCAACAAGGACACTGTCTGGAGCATCATCATTGAAAATGTCGAAATGTGCAAGGTGTGCGCAAAGATGGTCCCCAAGCTGTTGTCCGAGGACCAGAAACAGCAAGGAGTCATTGTCTGTCGAGACATTATCGAGCGCCTCGAGGACGATCCAGACCTGCTCGGGAGAGTCATTACTGGCGATGAATCGTGGGTATTGGAATACGATCCCGAGACCAAACGGCAGAGTTGTGAGTGGAAAAGTCTGGCATCACCAAGACCAAAGAAAGCAAGGATGTCGAAGTTGAAGATCAAGGTGATGCTCATCATGTTTTTTGACATCAAGGGCATCGTCCACTTCGAGTTTCTACCACAGGGTCAAACAGTGAATCAATACGTGTACAAGGAAATCCTCTGGCACCTCATGAGATCAGTCCAGGACAAGAGGAGGGATCTGTGGGAGAACAACGCCTGGGTGCTCCACCTTGACAACGCCCCTGCTCACAGTGCCCTGAGCATCCGACAGTTTCTGGCGTAGATGAACGTGCCAACTCTGGAGCAACCCCCATATTTGCCAGACTTGCCCCCTTCTGATTTTTTCCTCTTCCCCAAGCTCAAGTGGGTGATCAAGTGGGTGTGGAGGCCATCAAAAGGGCCATGATGACGGAACTCCGGAGGATTCCAGACGAAGCCTTCTGGGGGTGTATCAAAGCATGGAAGAAGAGGATGGACAAGTGTGTGAGACTGGAGGGAAACTATTTTGAAGGGGAAATAGGGTGTGAAAGCTGTGATTTTAATATATTTTTTGGAATAAAATTTCTGTGAAGTCAGTCCCGTTACATTTTAGACGGACCTCGCAGTCCTGTTACTTTTTAGACGGACCTCGTGGAGTATTACAACTATCCTCAAGCGTGCAGAACATTATTACTTTTCAATTTATTTAGTTTGGTGTAAGATGCTGCTAATTTTGTTCTTCAAAATTCACTTAGCATTGGGGGGGGGGAACCTGTTTTGAAGTAGTTTCCATGTTCACAAATGAATGGTCTCTGTACAAAACCAGAAAGAGTCGTGATGTACTTCACTGCTTTATGGTTCATGTGTGTTGAGAAAATGTTTAGTTTCCAAAAAAAAGGTGTGGCTCAACCTGCATGCCAGATCAACAAACCCCACTCTCCCTTACATGTTGACTTACCATTTGATTATGATTTGTTCCTCATTACGAGTTGTGGTAACTGCTATGATGTCAGCTTTCACACAAACTTTAAATGCTACAAAACGGTTGGAAATGTTTCTTGTGATGCTATTTCCATAAAATTCCACCAGTTAGTGCAGAGGTACCCAAATGATCATGAAGAATGCATCACGAAAAGGACACTCCTGGGTGGAGTCGAATATTATAACCTGAATTGTATCCGTTTCGGAATTGTAAACCAGTGGTCAAAGCTTAATTGACAAACTTGTAACAAGAACCAAAAGTTAAATGGAATGAAGCCCAAGATTGTTTGTTAGTAATATGATACATGTTTATTTGCCAGTATTCACATGGTGTAAACATGTCAGGTACATTTACCTATGAGGGGTTGTTTGGTGGTCATGCAATAAATTGTAGTGTAGATTTGTTCAACAATATCGATTTATGTAGCAACATTAGGAATTATTCCAATTTTATTGTGATTATTGTTGTATTTGTAAACATTAAATGTAGTTATTATTACACTTGCTTTCTCGACTAACCTATCCTTACCCCCTTATTTTGTAATAGTCCTGTCGAGTTAAACATCGGGAGAAACGTTTTTTTAATCGATTCATTACGTCACAGTGCTTTCTTTCCTTGATATGGACCATCTGTTTATCCCCACTCACAAGTTGATATACTTTGTCAGCAAGAGACCCCACCCTCGGGGGCCGTCTCGAATGATTGTGAGCCACGATTGATTGTGTGCAGCCCCATGTTATTGCATGGGTTGCATGACCCACACATCACACTGCTTCTACCCACGACTCACGTTGAGCTCGATTGGAAAACAATTGGGACAATTGGAAAACCTCTCTCCACTAACACCGGCGGCGGTCCCTCTTCCAAGCGTACTACGGCGGTGAGTTCGAATTTCCCCTTTGAGCTCAGGGCCCTGGGCGCTGGCCCTGCGTGCCCGTGCATTAATCTGCCACTGGGCGTAAGCACATGAATATTAATTGAGGGACGGGTGCAACAAGTTTTATAAAGGAGGGAGGTTGCATAAACAAGACCTTTTATTTGAAACATATAAGAACCGTTTGTGTATGTCTGTCTGTGTGTCTGTGTGTCGCTATTTTTCTCAGAGATGGCCAAACAGATCCTCATCAAACTTTCAGAGGTTCAGCAGATTGCTGAGGCGTGTTTTAGCAAAAAATAAAATTGAAATTTTATGGATTTTTTTTTTTAAATCATGCTACATTGCCTAAGCTTTTGTAGCTCTGTGAAAGGGAATATTATCTGATCCCTGACCCCCATTCCTTAGTGGGTGTAGGATCGTGTTTAAGGCCTCCACAAAAAATAGAAAAATATTGATTTCTTCAAAATGCCAACAGAATGGCATCGGGCAACACCCGGTATTTAAAAAAGCCCTTCTCGTGTTTAAAAATGAGGGGGAGGGTTACTGTATACCTGGCATTGTGCAAGACATTTATTTCACCAACACCATAATTAATTCCCACATGGTTTCAATAGTTATATATATATATATATATATATATATATACATATATATATATATATATATATATATATATATATATATATATATATATATATATATCTATTTTAAATCCCCGAGTAACCTTTCGCAATATCATTTTCTCCTATGGTATACCACAGCTAACGTCTTCCTTCCATGAGCCGATATGCTGTCACTTAACCTTCCTTCAATATCCCTCACTCCCGCTCCTTCAGAACGACACACTACTCTCTATCGATGATAATTTCTGCAGAATAACGAGTCCATAATTATGTTTAATAATTTCACCACCTACATCCTATGGGATCAAAAACTTCTCCCTGGTCTCATTCTGCCCAAATCTTTTCCTTACCTCCTCCCACCATTCATTGCCTGTAGTTTTTCGTTTTTCGTTTTTAAATACATAAGGGATAAAGAGCAGCTCTTTACCTGCACTGCCCACTGACAGGTGCCCACTGACAACCAAATTCCAGGCTAACTTTGTCCCAAACAATAAGCGTGTTCTGAATGTACTCAACTTAACGAAGCTAACCCAATAATTTTGGGTTTTGCAGGAAATAAAAGAGGAAGTGCATAATGTTTCTGTGAAAAGGGAGTGGGGATACAGGGTGTGGGTGGTGGATGACCGGCCCGCCTAATAAATTGGTAAGCAAGTACATAAGGGAGAACACGGTTCATCTTCTCTGTGTTTGCATGTTGTTGTCCTCACGGAGTTCACCTGGTGTGCAGCGATGGTTCTCCATCCACAGATCATATTCCTGCTGCTCGGGTTCACGTCCCTGATGGTCCCCCCATGTGCTCCTTTCTACCCGAACCGCGAGTCCCTCGGTGGAATGGAAGCCCAATTCACGGATGAAGAAATTACCGAGCAGGGCGTTCTTCGAGCCGTGGCAATTTTTATGGAAAGACATCCCCTACCCAGTCATAGTCCCTTCACTCCAGGACAACTGGAAAACCTCTCTCCACTAACACCGGCGTCCCTCTTCCAAGCGTACTACCGCGGTGAGTTCCAAAATAGTCTGTCTTTATTATAACTTTTCATTTGTTTTCTTTTTTGGGGTGTTTATTGGGGGGGGGAATGCTCACACCAGCAGTGTGACCAGTTTAAGATAAAACAACTACATGATTTGTCAAGTTTCAAATATGCCACCAGAAATGTCGTAATTATTCTTCCCGCCAAAAGCCTCGTATTAAGCATGGATTACTTGAAGTGGATTTTATTACCCTTGCCAGAGGAGAGGGTATTCCATTTGGGTCCGTCTGTTTGTCTGTCTGTCCACACAGAATGTGAGTGTATTAATTACATTAAACCATTTGGAACTCTAAGACCCTTTCAACCCTTTCCAGCCCAAAGGCTCTCAAGATCCTTTTAGAGCTCCAAGACTCTCTCGACCCTTTACAACCCTAAGACCCTCTAAGACCCTTAAAAGCTTAAAGACCTTTTCGACCTTTTAGAACCGTAACACCCTGTAAAGACCCCATATACCTCTATAACCTTTAGACCCTTTTCAGACGTTTTAAGATCCCTTCAGACAATTCTGACCCCTTAGACCTTTAAAGACACTTTGGACCCATTTAGACCTTTAAGCCTTAAGACCATTTGACCTTGACAACTTTTCAGGCCATTACCCTTTACACATTTACAACTAGACCATTTCGAGTTTAGACCTTTCATTGGCAATCAACGACCTTTCATTTAGTACATCCTTCCGTCTATTTGCTACACAAAACAAGTCTTGGCGAGGGTCTGCAATCTCTGATTGCTCTTTCTTGTTTTGAATTGCAATTAGTGCAACAAATTTTTCATGTCTAAAAAGGCAATGTTGGAACAAAAAAAATACAAAATTTGAGAGGCCATTTCTCATTGAAGGATGGAATTAGTCGATCCCGCACCCTCTCCCTACCTCCACACAAGGTGTGTTGAGTGTGTTGTGTGTAAATGTTTAATGTCATTAAAAACCAAAGCGTCTCTTCAAAGAACAGGTGATATAAATATCCCCCTCTTTAATGTACATGTCTATGCTCCTGCTGTGGAAAGGTAGAAAGGTCTAAATTCGTCGAAAGGCTCAAAATGGTCTAAAACGTCTTCAAAGGTCGAAGATGTCGAAAGGGTGTAATTTAAGGTCGAAAGGGTCGGAATGGTCTGAAGAGGTCGAATGGGGTGTTCAGGGTATTAAAAGGTGTGAAGATCTAAAGGTCCAAAGTGTTGGAGTCTCAGGGAGGGTATTCAGGGTTCTAAAGGGTCTAATTGGATCTAAAGGGTCTTCGAGGTCTCAAGAGGTGTAAAGGGAATCTATTCACTGAAAAACCTTTAAATTATCCGCCGTTAGCCAATCGGTCAATCAACTGCTCGTCATCCATATCGACTCTGACAACTTTTGTGCAATCTTTCATTAACCCCGCCACCGAAGGTGGACGGAGGTTATGTTTTCACCGCTGTCTGTCCGTCTCTGTCTGTCTGTTATTTGGCGAAAAATTATTTTTGCCAAGTATGTTGGTCTGTAGCGTTTGTCTGTCTGTTTGTCTGTTTGGCACACGATTTTTGGCAACAGTTTTCAAGCAATCGTTCTGAATTTTTTTTGTGTGTGTAGGTGACCAATGAAGGACAGCAACGCTTAATTTTGGTGAAGATCTGAATCCGGATCCGGATCTGATAATTTTTAAGTGATTCTTCACCATTGAGCGATGGGGCCAAAAATGATATATAGCCAGATATCACAAAAGGTTATAGATGGATTCCGTCGAAACTTTGTTGGCAGGTTGGGTGTGTGACGAGGACAAATGGATTCAATGCTGGTGAAGATCCGAATCCGGATCCGGATACGAGAATTATTTTAATTATTTAAAATTTTAAACTGATTCTTCACCACTGAGAGATGAGGTTAAAAACGATATTTCATGGTATCTCAAAAAGTTGTGGACGGATTCGAATGAAAATTGGTGGACATGTTGGGTGTGTGACGAGGACTAATAGTCTCGATTTTCGTGAAGATCTGAATCCGGATTCGGATTCGAGAATTTTTCAGGTGATTCTTCACCATTGAGAGATAAGGCCAAAAACGATATACTGTATAGCATAATATCTCAAAATGTTATGGATGGAGTCCATGGAAACTTTGTGGACAGGTTGGGTGTTCGACAAGGATAAATTGATTCAATTTGGTAAAGATTTGAATCTGGATACGAGGATTTTTTGAGTGAGTCTTCACCATTGAGAGATCGTGCTAAACTAATATATAGCACGATATCTCAAAAATTTGTGGACGAGCTGTGCAAAAACTAGGTGGTTGAGTTGGTTAGGTGACAAAAACAAGCCAATTGAATTTTAGTTAAGGTCCAGATTTGGATCCGAACTATCAGTGGGATAGAAAATGTAAACTGTTCAGCCTGGCGGAGGTCTGCGCTCTACCGATTGCCGTTCCATTTTGCCAAGTTTCACTGAGTGATTTTTAAAATTCATTTTATTGCTGCTTGCGTCATTTATTTTTGTGCTTTGCTTTCATTCTTGCTTTCTTCTCCTCAGCCATTTGCTCTTCTATACTAATAAATCTCAGTGTGTCACTGTCAGTCAGTCTCATCCATAACTCCAAAGCCATGAAATCTAGTAGCTTGAAACTTTGCATGCATACTAACGAAACTGCAAGGGAGTGCTCGACTGAAAATTGGGTGTTGGGTTCATTTAAACACCCCTTTTGAAGATGATTAACAGCCTCATTTAATTATATCCTTTATCATGCGAATCCTCAGACAACTCGCTCCCCCTCGATGGGGTCTTGGTTCGCAATTTTTTTTTTGGCCTGCTCAACAATGCCTTCCTTGCCTTGGAACAGTCCACAACGATTTCTTAACGATAGTTGTTTTTTTCACTTTCATCACTCATATAATTAATTGAATGTCTGATCATCATAACTACGAATTGCTGGATACATCCCAATGCATGTAAATGCCTGGAGACGTTAGTGTTTGTGGCTTTATTTCATTTCCATACATGCCATAACCTCTAGAATCTCTTTAACTAAGCTGAATGACAAAATTTAAGCCCGAGATTTGAACTTCGCAGCAGGTCCGACTGCTAAAAAAAAAAAAAAAAAAAATTAATTTGTCAAACTCGGACATAGTTTCACATTTTGGGCGTCTCTGGGAGGTGTTTAATATGACGAATCGGAAATCGCTTGCCAAGCCAGCCATTCCTTATCAACTGTTTCGTTTGAGTGTTTAAGTCACTTCACAAGCGCTAGACAATATTCGCACTGTCACTGAACACTGTATATCGATTGACTTGAACAAAGTTCAGGGGCCACTTGCTTGCATTGGTCGCACTTTGTCATGCGGTGTGAAGGACAGTGACTGGCTCACTGAAAACGTGCAATTTTATTTTACACGTTTCCCCTTTTTGTACGATCTTTCATTATATGGCCCATCACTTTGGCATAGATAAATACATACAAAACAAATTAAACGTTTTCTTTTTCAAAGTTTCTTCAACCATTTCATTGGAGTGCTTGGTTAAGCCACTTGGTGAGTGCTCTTCAAGCTTTGATAGTGATACCACTGTTCGATACTGGAGTTAGGAAGGCAAAATAAGTTAGATGATTACAATGAGTAAAAAAAGTTTTCCTTTGTTACAAAGCAATGAATCACCACATCATGGCAGGATAGCCCAGAGGTATGCACGCTTGCTCTCTAAGCTGTCTCGTCTGGGTTCGAATTCTGACTTTGCTATAAACCATAATCCTGGTGTTTCACAGGCAGGGTGATTCATCATTGTGTGTGCCGTCACTCGGATGGGTGTTAAACTGAGCGTCATATCTGCCGGAATCCCCCCGCACTCTCCCCTCCCCTCTCTCCCTCCTCTGCCTCTCTCCCACCTCTGCCTGTCTGTCCGTCCGTCCATCTCTCTCTCTCTCTCTCTCTCTCTCTCTCTCTCTCTCTCTCTCTCTCTCTCTCTCTCTCTCTCTCTCTCTCTCTCTCTCTCTCTCTCTCCCTCTCTCTCTCTCTCTCTCTCTCTCTCTCTCTCTCTCTCTCTCTCTCTCTCTCTCCCTCACCTCTTCCCCCTCCTCCTGCTTCTCCACCCCTCCCCTCTGTTAAGGAGACTGTTAAGGACTGACAGTTTAGTTTTGAATATAGAACTGTTTCCCCATATGGTAGCATGTATGAATCAGATTCAGAGTGAGCTGACCGGAGGGGTGCAAAACTTGCTGCATGTTTGAGCCTTTGCCAGGTAGATAGCATGGGTTTTAAATGTTCCCTCCCAGTTTGATATGGAACCCGGCGATTAAAAAGAAAATGGTGCTGTTTGGTCACGTTTTATCACCCTTTCCTTTTTCGCCCCTCACGCCGCCTTTCCTTCCTGTCACACCGCCTTCCCTCCTCATCTCCTCATGTTCGCCCTCCTCCCTTTTCCATTCCCCAGAGACATCTCCCAGTGGTCTCTGTGTGCTGTATTAATGTGCTGTGTTACCGTGCCCCATTTTGTTCAATCCTGCACTGCCCCCCCCCTTTCTCCACAAGTCCCACTATCAAACGCAAGTTGAGAACCCCTCCCCTCATGCTAACCTTCTGCCAAACCCCCTCCCCCTCCTCTCTCCCCCTCCCTCCTCCTCTCTCCCCCATCCTCTCTCCCCTCCCTCCTCCTCTCTCCCCCATCCTCTCTCCCCCATCCTCTCTCCCCCATCCTCTCTCCCCCATCCTCTCTCCCCCATCCTCTCTCCCCCATCCTCTCTTCCCCATCCTCTCTTCCCCATCTTCTCTTCCCCATCCTCTCTTCCCCTTCCTCTCTTCCCCACCCTCTCTTCCCCATCCTCTCTTCCCCATCCTCTCTTCCCCATCCTCTCTTCCCCATCCTCTCTTCCCCATCCTCTCTTCCCCATCCTCTCTCCCCCCTCCTCTCCCCATCCTCCTTGCCCCCACCCCCTTTCTCGGAGCGTATGGCGACACTTGGTGAGGTGAGGTGGTTTTGTTGTTGTTTTTTACAACTAAAATTGCCAGTTGGACAACTTGGATTTGATGTCGATCGAAAAAAGAAAAAGAAAAAAAGACATCATGTGTTGTATAACCATCATTTGTTGTCTTTGTGCCAAGTATGAATAAAATCGGTCCATACATGTCTGAGATATGATTGCGGTCGCATGCACGCACGGACACGAAAATCGAAATCAAATCTATAAGTCCCCGTTTTGGACGAAGTCCAACAGTGGCTAATAATACAAAGGGAAGTCTTATTGCGTGTAATACTGGAGAAGGATCTGGGGGTGGTAAAAGATATTGGGGGGGGGGGGAGGCTAAGCAGACAGGACAGTGCCACGCAGATATAGGTAAAGCAAACATGGTTTAAGACTGTATTCATAAGGGGATAAATGATCAATCAAAGGAGGTATTTTTAACATGACAGGAATTTAGTGAGACCTCATATAGAATACTGTGCGCAGTTTTAATCACCACATCTGTGGTATGACGTAGAGGGTTCAGTATGGGGCTACTCAATTGACTCCGGGACTTGCTAGACTTAGTGATGAGGAGCGCCTCAAGGAAACGGGATTATGAAGAGATATGATATATGTTCAAGGTAATGAAGGGTATAGACAAAATAGGTTCAGAAAAGTTATTTGGCAGAATAGACAGTGATGGGACCAGAGGGAATAGCCTCAGATAAATAAAGGGAGAGTAAAGACTTTAACAAGGCAGGGGTCTTTCACTCAGAGTAGTTAATGCATGGGATGGTCTCCCCGAAATAGAAGTGGTCGCAGTATAGTAGCTGTAGATATGGTTAAATTGGAATTAGATTGGTACCTAGAAGTAGTGGAGATTGAGAGGTGTAGGGATATTGGTAGGAGTTTATCAGTAGCTTTCGTGTGTATTTGTGATGAACTGGTCTTTCTCCCTCCTTCCTTTATTACCTGTTTCCCCCTTTTGTTCTCGTGCAAGCATTTTCTTTTGATAAAAGGTAATTATATGCAATAATAACTGTTGTTCTTTCAGGTCCTGTATCAGCAGAGCGCTTCAGGCAGGCAATCCAGGAGATAGTGATTGGAAACAATTTTATCGAGCAGCAGTACGAAGATTCGGAGGAATACTTCTTCTACTGTGACTCATTTCAGAAAGGTGCCAAGTTTGTTTTTCTTCGTTGTTGGTGTCAGGTTAAATAAAATGAGAAAATTTTGGATGTTATTTTAAATGTCTGTTTCCCATATGGTACGGAATTTCATGTCCCTTAATTTTTTTTGTATACAAAGTCAAAGCTCATGGAAGAGCTAGTCTTGGCAGCATATATATATATATATATATATATATATATATATATATATATATATATATATTGTATATATTTTTATATATATATATATATATATATTTTTTTTTAATATATATATATATTTTTTTATATATATATATATATATATATATATATATATATATATATATATATATATATATATATATATTTATATATATATATATATATATATTTTATATATATATATATATATATATTTTATATATATATATATATATATATATATTTATATATATATATATATATATATTTTTATATATATATATATATATATATATATTTTTTTTTTTTTAATATATATATATTTATTTATATATATATATACCGATATTTGATTCACGTGTTTGCAGGGGCACTCAATGAAGCCATGCCACCAACCTTATCCTTCTTTCAGGGAGAATATTGTTGAAATGAACAATTTTGATAACATGCCAAGTTGGCTCCATTGCTTAACAATGCTGATGTGTTGTTTTCTTTAGCGAACCAGGTGATCATCACCAAACGAGCATCAATTATACATGACTTGAAGAACAAAGTCGACGATCCTGAAGCCATGAATAATGCTCGAATAGACATCGGCGGGGTACTACACACGATTCAAAAGTTCTACAGCAATTCCAACTGGCTGGAAATGGGTCAAACAGAACCCTATTCTGGGCTAGGTATGTAAGGTGTGCACACAATTTGACCATTCCAGCATGTTGCGTTGCCTTTTCTCAAACATTAACATTCACTTTGTGTTGACAAGTTAAAGCTTCAGTGGTTGAGATTGGAGGGGAAATGCCAGACATGATTGCCAATACCAGGAGTGTGTTACATTATTATTAATCAGCTTGCTTTCACTTACCAAGCCTGACGTTTCTTATTAACCATTATCTGTGGAGAGCATTCTGCAACCTGATCGGTAATGGAACGCAACCGAGATTAGGGTATTTGAAATTTGTATTGAATTAATTTTATTGCCAAATCAGAGCAGGTACAACAAAGTTGAAATTGAGGTCTGCAGTGTCTTCTCTTTTTCCTCAGTCATAATTGCATGCACAATTTTTCACATGAGCAAGCTGCTCAGTCTGAATAAATTTAACACCAGTTTGCCATTTTCTAGTCAGAACGGATCTATGCACTCAACCTGTTGGCTCTTTAAATTTTATTTTTCTCTTCCTCCTCTTCCCTTTATAAGGGGTGAGGTCTCATGGCACCAAGATTGTGTCCTGCCTTGAGCACGATACTCCTCCACCTCCCTCTGTACTCATCCAACTCCCTCCACTTTCCAACCACCCCTACTTTATGGATATCCCTTCTCCCACAATCCTCTCATCTCAATCACAGTCTACGTCTTTTCCTCCTACCTTGCTTCCTCAATCTATCTGTTCTCTTTGCCATTCTCTCTTCCCCCATATAGCGAGACTCAGGGGTTTGAATGCCTGAACTTCTTCAAGAGGGTTGTTAAGAAAGTAGATAGGAGGATTTGCTCGACAGTCCTTTTGGAGCGTGAATAACATTCCCTTTTCGAATAACGAATAACTTTTCGAATAATATTCTTTGGAGAATAACGTTCCCTTTTGGTTGGTTTTTATATGCAAGGACTTGATTCAGGTCCTTGGACTTCTGGTAGAGGTTGAAGATCATCTGGGTTCAATTCTCTTTTATTTTTGAAGTCCTTTTCATTTTCTGCAGAGACCTTGGTTCTATGAGCTCGAGTTTCTTGTTCAGCCATCTTGGTGCTATCACGCCAATGACTTGTTAATCATGTGAATTAAAAAGTCATGTCAAGATGCACATCGGTTTGGCTTCAATCTTTGTTGATTGATCCAAATGACAATTGCAAAATAAAGGAATCCAACTGAGAATACTGTTGCGGCCATGGGTACCGAGACGCCAGCTTATCACTTGGGGATTAATCCCCGGTTGTCCTCGGTCGAGCTGGACCTGGGGCCACCACTCACAATTAACGTTGTGGTACGGTGGGTTGTTTTAGAACCACAAACGCCACCCAGCTAACCACGAATTCCAGTGTCCACCGTCTAATTATGCCGTTTAACTAGAGGTCACGTGCTTACCTGAGTGGGGAGCGCGCCCTCGGAAAAGCACCAATGTTATCTCGATTAGATTTTAATTAGGGCGGCCGAGCGTTTTAACCGCTGGTGCGTGCCGACTATTTTTGGTCAAATCTCTGGCAATTACCTTCCAGTCTATCTCAGTTCGGACAATGCGAGACCAATGGAAGGAAAGGACAAACACAGACAGGTTGGAAATCGTAAAATAATTCATTAATAAAATTAATAAATGGAAAGAACTTTTTATTTTCTGAGGTAAATAAATGAATTAATTTCAAAGCAAAATCAATCAAAATGCCAGGAAAGAGACAAAGAGCAGATGCTTATCGGGGGGGGGGGGGTTGACTTACTTACAGCTAAATACAGACATGGGTAGCCAACAGATCATTCGGGGGGGGGGGGTGGGGAACGAATCGTCTCGCTCACTAGAGTAGTCGTCCGTGAAGTGAAAACATCTTGAAATGTGTGTGTGCGTGTCACATCTGTCGCCAGCACCAAGCCTTGCCGTGCACCCTCTCGCGCACAACCTTGAACGCCAGTCGACGTCTGGAGGGCACCGAGATCGTCTGTCGTGGGTTTAGACCCTGGTGTTGTTGGTGACCGACCCATGCCTCACTTGTTGGCGGCGCTGCTCACACCCACACGTACACCACACGCTCGCTTGCTCACTCGCGGGCTTGCACACTTCCTCGCTTGCACGCTTCCTCTCTGGTTCGCTTCTTCCCTTGCGTGCTTCAACTCTTGCTTTCTTTCTCGTTCTCATCTCCCTCCTCTTTCTCTCGCCCTTTTACTTCGCTCGCCTCCGCTTTCCTTTCACTTCTCTCGCCCTTTTCCTCTCACTTTTCTCTCTGGCTTTCTTTTACTTCTCTCTGCCTCCTCTTTTTCTCGCCTCCGCTTTTCCTCCCCCAGAATGGACCTCCAATTTGTTTTATATCTTTAGGCTGTCTCTGCAGGCGCAGTCCGCCCCAAGCTCACCCACCCCACTTGCGCACGGTTACCATGATGACCCGTGTGCTCTCAAAAAAGGCGGGTGTCGGAGCTTGCAAAAAAATGTTGCTGAGGAAAAACGAGGGCGGGCTTCAGAGCTCACGAAAGAAATGTGTGTAAACGTGTCTGTCGTAAAGAAAAAAGCTTCCCATAAGAGAGGGGATTTATTCTTTACCCTTCTCAACACATCCCATTTAAGATCCCATTAGACATGGGGATGGGGCTAATCTGACCATGCATTTAAGGAAATAACTGTCTGAGGACCTGGATGTGTGGATGCATTCATCAGACCGGATTCTGAAATCCGTAACAATACTCTATACAACACATGAAAATAGCTAAGTCTTTACCTCGATCTAAACATATCCAAGACACAATTATGCATGCTGTTGGTGAGAAATATGCAAGCCCAAAAACTCTCCCAAACTAGTTAAGGCCATTTATCAGACGATACAAGAATGATGAATACAAATCATCGAAGTCTGGAAAAACAATAAAGCATGAAATGAAAATATTACTACAAACTTCAGATGTTTTGTACCAGGACTACGGACCCTCCTACACCTTGTAAGTTGTTTCTCTGAAATGTTCACAATTGGATGTGAACAGAAATTGGCTTCACACTCCTTAAACTTATCTAGCAGGCAAAAGGCAAATAAGTCTTAAATATTCATGTAAAATCAAGCGGCTTACGATATAAATATAACTTGCACAAAAATATAAAAAGGTTGATGGAAAAATTATGCATTTATCGTATAAAACATAAACACTTGCAGTACACATGACACAGAGTTTATGATTATCAAATACAACCTGCAATTGTGGACGCAAAAAAAACAAACTGCTACACTGGTCATTACAAAAGGAATAGACTTGTGTACATTGCCAATTTTTAAATTCCATTCCTCGAAAAGGAGGTACTGCATCTGTGGCATCGGTATGCCCCCAGAAATGAGGACAACAAGACACATGTGCATGAATAAATGCAGCATATTGCCATATTTATCATGATCCATACTGTCTGCTGTATGTGAAGAGCAGTGCTGTGGTTGTTTTGCAGGAAAAGAGAATGTGGCCTTTTTCCCTTTTGCACCACCCGATGAGACGACATGTGTGCCTTGCCCTAAGTGAGTGTCACGTGGTCCTTTGCTTTACTTTGTACAATAATTTGGGTTCTGGGTACATCAATGGGCAAAACTTGTGTATTGTAATCTGGTAATGTGTAGGCTCAAATCTCAACTCTGCTAACGAATCTGAGAGTAACTTTAATTCACTCCATAAGGCTTGCAAATAAGTACATGTCATTCTTGAGGCAAGACAGAAAAAATAATCTTACAAATCTGAAGGCCTAATAATTATCAAACCAATCTCCTTCCTCTGTCATTGTGGTGCCTCATCAAGTCTGTCTCTGGTGTATGTTCCCCTTCCATCTTGTCCCTCACCTCAAACGGCATTATTGCCACTACTGCCTCATCTCAAACTCTGCCCAAGATAAGGCAGAATGTATAATCTCTGTCTTTACCTGCAAAACTCATGTCCCCAACCCATACCATTCTGTCTCCATCCTACCCTGATGCATCAACTGTCAAATGGGCTTTGTGTCCTTCTCACCCAAGAAGGTAGATTGAGTTGTGTCCAGCCTTGACCCTACTTTGGCAATGGCCCCAGTGGCATCAGTGCACATGTTTTCAAATCCTGGAGTCCAAAGCACAAGGTGCGTTGCTTTCACCTCACAGGCAGGTGTCAGCCTGTATTAGAAGGCTGGTGTCTTCTTTTTATCGCCTCTTCTCCAATGTAACCTCTTCCTAGTTAAACCTTCCAAATACAGTCTGATTACAAACTTCAACACTTCCCCCGCCCACACACACACACTTCTTCCATCTATGGAACCGCTTTCCAGAGACTATTCTGACTCACTCTTCCTTCAAGGGCTTCAAGCAAACCGTGCACTGTCATCTCTTGTCATTCCAAATTCTGTCCCATGATCTTTATTACCCCCCATTAACCTTTCCTAACCTACCATCCTTGCTAATTTCAGTGTTTCCTCCCCTCCTCCTTCTCTTATTATGTTTGTTCATTCTCTTTATGTTTGTCCCATTGCCAGATGCACCTTGCTTTTCCATGAGTGTCGCTTTTGCATTTTTGTTTGTTTTTTAATCATGAATAAAAAAAAATACATGTATGTACAGCATGGAATCCATCATTGCTTCTGATGTTGACTTTCCTGTTCTCAAATAGTCCTGATTTCCGACCATAAGTTTGGATTCCATCCCAGTCACTCAGCTCTGCACCTGCTTCTGCTCCTCGCTCAGCAATGGTTGGACGCCCTCAATCTCAAACAATGTGAGGACCATTTCCCTGGACATATATCAGGCATTTCATGCAGTCTGGCATCCTGCTTTGCTTGCCAAGCTCCCTGTCTGTGGCATAGAAGGCCACCTTCATTCCTGGATTTCTGACTTCTTCCACTCATGCAGTCAACGTGTTCCCATTAATGGAAACCTCTTCTTCCCTCACCCCATGGACGCTTGTATTTCCCTTGGCAGTAGTCTCGGTGCAGTGTTGTTCCTCATCTATATTAATGACCTCTTCGATGCTCTGGAAAAGTTTGCTACCCAATACCACTGACAGGCAAACAGTTTTTTGTTGAATTTTTAATTCATTAAATGCTCATCTAATAAATGAAACATCTTTCAACCCTGCCATATCTCAGTCATACCCTGTCACTGTCTGAAGACTCACCATACGCATTCTCATGTTTATTTCCATGATCAGTCACTGGACGAGATTCAGCCACTTATACTTCCAGGTCTCACCTTCAGCAATGATCTCTCCTGGCCTGGCCACATCACAAAGCTGGCCCCCAAACTCAGCCACAGACTAGAAATTACCTGCATAAATAAATAATAAGGATAAGTCAGGCTTTATCATTGATTTGTGCCATTCAGCCATTTTGTTACAAAGAACCTGAAAGGATATATAGTCCATGAGCTGGAGGGCCATTTCTGGCCAATTGGTACCATCTTGAGGGACCAAGGTTTGTTGTGATTTTCTGTTAGGTTGATGTATCTGGAACACAAAAATGCATGATGGACATCTGAGTAGAGTAGCTCAAGCATTTTACACAGCTTTATGTGCAGCAGGGGTATATCCACAAAATACGCTGATTTTATCACGTTTATGATTTGGTGGTGTCATTACTCAAATGCTATGCACTTTATTTGAAAGGAAATTGAAATCACATCTATATCACAAATCATGCATTCTACTTCCAAACTGCAAAATTAAAAGGATACTAAGTTTTATTAATTAATCTGACATAGTTTCAAAGATGCTACATGTTCAATTCAATAGCAGAAGAAAACGTAGATGTTGTGAAGTTCTTCAACAATTTTGAACAGAATGTGCCACAGAGTTATCTTTAATCCCACAGTGTTGAATAAAGAAAATAGATATTCGACATAATCGTTAAACAGAAACAGAAAATAATTTGAGAGATGTGCATTATGGAGTATCAATTGTCAAGGTCACTGCCGTCATCGTCGTCATGATCCACGCTGCCGTCCGACTGTTCATCTTGGACCTTCATGTTCGCACACTCATGGAGAACACGAGCAGCTGTGCAGATTCGGCCATTGACCATGCATGTGTATAATGGCAGTCTACACTCCCGTTTACACTTACAGGATAAAAATTCCAGAACAACATCAGGAGCTGGGGCACCAGACATCCACTCAATGGCAAGTCTACCATCGTCATCCAATACCCAACCATTACAGTCAAGTGGACTGGGTACACGTGGAGTCACTTCAAGACTGTGGTGCCAAATGGCTGCTTGGTAACATGCTCTGGTAGCATGAAGCTTCAAACAATCCTGACAAGGAGGGAGTTGTCCTGACTGGATATCACCATTCTTTGCACGGAACAACTGAAACCGCATCTCGTTAACTTCTGTGATTTCAGTTTGAGACATGTACAGCTTGCAAGTGAATTCCTCAAGCACATGGAAGACATCATCCTATGGTGTCCAGTCTTTCCCTAAGTCACTGAAAGCTGTCTGAAACCTTGGATTGTTGATGAGGAGTTTGAGTCCTGTCACCTTTCCATGGCCACTGAAAGCGCTTACTGTGTCGCAGCCTGTGTCGGAATGCAATCCCAATAAAGCTTTACAGATGTTTCTGCCGAGAGCAACTTTTGTTATGTCAACACGTCTGGTGCGGGTTGATGATCCACATCGGATGAACAGATTACAGTCTATGTCATCATGAAAAGCCAGACATAGCATCATGATGTCTGTGTCTTCTGAAGCTACTATCACAGAATGGAAACTTGATGATGCATCCTTACAGTGTAGTAGCAAGCGTGTCTGCTTCCTCGTGAGATGAACGGAGCTCGTCAACTTCAACTACAGCCTCACGGGTGATCTTGGTGCAGATATCCTCACATGTGACATAAAGGACCTTGTCTTTAAGTCTTATTCTGTAGGGCTCTGTTCCCCATTGCTCTGTGACTAATTTGATCAGCTTCGTCTTGCTGATGTCACAAGACAGAAGACGCCTCCATTGGTGTATTCGGTGACCGGGTGCTATGTTTGTGAAGCGGATACCTCCATCAGTCGACTTCAGGGCCCTTTCTGCATCTTTTATAGATATCCGTAAAACCCTTCATTCCGCAAAATGCAAAAACGCAAAAAAATCTGAAAACCCAGTACCTCCTGTGGGAGTACCTCCTGTGCAGCTTCTCTTCGCAGGGCAGCTCACCGGATGACGGGATTGGGGCAAAGCCTTCGGGACCCCCAATCTTTGATGATAGGAGGGAAACCACGGGGTAACATCCCTGGGTCAGATTGCGGGAGAGTGTGTCAGAGTGGTGCTGAGGTGTCGTCCACCAGACGGCGGTCTCCTTGGGTTAACCTGAGGCGGTCCCTTCGGGTGGGTACCTGGAATGTCCTACCCCTAAGAGAGGATGATCACCTGTCTCTGTTATCATCTGAGCTCAAGCGTTTGGACATCGGGATTGCAGCTCTCTCTGAGGTTCGGAGACCGGATTGCGGCGAGATAATGGTGGGTGGTTACACCTACTATTGGTCTGGTCGCTCTGATAGTTACCATACCCAAGGAGTTGCTGTAGCTGTGTCCAATAAGCTGACCCCAATGATAATTGAGGTAACACCGGTCAACTAGCGTATTATGAGATTAAGGATTCGTCACTCCTTAGGTGTCATTTCCCTGGTCTCTGTTTATGCTCCGACTGAGGCGAGTGATCTCACCGTGAAGGATGCATTCTACGCCACGCTCGAGTCTGTGGTTGATTAGTGCCCCAGACGAGATACACTTCTTGTCTTGGGGGATTTCAATTCATCGACTGGAACTGATAGGGATGGTTATGAGACATGTGTTGGTCCCCATGGGTCAGGAACTATGAACCAGAATAGCACTAAGTTCCTTGACTTTGCAAGAAGTCATGGACTTAGGGTGGCTGGTTCATGGTTTCAGCGCCCACAAGCTCATCGCTGGACTTGGTATTCCAACGCTGGCGGTGTGGCAAAGGAGATTGACCATGTCCTCATTGACGGTCGTTGGAGGATGATCCAGAACTGCAGGGTCTACCGGAGTGCTCAGTTCCTCAATACTGACCACAGGCTTGTTGTAGCAACTCTAAAGCTGCACCTTAAATCCTGGAGAATGGTACCATCCCAGCCTAGGCTGGATGTTGGCAAGCTCAAGGATGAGAGAGTAGCTGAGGAGTTTGCGAACAGGCTGAGTGGACACTTGGGGGGTCTGGGTGCTTTGGGCGGTCCTGAAGAGTTGTGGAGTGCCTTCAAGACCACCGTCCTTGATGTTGCCGGTGGATGTCTTGGAGCTCACCGCAGGGCAAAGAAGAATTTTGTCTCTCAAGGGACACTGGATACCATTGAACAGAGTCGCAGGGCCAGGCTGAATGGCAGAGCTGAGCTGTTCAGGGAGCTGAGGCATAAAACTGTACGTGCACTGAGGGTGGACAAGGAGGCCTATGTGCGAGGAATCTGTGAGGGGGTAGAGCATCACCTGTGGACAGGTGATTCTCGTCCCGCTTACAGGGGAATTCGCGCATTGCGTTCATCCAAGCCCATCCCTCGGAGCACTGCAGTTAGAGCAGAGAGTGGTAGGCTCTTGACAGAGGAGTCTGAAGTGAAGGCCCGCTGGGCCGGTTACTTTGAGCGGTTGTACCAGGCTGATCCCCCAGCTGTCGAGTTGGACGTCAAGGGTGTTACAATCCATGTTGCTGACCCTCGAATCAACTGTGGTCCACCTTCGCTTGTGGAAACACGGGCTGCGGTGAACCAGTTGAAACAGGACAAAGCTCCAGGGATCTGTGGCATCCATGCTGAACTTCTCAAGGCTGGTGGAAATGCTGCACTCGTGTCGTTGCATGCAGTTTTGTGCTCTGCCTGGAACACAGGCATCATCCCAACTGACTGGAAGAGGGGCCTTGTTGTCCCTCTCTGGAAAGGGAAGGGTGATCGCCAAGACTACAACAACTACCGAGGGGTGACGCTGCTCTCAGTGCCAGGTAAAGTCTTTGCTCGGATAATTCTTGATAGGGTTCGCCACCATCTGCTTGAGCACCAGCGTCCAGAGCAGTCAGGCTTTACACCAAAGAGGTCAACGATTGACCGTATCCTTGCTCTTCGTGTCCTCACCGAACGCAGACGAGAGTTTCGGCAGGGGCTGCTTGCAGCCTATGTTGATCTCTGTAAAGCGTTCGATTCAGTGAATCGGGATGTCCTCTGGAGGATTCTTGGTCTTCGTGGGGTGCCACCAAAACTGATCGATCTGATGTCTGAACTCTACTCTGGTACTGAGAGTGCTGTGAAGTGTGGTGGTACCATCTCTGACTTATTTCCAGTTGTTACTGGAGTTCGTCAGGGGTGTGTACTGGCCCCCACACTTTTCAGCACTTGTATGGACTGGATTTTAGGGAGGATGTCGGAGAGATCAAGCTGCGGTGCATCGTTTGGGGATGTCAAGATCTCGGACCTTGATTTTGCAGATGATGCAGTCATCTTTGCGGAGACTTTAGACATCCTTTTGGGGGCCCTAGAGGTGCTGAAAGAGGAGTCGGAGCCGCTGGGATTACGGGTTTCTTGGGTCGAAACTAAGATCCAGGCTTTCTGTGACATCTTGGATGCTGCTGTCCTGTCTTTGTCTGTTTGTGGTGAGGATGTTGAGGTCATGGAGAGATTCACTTACCTTGGCAGTGATATTCATGTCTCTGCTGGCTGTGAGTCAGAGGTCAATAGACGTCTGGGTCGGGCCTGGGGAGTCATGGATTCACTGGATCATGGGGTGTGGCGCTGCCGGTACCTGTGCGGGAGGACGAAAGTCCGAGTATTCAGGTCCTTGGTACTTCCAGTCTTGCTCTATGGATGCGAGACTTGGACTCTGACCAAGGATCTGAGATGGAGACTTAATTCCTTTGGTACCAGGTCTCTTCGAAGAATCCTTGGCTATCGCTGGTCGGATTTTGTGTCCAATGAGCGGTTGCTGAGAGAGACTCGGATGAGATTTGTTACCTGCATAGTCCGTGAGCATCAGTTGCGGCTGTATGGACATGTGGCTCGTTTTCCTGACTCTGATCCTGCTCACCAGATTCTCTCAGCGAGGGAGTCTCATGAGCGGAGGAGGCCAGTGGGCCGACCACATGCCTCGTGGTTGCAGCAGGTTGACCATCATCTCAAGGAGATGGGGATGGGCCTGGCATCTGCTTGGGGGATGGCCAGACGGAGGCCCCTGGAGTACCGGTGGAAAGTGGACGCAGCGACGCGCTGTTCTGGCACATGCTCCCATACCTGACCTGACCTGTTTGTAGACGTCAAATACTACATCAACCCTGTTGCTACTTGCTGATGTATTCAGCACAGCTGAAAGAAGCATAATAGCCACTTCATCAAAAGTGAGATTCTCTCCTTTCAGCTTCTGTACAATACTCATGCCATTAATGATACACGCTGAGGGGTGTTGGACGTTTTCCGCAGCAGAGACCTTACTCTCAAGCTTTATGGCAAGGGCTGCTTTGTTGGTTTTCTTCATAGTACCATCACAGTTGGCCAAGGACGAAGGAAGGAGGCCTAGGGGGTATTTCAGTACATCATTCATGTTCAACTTTCTGCTGGAAGCTACGAGTATCATCTGTCCAAACAGTTTATTGTCACTTTTGAGGACTTGCTCCTTGTTCGGTAGTTTTCTGCTGATCCTTTTGTGGGCATTATCAAATGTCCTCAACTGCATCTTTGGCAATCTGTCAAAGAATGGTTTTTCTCGTACTTCAATACGCTGTATTTTATAATCTGTATATGCTGCATCCCCTTTCTTGTGAGCAGTCAATAGATCATTGACAACTTCTGGGGACACACGAGCACCAGTTGAGATGCTTATCAGCTCTGAAGGATTTTGACTGAATGGGTTTGTCCAGGTATCTTCCATCAGATAAACCAAACTGTCAACATCAGTCTCATCCTTGCGCATTCTTGAAGCTGACAAATCTGTGTGAACCATTCTTTTGCTGCAGCTATCATCATCAGCCTCATTTGTTTAAGACAGGTACTTCTATATTCATGAAGGGGTTTTAACATGAAAAACGCTATAACTTGTCCAATAAGTATCACAGAAAGCTGCCAGACGTCCTGAAATAATATTAAGATATCACTCTATTGAAATAACATTGGCTATATCCATGTTCTAGAATGTTATGATTTATGAACAAGTATACGTTTAATGATCGTTTTTGCTCTCAAATTTGCCTTGTGCGATTATTTAGCGAAGCATGCTATGGCCTATAAAATGCTTATCATTTAACCTATAGTCACATATTATATACCAATGGATAGGAAATTAAGTCGCTTTCCAGTGGTATGTGGGAATACACTACATGATGTGGAAGAATAAGGATACGTGGCACAAACTGACCACACACCCTTAAATCTTGTCCGCAAAAGCTCCGTCCGAGCGATTAATGGTCTAAAACAGAAAATTGGAGATAATTAACTTGATCTACTCTACTGAAAGGTCCATCATGCTGTTTTGTTATCTACATTTGTGTCTTCATTCAGTCATATCACATTTTTCTGGTCCCTCAAGATGGTACCAATTTCCATCTCAGCTCATGGACCAATCGTGAAAGACTAGCAAACTCCAATTTTGACTTGTATTCCCCACCTGTCTCCAGTGGAATTTCGTCTTCGTTTTAGATAGACATTTTATGTTGTAAATTAGGTACGTCTCAGTGATTTAGTTTTCCCCTTTACCAATATGGATGCGATGTTGTGAATTGAACAATCTCACCTGTACGGCCGCTAATGATTGAATAATCATGCCTGTGGTCACTCACAATCATCTGCTTGTTTGTGTCTGGCTGTTTCCCCACCATCTTACTGTCGGTATGGTAACTTTATCCCATCTTCACCTCCCTCTTCCATTATTCCAGATTTTGTTTATAAAAAAACAATCACTTTGAATCATCATTGTTTCTGTGTTGCCAGGGAGAAAGGTATATACACCTGCCAGCACAACCTAATTGAGAAAAAACTTCTCACAAGTGGTTACAGAAAGGTGGGATTGTGCATTAATAAACCACAAGGTGAGTTCCTTATGTTGTTCCACTTGTTTATGAGAATGCTGCATTTCCTTTGATTTCATTCAACACAAAATCAAATACTGTTGGGTAGAACTACTAGTGCATTGCATGTCAGCCTCTTGCCTTCACATTCTACTCTACTCTTCCTCAAGGTAAATGCAACCATGGTGGAATCAATGACAAATGGCAGGATAAAGCACCAGCAGGTGGCATAAACAAAGAAACGAATGATGCCCTGGTATCTCCACACTACATGTGGCATGAAGCAGCTGGTCAGCAGGCAGTGTTGGCCACAAGAGATTTCTTCATCTCCAACAGTGAGTTTTTCGAGAGACAGAGAAACATTCAGAGACAGAGATAGGCAGACAGTGATATTGTGGGGGTGGGGAAAAAATCAGGATCAAAAACTTATTCAGGTGAGAAATGCAGAAGAATATCCAGGAAAGTCCAAGAAAATTTCTAAATGGAACTAGAATCGTGGGAATTAGACAACAAGCGTTAGACAGCTAAAAGGGACATTCCGACGGAAACTTTTGTTTTGCTCAGTTATATCGTTCATAATATTGTGCACGTAAGTCATTTTCATGAATATAATGATTAGTTTATAAACCTGCGCTAACTACCATTTCATTAAATATTGACATCCCTCCGTAGATGGTGGATTGCTGGAGTCTGTGGGTGAAACTGTGTTCCGCAACCTTTTCTCTCTGAATGGATTTTCACTCACCTTTGTAATAGACGTTTCAGGTAGCATGGGAGATGACATTAAAGCCGTCAAGAAAACTTGCTTTGAGATACTAGATAGATTCAGGAACAGCCAGGATGCACCTTTCAACTACGTCTTAGTGCCTTTTAATGACCCAGGTATGTAACAATTCCCACTTTTCATAGTCTTTGGAATGCACCAATTACACCAATAATTATCGCTAATAAGTTGTCCAGTATTCTTTCGTTCTCTGGGTATCAGATGGCAGTGCTTGTTTTGCTTGGAGATCAAAAACAGCAGAGACGAATACAACAAGAACACAAACATGGAGTGTGAGGCAGGTGTGCAAATTGTGAAAAGCGAAATTGGACAATGAAGTCCAGGTAAATGTGTTCGGGAAGACAAAGTGAAAATAGATTCATGAGGGATTTATGTGCAAAGAGAAGAGAAGAGAAGTAAAAAAAAATAAAAATTCAATAATTTTAGGCAGTGCTAAATATTGAGAGCCCCTAATGAAATTATTTATTTATTCGTAAGCAGCCTGTGGCTACTTGGCTGCATCATTTTCTGGGGGTGTGGCTGTGCCTGTTACCAATAAGCTGGTACTCGATTTGCCAGCCTCGGAAGGATGATAGGCTGAGTCAACACACCTGGTGTTAATTCACCGGTAGACAGGGGCTTCAATTAAAGATCCTAAGATCATAAGCCAGCCACCTTAACCGTTCAGCCAACACCAGGCTTCCCCAATGAAAAAGAGAACAGTATGAACAAACAAAATAAAGACTTAAAAGCAATTTCAGTGGAATGTTAGTTTTATTCACAAAACCATGTGGTATCAAACTTCTATGAGGGCCATCTGAACAATTGCAATGCCTCTTTATCTGGGGCTCTAGTTTGCATGGTCTAATGACTTCAATTTGTACATAAGTAGTATTATCACTTCATGTTCACACCAGCAGAATCAATCACTTTGCAAATGCCAAACTAATAACCATCACGTCAATAGTTCTGTCATCAGCCTGCATTGGCAGATGTTGCGAGTTTGACCAAACTCCTCAGCGTGGCATGACGTGTCACATTCTGCACAATGGCACTCAGACCCGAGTAGATCTCAAATTTCTCATTAGAAGCTCAACTTGTGCTCCTAAAGTGAAAAGAGACTTTGGAGAACTGTTTAAAAGTTTCCATGGTGGAACAACAATAATAGGGTTAAAGGTTTAGGGTTTTCACCATGTCCGAGCTCTTAAATGAGCTATTTATTTATATTCTTTATATTTTAAAAAGAAAATAACTTCAAAGCAAAAAGAAAGTAGGCCTCAACATTTCGGCAGCATGCTCTGCCCATTGGCAGGAGGAAGTAACTGGAAGGAATGAATTCAGCTTTTATAACAACTCTTCACCCCCCCCCCCCCAACTGGCTGATTATTGTGAGGTGCTGATTGGCTGCTGACTGCATGTAACTGATTGATCAATATATTTTGCTCATCATCGTCCAATGCCCTCAGGCTGGTGTCGTTCTGTACGCCAATAACATTATGCCATCGCTCGACACATAAGCTTGAATCTATTCTTCACACCCATAAGGACAGAAGGCTTCCGACCCACCATCAATGTGTTTACCGCATCCCTGTGAATGCGGCAAACTTTACATTGGTGAAACAGGTAGGACGTTCACCACTAGATTGAAAGAACATCAGGCACGTAATAGAAGAGGGGAAGGGGGAAAAAAAATCAGCAATTGTCAATCATGCACAGATCAATAATCATCACATACTATAGTCAGATAGCAGACTTATCACATCCATCAGTCACTGGCACACAAGGAGAATCAGAAAAACTATGGAGATATATCTACATCGCATGGTCTCTCAAGAAAACGGGATACCCCATTAGCAAAAACGGGATACTTTTCACATGATATTTTCAAAAATGTATTACATAAAATGAGCTCCATTATCCGTCCATTTTTTTTTTTTTTTGTATACCTTGGTCGAGGCTCGTATGAGAGCTAACACACAACTCACAGCAAGGAGGCATGAGACAAGAGGGGCGGGAGTGGAAGGGACAAAACAGTGAGGAACAGACACATTAGGTGAACTGTGGAAGGGAGAGGGATGGGGATGGGACGGGGAACATGGCGAACAGGAGATGGACATTTCAGGGACTTTCAGGAAGGAAAGCAGGAGAAATGAATGAAGTGGGCTTGGGTGGATTATTGGGGGTAGAAAAGATCGAGGATTTGGATGGGGGAAGATAAGAGGTGGTGGTGAACAGCTGTTTTGAAAGCCTGGAGGGAAGAATGGGAAAGAATAGAGTGAGGAAGTTTATTCCAAAGGCGGGAAAAAAGAGGAATGAAAGAGTGAAGATGAGCAGTGATTCGTGATTTTGGTAGTTTTACCAGAAGGGGGTTGTTGGCGGACCTTGAGCGCCCTGTGGAAATGTGGTGGGGACAAATCGCAAAGAGAGCAGGGGGGCAAGGCTGGAGAGGAGTCGGTAGAAGACAGAAAGACCACCGACCAACCTGCGGTGATTGAGTGAGAGGCCCAAAGACTCAGCTTCATTGCGGGAGATGCCGATGATCTTAAATGCCCTGGTTTCGACAGCGTTAAGCCGAGAAAGGTGGGAGGCAGGAGCACCAGCCCAGAGGGGAGAGCAGTACTCCATCAGGCTACGGACAAAAGCTTTGTAAGTGGTCAGGAGCTCAAGAGGGCCGAGGAAGGACTTAGCACAACGGAGGATTCCCAGTCGGCGACTGGCTTTTGAGGCGAGGTTGGAAATGTGACTTTCCCAGGAAAGGTCATGGCAGATAGTGAGACCTAGAAGCTTGAAAGAAAAGACTTCTTCCAGAGGATTGTTGAGAAAGTGGATGGGGGGGTTTTGTAAACGGTCCTAAAATTTACGTTTATGTGCATGATATTTCAAAAGCCATTGAACATGTAGCTTTCATATTGCAGATATTTATTCCCCGTGATGTTATCTCAACCTGATGAAATATTGGCCGTGATTGGCTGAACTCTGTTGCCATGGCAACCATTTCAATAACTTGGCTTGTGTACATGATATTTCAAAAAACGTTTTAAGATTTAACTTTCCTATTGCACAGATCTATTCCTCATACACTATATCGCAGCCACCTTTTGGGTGGTATCAGCTCCTTGTCATTACCATGGTCAGAAAATGAAATGTTTATTAAATGAGTCATGATTGTGAATGCTTATCTGTATTGTAGCCACAGGACCTGTAATGGAGACGAGGGATGTGAGCGTACTAAAAGCCGAGATTGAGAAGCTGAGTGCTAATGGCGGTGGTGATTGTCCAGAAATGGCACTCACGGGCCTTGAGCTCGCCCTGAAGAACAGCTTACCACGGTTAGTGTTACCTCTTTTGTCTTGTTCCTTTTACTTCCTCACTTGTTTCTTACCACACTTGGATCACATATTGATTCGACATAATTATCATGGAGAGGTTGGTGAGTTTGAGAGTATTAACTGGAAGCAGATTTATGGAACGCTTACCTTGTATGATATTGTAAGTCAGAGTGTTGGCATTGTCAGCACCTTTCCTTGCACTGTGTGTTGGATCTGCAGAAAAAGTAAGTGAATAGATAATAAAGAAAAAAAACCCCAAAAACTCTACAACTGTGATGTGGCCTTTCCTTGAGATGTTATATTATAGTAATGTGTAAATTACTAGAACAACATTAGGTAGAGCACTTACCTCTGCCAGGCTGAACGGTATGTTTTGTATCTGACTGATAGGCTGGATCTGCCTCCGGATCTTCATCAAAATCTAATCGGTTCATCCATGTCACACCCCCAACTTGTCCCCCAAATTCCATCCGAATCCATCCATAACATTTTGAGATATTCGGCACAGACAAACAAACAGACAGGGGGTGGAAAACTGTCTGTCTGTTTGTCTGTGTGCAGGATATCTCAAAACGTTATTGACAGATTTGGAGGAAACTTGGTGGACACGTATGTGTGACGATGTCGAATTGCTTCAATTTTGATGAACATCAGAATCTGGATCCGGGCAGAGGTACATGCTCTACCGAGTCCCTTCTAGTTGTTTAAACAAATAACCCTTTTCAGCAGGTTGAAGGCACATTTCCCAACGAGCACTTGGTCTCACATCCCACGACATTCATTGTTTTGTGCAAATAAACTTGGCAGTTTTAACGCTTTAAAAAAAATAATAAAAACTGAATGTGTTAATTGGCAGGCAATTGTACTGTATTTCTATACGTTCATAATATAAATGTGTGAACTGCACCAGATCAGAGATCTTCCTCTTCACGGATGCATCTGCAAAAGATGAAGCGGAAAAAAGAGATTCAGTGAAAACTCTGACGGAACAAACAAAAAGCAAGATACGATCGTACCTCACAGGAACATGTGGGAGGCGACGTAAAAGAGACAACAACGAATACGGTGAGAGAATATACTCCCAATAATCCGCACATGAAGTGTGTGTGCGTGTGCGTGTGCGTGTGCGTGTGCGTGTGCGTGTGCGTGTGTCGTTGGTTTAAATCTCCGTTTGCGGGTTGGAGGATGTGGAACAAAGTCCTCCCAAGACTCAAAATATCCACCTTTGCTTCAGTCAGGGATCACGGTTCATGGACCAAGCTGTTGAACTTTGTTATTCTCAAAGTTTTGTTCCGAGGACTCTTTTCAGGATCGTGACTGAACCTGGGACTGCCTCCAATTGCAGTTGGTTTGTTGTAATATCCCCGGGGATGTTTTTTTTTATTTATTTCAGTGATGTTATACTTTATTATTCCCGTTGCTCCAATTTATCATTGGTGGTGCAATTTCGACGATCTTCAGCTTCCAAGAACTCTTGATCTCATTTTTGAGGTCCTGACATTTGGTCATTTTCTTAATTTCTGCATTTATGAAGCCAAAATCACTGGGTACTGATATCTCAATCAGCAATGCTGTCTTTTCATTTTTGTTCCTGAGAACTACGTCCGGTCGCAAGGCTTTGTTTTCTATGTTCACGCTCTTGATGGGGTCATCAGGTCGTACGTGAGTGACCACTGACATCCTTATTTTCAATGATTGCCCTTGGTTCATGTTTCCATGAGGTGTGTGTGTGTGTAAAAGTAAAAGACTTTTAAAAATATGGACTAACCATTCTCAGAGGATTTCTGTTCTTCGACAAGGAAACACTGTAGTTAACTTAGATATCCTAGTTGTCGGAGGTGGCCATTCCTGGTTAGCCGATGGGGAAAACTTATCCGAATGCAAAGTGCGTAAATATGGGATTTTAATTTGCAAATCTTGTCCCATATTTGCCACAAACAATAAAATTAGTTGAACAGTAACGGCTAGATCTTACAAATTAAAAGAAACCAAACAATTAATTACACGTAAAACCTCAAATGTCATTTATTTATTGACGTGTAACAAATGTGTGATGTTAGTGAAACAATGCAGAGATGTAATGTAAGAATGAATGCAGACAGGAACGGAACGACCGAAGCCCAGATAAAACTACCGGTTGTCCACCACTCACTCGTCACTTTACTTTTATATACTGTCAAAAAATGCGAGCTTCAGTGTTCAGGTTGCAGAAAAGAGAAGCATTAATGGCCGAACAAAGGATCAGATGGAAGTTAAAACGATCACACAATGACTAAGCGGAGACAACTTTTTTGGATTAAAGAATTAGGAACTGCTTTACCCATTTGGAAATTAATTCAAGAAATGAAGACACACACATACATACATACATTCAACATCATGGCCAAAACATAATCGCCTCTGTTTTTTACACCTTACCACCAGACTCGGATACTACAAAGTACATCATTACTATGGATCTAAACAACCAGTTACAGACACACCACAACAAATCATAAATGATTGGTTAGATCTTAACAAATCAAATATCTGTGGATTACTTAGCTGCAGTAGAATTAAGACCAATACTTGAAAAAAAGAACAACTGAAAGAAGTTTAGCAAATCGTTAACGGATTAATGGAAGGTCAAGTCAGGAATGGGAGCATGCCCTGGAACAGCTTGTCACTGCCTCTGCTTTCCGCTGGTACTCCAGGGGCATCCATCTGGCCACCCCCCCAGGCAGATGCCTGGCCCATCCCCATATCCTTGAAATGACAATCCACCTGCTGCAACCATGAGGCACGTGGTCAGCCCGTTGGCCTCCTCCACTCACGTGGCTCCCTCTCTGAGAGAATCTGGTGAGCAGGATCAGCATCAGGAAATTGATCCACATGACCATACGGCCGCAACTGATGCTCATGGACTATACAACTAGCAAATCTCATCTGAGTCTCTCAGCAACCGCTCATTGGACACAGTCTGACCAGGGATAGCCATGGATGATCTGAAGAGACCTGGTACTGAAGGAGTTAAGTCTCCGTCTCAGATCCTTGGTCAGAGTCAAAGTCTCACATCCGTAGAGCAAGACTGGAAGCACCAAGGACCTGAAGACTCGGAGTTCGTTGTCCTGCATCGGTACCAAGAGTGCCACACCCCATGATCCAATGAATCCATGACTCCCCAGGCCTGACTCAGACGTCTATTGACCTCTGGGTCACAACATGCGAAGATATGAATATCACTGCTAAGGTAAGTGAATCTCTACGTGGCCTCAACATCCTTACCACATAAGGTGCAGCCAATATATCAGCTCCAATATGTCATTGAAAGCCTGGATCTTAGTTTTGATCCAGGAAACCCATAATCCCAGCGACTCCGACCCCTCATTCAGCACCTCGAGGGCCCCCAAAAGGATATCCAGCGTCTCTGCAAAGATGACTGCATCATCGGCGAAATCAAGGTCAGAGATCTTGACATTCCCAAATGATGCACAGCAGCTTGATTTTGTCTGACATCCTCCCCAGAATCTGGTCCATACAAGCACTGAAAAGTGTGGGGAGTGTTTGTTTTTCATTTTTTGGATGCTCCTCTTTAACTTTGGGCTTCGGTTTCCTCTTATGAATTGTTGAATTTGTCATGTTCCTTTCTCAGTTGCGTTTTTTTCTGTGTCTCTAGTCTATGTTACTATGGTAGTGTTTGCTTTCTATCCATGGGGCCTGGTCGATTGTTATTGTGGTATTGTTTGCCTGTTACTTTTTCTTGAATGAGCAGGGCTCCTGCAAAGCACATGGTATTGATTTCCTTCAAGGGGAATGATTTTGGTATAATTTTACCAATTAATCAGTTTTGTTTTTATTTTTTGGACACATAGTCAAGGCTCGTGAAAGAGCTAGTAAACCGAATGGATCAGGATGTAACGCACAAAAACAGGATGCAAAACACACATGCATGGGGTGGACCAGATGGATATAGAAAGCAACTCTAAGGAGGGAAAACTGGAAAATTGGAAGGAAGAGTGATTTGGCTGGGGTTAATGAGGGTAGAAAAGATCATCGCTTTAAATTTGTGATGATCTAAGATGGTGGTGAACAGCTATCTTGAAGACCTGGAGGGCAGAATGACATTGAAGAAGATGTGGAAGTTGATTGCACAGGTGGGGGGAAAAAAGAGGAACACATGAGTGGAGGTGAGCAGTGATCATAGATTTCGGTAGTTTTACCTGATGAGGGTTCATGGTGGGCCGTGTGAGCCCTGTAGAAACCTGAGGGGACAAACCACGGAAAGAGCAGAGGGTGCAAGACCAGAAGGGAGGTGTTAGAAGACAGAGAGACCACCAACCTGTTTTCCATAGCAAAGTGATAAGCCCATAGACTCGGATTCAGCGCCGGAGATTCCAGTGATCTTGAAGGCCTTGGATTCCACGGCGTCAAACTGAGCAAGATGTGAGTCAGGGTAGCCAACCTGGAAGGGAAGGAAATCAGTAAAGCACCCAGAGGAGAGCAAGTTGCGGATGAAGTCCTTGTAGGTGGATTGAAGTTCAGGTGTGCCAAGGAAGGACTTTATACGACGGGGGATGCTCAGTCGGTGGCTGGCTTTGGAGGCCAACATTGAAATATCATTTCCCCAAGAGAGATCATGGCTGAGAATAAGACCCAGAAGTTTGAATAACTGAACTTCCTCAAGAGGATTGTTAAGAAAGTTGAGAAGAGGGTTTGTCAGATGGTCTTTACGGATAGCGATAGTGAGAGTGTGAGATTTGTCAAGATTGAAAGACATATTCCAAGTGTTTGACCAGCTTGTGTTTTTTTTTTTTTCAAAGTCTGAAGAAAGGGAAGAGGCTGTAGCCTGCCTACTTGACAGATGAGTGATGTCATGTCAGAGAGTGGAGTCATCAGCAAATGGATAAAGATAATTTTCCAGAGAATCAATGAGATCATTTATAAAGATCAGGAATGTGACTGAGCCCAGCTCGCTGCCTTGGGGAACTTGACAGGGAGAAGAGATGAGAGAATACTATTGAGTGCCACATGTTGACTACAAGAGTAGACAAAGTCAAGAAGCCATGTGTGAAGATGTCATTGAAATCCTGGATCTTCGCTTTGACCCAGGAAACCCATAATTCCAGTGGCTCTGACTCCTCATTCAGCGCCTGGAGGGCCCCCATAAGATGTCTGATTCTATTGGAAGAGTTTGGAGAGTAAGATGGGATTCCAGATTATCAAAAGCATGAGATAGGTCCAGAGAGATGACCCTCATCTCATGTCTGACATTGAGGGTCTCCATCCATTGTTGGGTGAGTAGAAGCAGCATGTCCAACCTGGAGTGACCTGGTCTGAAACTAAATTGGTGATGAGATGAGGTCGTTGGAAAAAAATGAAGGATTTCATATCAACTGCGATAATGGATTCCACGTCTTTGCTGATGATTGGAAGAAAGCTGATAGATCTGTCATTGAGGGGATCCGTTTTTGCACCTTTTTATGTAATGAAGTGATGTTGGCAGATTTCTAAGCAGATGGAAGATGACTTAGCACAAATGACAGGGTGAAAGAGGCAGAAAGATTATATGTAAGAGCAGCAGAGCAGGTTTTTTGGACATGTTAGCTGATGCTGTCTGGTCCAGTAGCAGTCAGAGTCAAGTGTTGAAAGAACCTTCTCCACTTTCTTTGGTGCAAAAGTCACAGAGTCCAGGAGTAGTTAAGTACAACAAGGAAGGATGGGTACCGAGAGTCAGGGGATGGGGGACACAATTAGATTTGGAAGTAAACACAGAATTAAGACATTCAGCCTTCTCATGAGTGGAGTTGGCTGTGGTGCCATTTCAAGAGAGGGAAGGAATGGAAGCGGACCATACACCAGAGACAGAGCAAGGCAGCACTAGGTTTTTGAGGAGGGAGACAAGTTTGAAAGTTCATTATTGAGGTTGGACAAATATTGTTTTCTGGCTCTCCTGAGAGTGGACACACACTTGTAGTGGTAGACTTTTGGAATGCACAGAGATTGCTTTCCAGGAAGAGAAGGAAAATTGTTTCAGAGCAACTTCCTCACCATATGATTCAGTGTACCATGGGCAGGAGGAAGGGTAGGATAATTGAAGATGAGATTTGATGAATCTGTGCATGATAGAGAGCAGTTTTGTGTGGAAAAATTTCCAGGCTGAGTTAACATCAGGGGCAGTAGATATGGGAGACCAGTGCTAAAGAGAGAGAGAGAGAGGGCTGCTTGCAGTCCCTGCCAATCTACTTGAGTGAACTGCCAGACTTGCCGACGTAAAAGCAGCTCTCTGAGAATAGCCGGAGAAATGTTGACTTTCACAAACATATGATCAGATGAACCAATTGGAGCAGAGGAAAAGCAGGAGACATTTGTGGGAAAGTTAGTCATCACCAAGTCCAGAAGGGAGGGTTTGCCATTGGGAGAAATCTGGGTTGGAAAACTTACAGATCGAGTCAGTCCCATGGAGTCACAGAGGTCCTTTACTGAAGTGGCATGGCAGGTGAGAGAGGTACCAACACCCAGCCAAGTTCCATGGTGACAATTAAAAATCACCACATATGAGGAGGAGACTGGGCTGAGTGGTTAAAATTTTTTTAATGTTGTCTGAGAGAGATGTAAATGGAGTTGTTACTGTTAGGAGGACGGACAAACACACAGATGAACAAGAGGTGGGAGCATCATGGAAGTCGCAGCCTGAGGTACTCCTGTGGGTTTGGAGGTGTAAGATCCGTACAAGGGCAGTGAGAAATTGAGTTATTGATGGGAAGTGCAACTCCGCTGCCAGGACGTGGTTCAGGACTATCGAAAAGGAGGAGACGATAACCAGGGAGAGACACTAAGGAGTCAGGGACGTCCTGCGGAAGGAAGGATTCTGTTAAACAGATTATATCTGGTTTATCGTCAGCAGCCTGGATTGAGAGATCTGTCAGGTTGGAACGGAGATCTTGGATGTTTGAGGTCCACACAGTTAGAGATGGGGAGGGGGTGTGGGGGGAGAGACATTGGGGGGTGGTGCAGGATGGAGGGAGGCTCTGTGGGGGGCAAGGTCAGGCTTTGGGGGAGGGGTGGGTTGAAGTGGAAAGTTTGAGTGTGTGGGGTGTAGGAGAAGATTTGAGTGTGTAGGGTGCAGGGGAAGGTTTGAATGGGGGTGGGGGAAGGTTTGAATGGGTGGGGGGAAGGTTTGAATGGGTGGGGTGCAGGGGAAGGTTTGAAAGGGTGGGGTGCAGGGGAAGGTTTGAATGGGTGGGGTGCAGGGGAAGGTTTGAATGGGTGGGGGAAGGTTTGAATGGGTGGGGTGCAGGGAAGGTTTGAATGGGTGGGGTGCAGGGAAGGTTTGAATGGGTGGGGGAAGGTTTGAATGGGTGGGGTGTGGGGGAAGGTTTGAATGGGTGGGGTGTGGGGGAAGGTTTGAATGGGGGGTGTGGGCAGTGCTGGATTAACCATTAGGCAGACAAGGCATGTGCCTTTGGGCCAGCCAAAAATTTGGGCCAAAAATAATTTTCACATTAAATATTTGTCTTTTTTTGTATTAAATGTTTTGTTCTTGAATCAGTTCAGCTTTTGTCTGGGGTCCATTTCCATGAGCCCGAGATCTAATTTAAAATTTTCAGGCCATTCTCTAAAATTTCAAAATGTGCCTTAGGGCCAGCCTAGGCTTAATCCGGCTCTGGGTGTGGGGGGAAGGTTCAGCTGCACAGATTCAGGACTCCACATGTTTGGTGTGTGTGTGTCCCATTATTCGGTGTTTCGTTTTCTTATATTCTCAACACAAACTTCGTTTTCATCATTCTTCGATGTGCCGCCTCTCCCCCACCATCCACTGGCACCTCGGAAATGATCGTTCCACTTGGGAGTTGCTGCACGTCCCGTTCCACATCCCGACCAAGGCGCAAGTAGCATTACATTGCTTCGGGCACACCTCCCCCCTCTCTGTACGGCCCACAAGAGCATCGATGTCTGCTGCCAGTGTCATAGCAGGGTGTGTGTGTGTGTGTGTGTGTGTGTGTGTGTGTGTGTGTGTGTGTGTGTGTGTGTGTGTGTGTGTGTGTGTGTGTGTGTGTGTGTGTGTGTGTGTCTGAGTGTGTGTAAGAATATTGTGTATGTTCATGTGTGTGGAGACATGCCTTTACTTTCCATATCATCCATTTTTTTTGTTCCATTACTCTGATTGGATTCACATTCATGGTTCTTTCTGCATATTCTGACTCATGGAAATACAATGAATGTGCTCAACTTCCTTACATAACAATGAAATTAATTTACTTCACACAATTATGTCATTTAAATGTTATATCATCATGAAGAAATGCACAGGAGATCTGTGTTTGGACTGCTTTCTTTCAACCTTACTTTGCTTTCCTAAACTATGATGAAAATAACATTTCTTGAACAATAATTAGCTTATTCCCCTTTGCTCGTGATTCTTTGTTTCATCAATCCTTGCTTTATTGCAGCTCAAGAACAGTCCAATGGAAGCAATGTACGGGTTCGTCGAAGCACTTACAGCGATATCTTCCGTGAGCTCTCTGAGCTCTCTGGTGGTTCATATGTGATGACAACCAAAGGGGAGTTAACAAAAATACTCAAGGATGTGGAATTGACGATGAACTCAGCACCTGTAACAGTGTTACAGCAACATGTCACCAGCGGGCAACTGTTCGTGCCAATCGACCAGTCCCTGCTTGATTTCGCCATCTCGGTGAAGTCTGCAAGCTCATTCACATTAAGCCTACTCGAGCCAAATGGTAGGAGACTTAACATGCATTCTCATTCTCTCTCTCTCTCTCGTTTTTTTTTTTTGTGTGTCTTGAGGAAATATGGCATACTTAACTGTAGTCCCTCAATGGAAAAAAAATTGGGAAAATATGGTGTGATTGACTGCAGTGAATTGTTGAGAAATTTTCTGGTGCTATTGTAATACTTATTCCATAAATCAATAACTACCCTGTTAGTACCTTGTATTTATATTATTTGTCATGTAAAGTATTTCCAAATATTAAGTCAGAAAAAGTGCAAGATAAGATATTTAGTGATGCCCCAATCTATCCCAGGTGTGGAGCAATATGACTTTTTATTCAGGTCAGGCCAGATTAGATATGTGACTTGCTACAGGTATCCATCCATCCATTGGGACCATACTCTGTGCAGAGCGTTGGTGCTGCCTTCGCAGTCTCCTGGGCTGTTCGGCACCATACTGGACGGGTCGCCATTCCGACGCAAGATGCTTGAATGGCTCAATCATCCAAGCAAGCTGGTACTCATTTTGCTGACCTCGAAAGGATGACAGGCTGAGTTAACCCACCTGGTATTAATTCAAAAGCTGAGCAGGATTTGAACTCAAGACCGGTGGATCCGAAGCCTACCACCCTAACCAATAAGCCAGCACCAGGCATTACAGGTATCATGTAAACCTGTATTAACCTGTTTCATAGTCGCATTGTCGGCAACTAAACCATCTCCCCCACCAGGTTTTCTAGTGAGGAGGGTGTGTGATTATGGACACCCAGCAGAATTAAAAAATAAAACCTATCAAAGGGTGGAGGAGCTCCTTGTGAGCCAACAGCCAACCATATCTAGTGCTCAACTGTGTCTGTGGGTGTCCTCCTGCAGTTGGGTTACATTTTTTTAGGAGGATGGTGGCAGGATTTGCACTCGAAATACCCTTCACTTTGCAAAGCACAAGAAAAACGCAAAGAAAATTGAAAACCCACTCTGTGGGAGTACCTCCTATGCAGCTGCCCTCCACAGGGCAGCTCAACGGATGATGGGATTGGGGCAAAACCTTTGGGACCCCACTCTTTGATGATGGGAGAAAAACCACAGGGTAACCGTCCTGGGTCAGATTGAGGTAGTGTGTGTCAGGGTGGTGCTGAGGTGTCGTCCACCAGATGGTGCTCTCCTTGGGTTTACCTGAGGCGGTCTCTTTGGGTTGGTGCCTGTAGTGTCCTATCCCTAATGCTGTTGGTGGATGTCTTGGAACTCACCATGGGGCAAAGAAGAATTTTGTCTCTCGAGGGACACTGGATACCATTGACCAGAGTCGCAGGGCCAGGATGAATGGCAAAGCTGAGCTGTCGAGGGAGTTGAGGCGCAAAACTGTTCAGGGTGGAAAAAGAGGACTATGTGCGAGGAATCTGTCAGGCGGGAGAGCTGGTGGAAATGCTGTACTCATGTCGTTGCATGCAGTTTCTGTGCTCTGCCTGGTACACAGGCGTCATCCCAACTGACTGGAAGAGAGGCCTTGTTGTCCCTCCCTGGAAAGGGAAGGGTGATTTCCAGGACTGCAACAACGACGGAGGGGTGACGCTTCTCTCAGTGCCAGGCAAGGTATTTGCTTGGATAATTCTTGATAGGGTTCACCACCATCTGCTTGAGTACCAGTGCTCAGAGCAGTTAGGAGGAGGAGGAGATGGGGACCATACTCTGTGCAGAGCGTTGGTGCTGCCTTTGCAGTCTCCTTAGCCATTGGGCATAATCCGGGATGGGACGCCACTCCGACACAGTATACCAGCATGCTGGCACTCATTTTACTGACCTCGGAAGGATGACAAGTCGAGTTAACCCCACCTGGTATTAATTCAACAGCTGAGTGGGATTTGAACTCAGGACCCTAGGATCTAAAGCCCGCCAACCTAACAATTAAGCAAACACCAGGCATAGAGCAGTCAGGCTTCACACCAAAGAGGTCAGTGAATGACTGTATTCTTGCCCTTCGGGTCCTCACTGAACACAGATGAGAGTTTACGCAGGGGCTGCTTGCAGCCTATGTTGATCTCGGCAAAGCGTTCGATTCAGTAAATCAGGATGCCCTCTGAAGGATTCTTGGTCTTCGCGGAGTGCCACCAAAACTGATCAATCTGGCATCTGAACGATAATCTGGAACTGAGAGTGCTATGAGATGTTGTGATACCATCTCCAACTTATTTCCAGTTGTTATTGGAGTTCATCAGGGGTGTGCACTGGCCCCCACACTTTTCAGCACTTATATGGATTGGATTCTGGGGAGAATATCGGAGAGATCAAGCTGCTGTGCATCATTTGGGAATGGCAAGATCTCTGACCTTGATTTCGGCAATGATGCAGTTATCTTTGCAGAGACTCTGGATATCTTTTTGGGGCCCTCGAGGCGCTGAATGAGGAGTCGGAGCCGCTGGGATTACGGGTTTCCTGGGTCAAAACTAAGATCCAGGCTTCCAATGACATCTTGGATGCTGCTATCTTGTCTGTTCCTGTTTGTGGTGAGGATGTTGAGGTCACGGAGAGATTGATTTACCTTGGCAGTGATATTCATGTCTCTGCTGGTTGTGAGTCAGAAGTCATTAGACATCTGGGTCAGGCCTGGGGAGTCATGGATTTACTAGATCATGAGGTGTGGCGCTGCCAGTACCTGTGTGAGGAGACGAAAGTCTGAGTCTTCAGGTGCTTGGTGCTTCCAGTCTTGTTCTTCGGATGTGAGACTTAGATGCTGACCAGGGATCTGATATGGAGACTCAATTCCTTTGGTACCAGGTCTCTTCGGAGAATCCTTGGCTATCGCTGGTCAGACTTTGTGTCCAACGAGCAGTTGCTGAGACTCAAATGAGATTTGTTACCTGCAACGTCCGTGAGTGTCAGCTGTGGCTGTATGGACATGTAGCTCGTTTTCATGATGCTGATTCTGTTCACCAGATTCTCAGCGAGGGAGCCTCATGATTGAAGGAAGCCAATGGGCTGACCACGTGCCTCATGGTTGCAGCAGGTTGATCGGCATCTCGAGAAGTTGTGGTTGGGCCAGGCATCTGCCTGGGGGCTGGCCAGCCGGAGGCCCCTGTAGTACCGGCAGAAACTGGCACTGCTCCAGTGCATACTCCCATACCTAACCTGACCTGTGCACCAGTCTAAATGACTATGGCATAAAACCAATACATTTGCAACAAAAGTAATCGAGTTTAGAGATTTACTAACAATATGACAGGACAAAAAGTAATCTGCTGGCTCATGTCCTTCACAGCAGTTCATTTCCAGCTTTGAGAGGTGATGCAAATCTGTTTCTGTCTGTTGTTCTCCACAGAGAATCATTTCTGGTTTATGACATTCCCACTTGTGATCCCAAATGGCTATGTTTGACTGCACTACATTCTCATCAATGTCCTTAAAGCAAAAGATGTGTTTCTCTTTCTAATTAATTTTAATACTCCATTTTAGTGTTCTTATGCTCATGGAGGAGTGTGTTTACATCTAATTATAGGAGATTCATTTGAAAAGCTCTACGAATGAGATATTCACAACAGACCAAGACTCGCCATTCTTTTTTATTTTTAAACTCGTAAATACAACCCATCGCTTTGCTGATTGGTGGTTTTAAGGAAAGGGGTTGAGAGAGGGAGGGAATGGTGAAAGAGGGAGGGGAGAGAGAGGAGGCAGGAGGGAGTGGAAGCTAGGAAGGGGGGAAGAGTGAGGAAAGGGGGAGGGGGAGGTGGGGAGGGCTATGCCTCACCAAACATTGCTACACCGTGAGAGGGAGGGATGTGAGGATGGGGAGAGAGGGGGGGGAGAGAGAGAGAGAGAGAGAGAGAGAGAGAGAGAGAGAGAGAGAGAGAGAGAGAGAGAGAGAGAGAGAGAGAGAGAGAGAGAGAGGATGCGAGAGAGAGAGGGTGCGAGAGAGAGGGATGCGAGAGAGAGAGGATGCGAGAGAGAGAGAGAGAGAGAGAGAGAGAGAGAGAGAGAGAGAGAGAGAGAGAGAGAGAGAGAGAGAGAGAGAGAGAGAGAGAGAGAGAGAGAGAGAGAGAGAGAGAGAGAGGATGCGAGAGAGAGAGAGGATGCGAGAGAGAGAGGATGCGAGAGAGAGAGGATGCGAGAGAGAGAGGATGCGAGAGAGAGAGGATGCGAGAGAGAGAGGATGCGAGAGAGAGAGGATGCGAGAGAGAGAGGATGCGAGAGAGAGAGAGAGAGAGAGAATGGATGCGAGAGAGAGAGAGAGAGAGAGAGAGAGAGAGAGAGAGAGAGAGAGAGAGAGAGAGAGAGAGAGAGAGAGAGAGAGAGAGAGAGAGAGATATATATATATATATATATATATATATATATATATATATATATATATATATATATATATATATATATATATATATATATATATATATATATATAGATATGAAAAAAAAAATAGAAGAGAGAAAGGTGAGGGGTACAGGTGGGGTGAGTAAAGACAATGATATGTTGTGTTCTGCTCAATGACTGAACACACACACAAAAACAAACTCATGTGAGGACAGCTGTACACACAACGACCCAACAGAGTTTGAAAGTAATCCGCTGACACATCTGCAAAAACTTTGATGTCACAGTTCCACAAAATTTGTGGGAACATGAACCAAAAGTAATCACTGAAAACATGGAAGTACCAACTGCTCACGTACGAACTAATGATCCCATAGAGTGTGAACATCGAAAACAAAGCGTTGCGACCAGATATCATACTTAGGTACAAAAAAAAGAGAAGAAGGCATTGCATAGTGAGGTGTTGATAGCAGCGATTATGGACTAAACGATGCAGAAATCAAGAAAATGACCAAACACCAAGACTCCAAGAATGAAGTGAGAAGATCCTGGAAGATGAAGAATGCTAAAGTTGGAGCAATGATAGCTGGACCTACAGGAATGATGACAAAGAACCTCACAGAGATATTAAATATAGGGGCAGTACCCCTGGGTGCTCACCTGGTAGTGGCTGCATAAGATAACCAGGCAACCACTGGTAGGCATGGATGACCCACAAAATATATAGTGGAAAAGAAAGTAAATACCTTTGGATTTTTTTTTATGTCGTGAACAAACTTTAGTGCATCACAGGTGGTGAAGATATGATGGTTAAGTTTCATTGGAATTTTATGTGTCGTTTCTGTGAAGAAAACAACTACATATTTTGGGGGGCAAACCCCCTTTCCCCAAAGACCCTTCGAGACGCCAATTTTTTTAATGTCGTGAACAAACTTTAGTGCATCACAGGTGGTGAAGATATGATGGTTAAGTTTCATTGGAATTGTATGTGTAGTTTTGGAGAAGAAAGCAAATACATATTTTGGGAGGCAACCCCACTTCCATCGCCTTCAAGCAGATTTTTCAAATGTCATGAACAAACTTTGGTACATCATGGGTGATTGATGAAGATTGTCGGGAAGTTTCATCGGAATTGTGTGTATTGTTTAAGAAGAAAGCAAATACCTCTTTGGGGGGGGGGGGAACCACTTCAGACCCCCTTTTTTATGCCATCATGGGTGATGAAGGTTGTGGTCAAATTTCATTGAAATCGTTTGTGTAGTTTTTGAGAAGTTGCTGCAAATATTTGTGGATGGACGGACGACGCGTCATCGCATAAGCTCCCTGGAACTACTTTACAGGTGAGCTAAAAAATATCCCTGGGACTATTATAACAAACGAACTACAGTTGGAAGCTGTCCGGGGCTCAGCGATGATCCTGAAGAGAGCCCTCGGCACAAAACTTTGAGAGCAGAAAACTGCCCTGGGAGGACTCCATTCCACATTCTGAAACTCGCATATGTAGATACACACACGATTGGCCGATATCGGGAATCGTCAGGTTCAAGTCAGTTTGATTACCGACTCCAGGACGTAGTGCATACAACCCAGAAACCTTGAGTAGCTTTCACTGAAAAACAATGTTCCATTTATATAGACGTTTTAAGGAGATGATCACAAACATCATTTGTTATAAACAACTGTGTGTGACGAGTGGGAAAAAAATTGGCTCGATAATTTAGAAAATACATTTATACTGCAAACGGCTCAGAAATCGGGTGTGATCAAATATATTTTGCTTTGAAACTCACGAAGAGAAACCATATAACCTTTGTAAAGCAAATTCGATGACCAGATGTTTTAGAAACAGGTGCGAGAACAAAGGAAAACGTGAAAGAACCTCCATTAGATACGGCATGAAACTTTGCCATCACGGCACCCATAACAGGCATGGCATGTCCACACACCCCCGGAGAGTCAGTACAGATCCAAATCTACCCATATGTACCATGTCCGTGTGTGCTGTATACGTACCTCTACCTCGTCGTAACTGTCAACTGTAGTTCCCGATCAAGACACGAAATGTACTGTACAGCTTAGTAAGTGGCTCAAGCACTCCAACGGAATGCCTGGCTTGGCAAGCGATTTACCAATTGTCCTCGATACTACTATGCACCAGGAACTGCCCGTGCAATGTCCGAATTGGACAAATCAACACTTTTTGGGGAAGTCGGAACTGCTGATACTTTCAAATCTGGAGTTTACATCCAGGCCAAAAAACATGGCGGCTTCAGACCTCAGCGAGGTTACCAAGGAAAAGACTTTGAGACCCCAGACAACGAGGAGGCCAAGGATTGCCTGATGAAGGATATAATTAAATTAGGCAGTTAACTATCTTCAAAAGGAGTGTTTTAATCAACCCAAACACCCAAGTTTCACTAATGCGCTTCCTTGGAGTTTTCTTTGTATGCATGCAAAGTTTCAGGCTGCTAGGTTTTATGGTTTTGGAGTTATGGAGGAGATACACACACACACACACACACACACACACACACACTGCCTTTTATTAGTGTAGATATTATACATACTGTAAAATTAAGAATATAATTGGTACGAAGTTTTTTTTTTTTTTTAATATCTCTTAAAGACATTTGAGACCTATCAATGCACTTTTCCATGAATCAAAATGACACGAGTGAAGAACCCATCTATCTAAGGATGTTTGCCCCGGAATTATGGATGGGTTAATTTCCCCAGAATTGCTGTGTTTTACATTTGGCACACTGTAAAATTGATGAATAATTTTTATGCCTCCACTGATGAAGTCGCCGGAGGCATAATGTTTTCAGGTTGTCCGTCTTTACATGTACGTACGTACATCTGCCCATGTAAATTTTATTTTTTCTCTGTATCCGCTTGTCTGATTGACACAAAATTTTCACCATTGGTGTGACTACTCATGTAGAATGTTTTAATGATAAGTATGACATCATATATCATGTGGTGTGGCAGCCAAGTTGGAAAAAAAGGAAAAACTTTTGACTTCTGTATCTCCGAAACCGCTCCATGGAAAAAAATTTGAAACTTGGCAAATGTGAAGTACTCCCCGTGGAAAATGATTTTTTTTTTTACGACGTCATCGGTGGCTTTCATTATGACGTCATAATTGCATACGTCGAACAATTTCTCCGAACTGTATAAAAAAATTTGTGTCATCTTGGGCTAAATTGTGCGTGTGTGTGTGTGTGTGTGGGGGGGGGGAGGGAGGACTTGATGACGTCAACAGTCATGTGGTTTGGCAGCCATAATTTCTTTATTTAAAAACCTTTAAAAATCTTCCTCTCTAGACTGGCTTGGTGGATCGAGGGGAAACTTTATCCACATGCTCCCCAAGCTTTTGCGATACCAGGGTGTTCACGAATAATCAATCAGTCACATGTCCTGGCAGCCAGCCATATTGGATTGACCGAAAAAATTAAAAAAAATTTTTTTATCTTGAACTGCTTCATCATTCGACGCGAAACATCCCAATTATGATCTTGTAGTCATGTGGAATATATATATTTTAAATTTCATCCTGATCAGATGCATGGTCTGGCAGCCATAATTATTTAATATTTTGAATCTGGGTTCGGGGATTTAAATCAAACTTGGTACAAGTATGTATTATGACGTAATGATGCGGACGGAGGCATATCTGTCGACGTCGTGATGTCGAATAGTGCCGTTCTAGTTTTATCCATTGAATTGATGTATGATCGACATTTGGCATGATTTTTAATATCACCCCACCAGGAGCGACGTTTTGCCATCGATATTTACATGAAGGTAATAATGGGGTCCTCCCCTGACTGTCAACCTCAAGGACTATGATTGTTTTTGTTTTTACCACTTAAAACATTCCTGTGTACACTCTGAGTACAACAGTTTTCAGCTCATTTGGTCTGGTGGTTCAGAAATCTATTCCCACAGACACTTCTCAAAATTATATTGTGACTCGTGAAGAAGTCGAAGTGAGTAAATGTTTTTCCAGCATCATGCGCCATTACATGTGTTCAGATGGCAAACCGAAACAAGCCAATTTTTTTGTTTCCTTTTGATGTATGCTTGATTGGATTATATTTGATCGATGATCATCCTGCCTTGAGTAATCTCTGTTGTATTACCATCAAACTTCTTTGTGCTTACGATGAATAATGAATTGTTTTTTTTTTATGATTTAAATGTTGTTGTTTTTCAGCATCTCCAGTGACACATGGAGAGAAAATTGTGGACACACCAACGTACAAGGTGCTCCTGATCCGTAGCCCATTTCCACAAGGGAATTGGAGTCTTATAATGGAAGGCACAGCACCACGTGATGTGATCGTCACAGGAAAAAGCATCCAGGACTTTTCTTACCAGATCATGCATGACAAAAATGGCTTCATCCTTCCTATTCAGGGACGACCTGTAGCTGGTCAGAATTTTTTCTTGATTCTCAAATTTTACGTATTTTTTTTTGTATTTTTTTTCCCCCCAACCATATTTTTTCTTAATTCTTCCTCCTTTATCAGTTATCTCACCTTTTTTCCTTCTATTACTGCCTTGCCGAACTACATTTGGCATGGAAGACAATATGCACTCGCCTGCAAAAGTATTTACCTCCAAAGTTTTCAGATTTTTATGCCACCTGAGCTTATTACCCTTGCCAGAGGAGAGGACATTACATTTTGGTCTGTTTGTTACTTACGAAATCTAAAGATTTCTTAAGTATATTGATGACTTTCATCATCTGTTTGTGTGTGTGTTTGTTTGTTTGTAGGTACAATAACTCGAGAACAGAAGAAGCTACCAATGTCAAATTACACCACGTGATTCAGGAGGGTGATGGCTAATGCTGATTAGATTTTGGTCAAAATCGGTCAAAGGTCAAGGTCACAATGAGGTCAAACATTCGATTTTTGATGGTTTGGTACAGAATCATCGTAGAAACTTCTGGTTTGCGTCGCTACCTTCTCTAGAGACAGCTTTTATTAGACAAGGTCAGACGTGAAGTTGACCATTTCGTAAGTACCAGTCTATGACTGCTTGTTTATTATTTGGCGAAAAATAAATTTTTGTCTTTCCGTTTGGCTGTCTGTCTGTCACAAGATTTTTGGCCACAGTTTTCAAGCAATTGTTCTGAAATTTTCAAATGTGTAGGTGACCAAGGACAACAATGCATAATTTTGATGAAGATTTTTAAAAAGTGGTTCTTCACCATTGATAGGGCTAAAAAACGATAAATAGCACCATATCTCAAAAGGCTATGGATGCATTCCAACGAAATTTGGACAGATTGGGAGTGTCACGAGGAAGAATTGCTTCAATTTTTGGTGAAGATCCGAATCTGGATCTGGATACAGGAATTTTTTTTATTTTTAAGTGATTCTTCACCATTGAGAGATGGGGCTAAAAAAGATATTGCATCCCCCCAAAAATGAAAAAGTTGGGGATGGATTCGGATGAAACTTGGTGAACATGTTAGGTGTGCGACAAGGACTAATTGCTTCAATTTTGGTGAAGATCCAAATCCGGATCCAGATCTGAGAATTTTTTTAAGTGATTCTTCACTATTGAGAGACGGGGCCAAAAACAATATAAAGCACGATATCTGAAAAAGTTGAAGATGAGTTATGACAAACATAGGTGGATGAGTTGGTTAGGTGATGAGAAGAAGCCGATTCGATTTTGGTTAAGGTCTGGATTCAGATCCGACCTATCAGTGGGATACAAAATGTAAACTCTTCAGCCTGGTGGAGGTCTGCGCTCTACCGAGTGCTGTTCCGTTTCACCAACTGTCACTCTGAGTGATTTTTCGTTTGTTTGTCCGCACAGAATGTGAGTCTGTGTATGAATTACATTTGACCCTTTAGATCCCCAAGACCCTTTAAGACCCTTAAAACCCTTTAGACACTTTCCAACCTGAATAACCATTAAGACCCCAGAAGACCCCAACATCCTTTGAAGCCTTTAGAATCCAAAGACCCTTTGAGACTATTTAGACCCTTTATAACCCTAAGACTATTTAACTGAAGTTATTTCAAACCCTAAGATCCTTTCAAACCCAAACACCCTTTAACACCCCTAATATCCTTTAGAACAATAACACACTTTAAAACCCTCGAAGACACCTTTGAACCCTAACACCCTTTAAAACCCCCTAACACCCACTCAGTCCCATTCGACACTTTGGAACTCTAAGATCCTTTGACACCCTAATACCCCTAAAATCCACTAAGACCCTTTAGACCACTGAGACTCTTTAGCCCCTGAAGACCCTTTAGACCCCGTAACACCCTTTAGACCCCTTGGATCCCGTTACACCCTTTAGAACCCATCGACCTCTTCGACCCTTTAGAGCCTAGAGACCTCTTCGACCCTATAGAACCCCGAAGCCCCTTAGACTCCTTTCTACCCTTTAGACCTTCACATCTTTCAGACCTTTTAATACCCTGTAGACCCCTTTGACCTTTCGACCCTTTCTATACATCTTAGGACCCTTCAGACCCCTTCAGCCAATTCCAAAGCCTGGTGTTGGCTTAGTGGTTAGGGTGGCGGCTTGGGATCCGAGGATCCTGAGTTCAAGCCCCGTTGGCTGCTGAATTAAAATGTACCAGGAGGTTGACTCAACCTGTCATCCTTCCGAGGTCAGCAAAATGAGCACCAGTGTACTGGTAAGGGGGACACTGCATCAGCGGCATAGCCACGTCCCAACCAATGATGCAACCAGCAGCCACAGGCTGCACTCGATAGAGAGAGAGAGGCAATTTCAACCCTTTAGACCCTTTTGACCTTTTAAAACCCTTGAGACACTTAAGACCATTTTGACACATTTAGACCTTTTGACCTTGACAACTCTTCAGCCCTTTGACCGACCTTTACATATTTACAACTCCACCATTGCAACCTTTAATTTGCAATCAACGACCTTTCATTTAGTACATCCTTACATTTATTTGCCACTCAAAATGCACCACACAAAACAAGTCCTGGTGAGGGTCTGCAATCTCTGATTGCTCTTTCTTATTTCATGAAGCTTTCAAATCAAACTTAATATATAGTCTTCACAAACTACTCCAAAGTGATAAAGCTAACAAAATGTAGTTAAAATGTGAATAAGTTAGATTAACTAAGAAAATCAGATGTTTCTCAGTTGATTAAGTATTCAAAAACTTTGCCTAGTTAACCCTAAATCACTTCAGGAGAAAATTATTTGGTTGAAAGGTTACAAAATAAGTGTAATAAGTCTCACCTGTATGTAATCAGTGGTATAACTTGAAAAATAGGGGAAATACCCCTGGGCACTCACCTGGTAGTGGCTGTATAAGATAACCAGGAACCACTGGAAGGTGTGGACAACCCACAAAACATGTAACGGACAAGAAATTAAATACCTATTTGGGGGGGCAACCCCCCCCCCATATAACCCCTAGATCCCAATTTTTTTTTTCTTTTCTTTTTTTAATGGTGTGAAGAAACTTTGGTACATCATGGGTGATGATGGATGTGGTCAAGTTTTATCAAAATTGTGTGTAATTTTGGAGAAAAAACAAATACCTACTTTGAGGGGCAACCCCTCCTCACCCCCACCCCCCCCCCCCGTAAACTCCCTTCAGGCCAGATTTTTTTTTAAATGCCATGAACAAACTTTGGTCCATCACCCGTGATAAAAGTTGTGGTCAAGTTCCATCAAATTGTTTATGCAGCTTCAGAGAAGAAAGCAAATACCAATTTAGGGTGGTGAAACCTGGACCCACTTTGACCCTCTGTCGACCCCCCAGACCTTTTTTTTATGCCGTGAGCAAACTTTAGTTGCACTATACCAGATAACATTTTCGCTAAGTTTGGACATATTCCAGAAGTTGCAAGTGTTTACGTATGGACGGATGGATGGACTGACGGACGGCTGACGCACCATCCCATAAGCTTTCCGGAACTATGTTCCAGGAGTGCTAAAATTAATCTCCCCCACTTAGCAAAAGAGTTTTAAGGGGCAACTCACGTGGTCAACTAACAAAGCAAACATGAAGACCAAGGAGCTTTCCAAAGAAGTCAGACATAAAGTGGTGGAGAAGTACCGTTCAGTCGAGGGTTATGAGAAGATTTCAAACTTGATCATTAACCCTTTGAGCATGATGAAATCCATCATTAAGAAGTGGAAGATGCATCATTCCACCCAGACTCTACCCAGATCAGGTCGCCCATCCACACTTAGCATCCGGGCTAGCAGGAAACTGGTTTGTGATTTCACTGTAAATCATCAATGACTTCAAGAGATCTGCAAGGCTCTATATCATTGTTCACCAATCAAAAATATCCCATCCATCCATCCATTGGGACTATACTCTGTGAAAGCGTTGATGCTGCCGAAGCAGTCTCCTTGGCTATTGGACACAATCCTGGATGGGTCGCCACTCCGACACAGTATACTAGCAAGCTGGCACTAATTTTGCCGACCTCAGAAGGATGACAGGCAGTCAACCCCACCTGATATTATTTCAACAGCCGAGTGGGATTTGAACTCAGGATCCTAGGATCCCAAGCCCACCACCCTAACCATCAAGTCAACACCAGGCATACAATATCCTGTTCCCTTCACAAAGCTGGCTCCTATGGACAGGTGGCAAGAAAGAAGCCAAAGAAGCCATTACTGAAAAAGACGCATCTCAAAGCTCGTATGGAGTTTGCAAACTAGCATCTTAATGATACTGCAGGCATGTGGAGAAACGTTTTGTGGTCGGACGAGACAAAAAGTTGAAATTTTTGGTCAAAAGTCAAAGCGTTACGTCTGTCATAAGCCTAACACTGCACTTCACCCAGTCAACACCATCCCTGCTGTCGAGTATGGTGGCGGCAGCATCATGTTATGGAGCTGCTTTTCATGAGCAGGGACTGGCAAGCTTGCATGATAGAAGGGACAATGGATGGTGCAAAGCACAGGAGAATCCTTGATGAAAACCTATTTGAGTCAGCTTTGAATCTGAAACTTGGTAGGAGATTCACATTTCAGCAGGACAATGATCCGAAGCACAAAGTTAAAGCCACACAACAGTGGCTGAATAAGAAGACAATGCATGTTCTTGAGTGGCCTGGTCAAAGTCCTGACGTGAACCCATTTCCACTTTTATGGCAAGATTGAAGATTGCAGTCCATTGATGATCCCCCATCAAACTTGGCAGAACTGGAGCAATTTTCACGTGAAGAATGAGCAAAGATTTCACCATCGCGCTGTACAAAACTGGGAGAGACCTACCCAAAAACACTCATAGCAGTCTTTGCTGCAAAAGGTGTTTCTACAAGATGCTGACCTCAGGGGCTGAATCGTTTTACAACCAGTGAATTTTGATTTGTACATGTTTTTTGCATATTTTCCTGACATGTAACCTCCTTCAACTATGACAGTGTTTATCTTGATCTCTTCAGTTATGAATAAAAAAGTTCGTTTGGAAAAATTGTTTCTAAATAATTCGTAACTCATCTAAATGTGGATTTATTGGAAGGGGGTGAATACTTTTGCAGGTCACTGATGAGATGGTGGCTTCACTCATCTGCCCTTCTGGAAGGAGAAGTTTGTCCCACACTTGTTTCCTTTCCTCTCATTCCCACACGGCATGCAGACAAGGAATACACACTGCAGGTGAAACCAAGTGGAGTAAATAGAAACTTTTCTATCGACGAGGTTCTTATCCTGAATGCGCAGGGCGGTGTTGTCCAGCGCTTCTCTGCACAACCACTCAATGGCAGCTTGAGTGGTGCGACCTCTGTGCGTGCTCGCTTCACCAAATTGGTAAGTATGTTTCTTCAGAATATTCTTATGCAGACATGAAAGGATATTTCCAATTGATACAAGTGATGTGACAACTTCTTGATTTCAATGCCTGCAGGAACCCATGATGGTGGGCATGTGTGGAACCGCAGCAGGAACAGAGAAGTATTGCAGGCTGCAAACGGAGTTGGTGTTCATCGAGAAGATCCGCTTAAGTCGAATTCGTGGCGAGACGAGTAAGTTGTGTCTGAATGACAAAAATAATGTTATCGTATCTTGTGTTGTGGATGCCAAATATATATATATATCGTTTTTCCCCCCTGTGGCTCTTTCCAAGAAATATACTTGCATTAATGTGACACTTGTTTGATTAAGTTCTGTTTCTAAAGCTAAAGAGCAATTTTATGACGAATTAAACTTTTAATTGATAAGTTTCTGAATTTTGGTTTGATTTCATGTTCAACTCGCTTACTTAGCTTAACGTTTTTAGCTCCTCTCTGACGAAGTCTGAGACGAGCTGTTAAAGGTATAATGATGTCCTTCAGTCCATGCTTCCTTCCATGGGTCCATTAACTTTTTTTTCGTTTTTTTTTTCCTACTCCTCTGAGACAGCTTAATGGATCGTTTTGAAACTCGGGATGATGATTCATGACGTCGATGTGCAAAAACTTATGGAACCCTTTTTAATTTTCATCCAGGTGGTGAGAGAATTAGTTAATTAACTCAAAATGTAATCGGTTTGTATGTCCATCACATTTCACAAGATTCTCTGATCTTGCGAGATGTTTCGTCGTTGTTTAATTCAACCCCCTTAATTTAACCTCTTAATTTAATTTGATCTTGATCATCATTTATTTTAATGTCTTCATTAATTTTATCCTCCTAATGTCATTACTGCCTTCTTGCTTTGAAGAACGGGAAAGCATGGGGGAGATGGGGGGAGGTGAAGACAGAGAGTTGGTGTGGGAGACAGTGGACAGTCCTTTCAGTACTTTTTTTTTAAGTCCTTTTACCCTTTTAGTCCTTTTAAGATCCTTTCGACCCTTAATACCCTTTAGATCCCTTAATACCCTTTAGACCCTTTCGACCTTGAGACCTCGCAACTACAAATGTACACTTTGGACATTTAGATCCCATCGACCCTTTAGAGTTTAGACTATTAGATCCCTTTCAACACTTTAGACCCCTTCACCACTTTAGACACTCTAGACCAGGGGTCGGCAACCCAAATACCAAGAAGAGCCAATTTTTTTGAATTTGGTAAAAAACACAATATCTCAATAATCATGATGTGTATATCCTGTATTTAAAAAAAAAAAAATCTCGAATCACGACTCGCCTATAAATCTTTTGTTCCTCTTTTTACCTGCCTGTGGAATCAAATTCCACATTCTCTTCAATCTCATTTTTCCCTGCAGGCCTTCAAGACAGCTTATCAAGACAGTTCATCACTATCTCAGATAATCCCCCATCTTCCAGATTTCCAGTTTTTCCTGAGAGCTTGCTACTGTATCCATCTTGTCCACCACAAGCATCCTCCCATACCCCCCTTTCCTCCCCTACATCCCTAATTTGTATGTGTCCCTCTATTTTGGCTCTCAACCCTGCTGTTGGTGTTTCCCCCCTTTTTCTTCTGTTCCTTTTTTTTGTGTTGCATCCTGATCCATTCAGTGATCTAGCTCTTCCACGAGCCTCAGCTTTGTTTCCAAAAGATTAAAACTAAAATAAAACAGGACATAGACATACACGCACATTGATTTGTAATGTGTGTGTCTATGTCCTGTTTGTACTTCATGTGTGACATGTTTTTTTGATGTTCACAAAGTTTTCACATATTTTAACTCATCACACTTTACACATTGGTGTTTTTACCACTATTGTCCTGACCGTCTCATTTCCACACACACACACACACACACACACACACACACACACACACACACACACACACACACACACACACGCACACCTTACCTCTTGTAAGTAATGAGACATTGAGAAGTAAAACACAAATTTCCCGTTTCTTGGAATGCGGTGAGTCTCCTTCTGAATCCCTCTTTACCCATCATAGCTCGAAGTCGAGCCTCCATAGCGAAATATTTATATTGTTGGTTGTGGGCAGTCGATGATACGCCAACCGATCCTCCCAATCGGCATGATTACTACAACAAAATACAATGCAAAATTCACCACTTTAACTCCTATTTCAACAGATGTGAATACTGTACAATGATGTAGTTTCACTTTGTCAACTTGTACTCCAAGATGGCGGATCGAAAATGTGGTGACGTCACATGCACACCCTCTATTGAAGGGGGAGTGATCAAACGTTATAAAACTAACATCTCATTTGTAATTTAGATAAATCGTCGTCATCGGGTTGATCATAATCAGACATTGTATTTTGTTTGCTAATTTTACTCGTGTGGTTGCAAATTCTCCATGAGTATGCAGTATTAATTTTATCAGAATTCTGCGAAACGACACGCACAATTCCGATGAAACTTGACCACAACCTTCATCACCTGTGATGTACCAAAGTTTGTTCACGGCATTACAAAAAGTCGGGCCTAAGGGGTCCTATGGGAGGATTACTGCACAAAATAGGTATTTTCTCTCTTCTCAGAAACTACATACACAATTTTGATGAAACTTGACCACAACCTTCATCACAGATGATGTACCAAAATTCGGCATGGTATAAAGAAAAAACATCCATAGGTATTTACTTTCTTCTCCGGTAAATATTTTGTGGATCATCCACGCCTACCAGTGGTTCCTTGGTTTTCTTATCCAGCTGCTACCAGGTGAGCGCCCAGGGGTATTGCCCCTATTTTTTGTGTTGGGCTTTACTCCTCAAGATTTAGACGATACTTTGTCTGTCCCCTACCCTCAGGACCTGCCTGGTTTGGTTAGACCTGTCCACTCTAGCTTATTGGGTCATTGAAGCACACAAGTCACTCCACAATTGTCAACATGTTGCAATTTCATCGTGCTTTTTGATCACTGTGCATTGACCAAAACCTTGTTTTGTTCTATCTAGCAATGATGAAGCCAGGTGAATCGATAAACGTCTCCATCGTGCTTTCCAATGATGGTACATATGATGACTTCTTCAT
>NC_140974.1:46055584-46153084 GCF_056783735.1 Eptatretus burgeri
GTGTTTTGGCGGATTTTATTGCCCCGGTAATGCCTTGGTATGCTTTCTTCCCTTGCCCTTATGCTGCCTTCAATCCCCCTATGCTGCCTTCCCTCCCACTCCCCTCACCTAACACAGCTGTCCCCTCCCCTCACGCTGTCTTCCCCTCCCATCACGCTGCCATCTTCCTATCTCCTCACGTTGCCATCTTCCCATCTCCTCACGCTGCCATCTTCCCATCCCCTCACGCTGCTTTACCCTCCCATCTCCTCCCCTCACGCTGCTTTACCCTCCCATCTCCTCCCCTCATGCTGCCATCTCCTCCCCTCACGCTGCCTTCTTCTCCTCCCTTCACACTGTCTACCCTTTCCTTCATGCTGCTCCCCTCACCTCACACTACCACACCCCCCCTCATGCTTCCTTTTTCTCGCGCTGCCGCCCCGTCTCCTCGCGCTGCCGCCCCGTCTCCTCGCACTGCCTTCCCACAGGTAACTTGGCATGATTCTTCTGAGCAGCTTTACAAATGAGAATTTAGAAGAGTGCACACAGCATATGGTAGTGAAATGCATCTTCCGTTGGAGGAAGGCACCTGAGGTACCCCTTCATCATACTGAATGCATGAGCTCAGGCTTCATCCAGATGTGTACATCTGAAAATCATAGAAAAAAACTGGGCTGGCCTAATTTCCACCAAATTTTGCATTCGGTTTGGTAGTACCCAGCATCAGGTCATGGGCACAAAAATAAAAATAATAAAAACTCCCCCCCCCCCTCACAGGTGGGGGGTGGAAGAGAGGGAGACAATTTACCAATGTTCCCGAAGGGAGTGGGTGTTTCTCGTGTACAAAAATAATTTATTTATTTCACTGCTTCTTAGATATTTACAAACACAATTTGCATTCTTCATCCAAAAAAAGTAATAACTTGTTAAAAGTTAACTTCTCAAACTCATCTATTAACACAGGCAAAAATTTGAATCCTTCAATGCAATACGAAAGAGAACTTAGCTATCCTCACCGCCTTTGTGGAGGAATGTGAACATTAAAACAAAACACACAGATTGACAAACCCTCAAAAAATGATGTCGGGAACTCCATTCTACGATTAGTTCTCGTTCAAGAACAAACAGTCTGAGACTTTGAACCGCAATGCTGTTAGAAACATAGTGAGGTTTGAGGATAATCTCATGGGGGAAATGCCATCTCTGGGGCTCAGATTGTCATCCCATCTCAATAGTACTCTTGCATAGTCCTGGATTTAGTCAGTGCACTCAGACATCCCTAGTTTTTATTGAAACACATCCAGCTCTCATTTCCACTTCCAACATTTTATCAACACCTTCAGCCACAGCATCTGACCCCACTCTGCATTGGATATTTATGCCCTAAAATATCTAGCCTGAAAACAGCTTGCACTTATGTTAAAATTGTGACATCATTGGGATGTCCCGGTGGGGGATAGCTGCCAGATGACGTGTGCTTTTAATGACCTCAAAATGAGTCTCGGCTCATTTCTCCCATAGCAAAGCAATGAATGATACCTCCAGCATAAAAAATATCCAATGTTGTACAGAACACTCATTGTAATTATAGGTTGGTGGACCTATTTAAAAGGGAATCCATCTTGAAGTTATAGATTTGGCAATATTAGGAGTATTATAATGGATATATCATCTGGTTGCACATGCGTCGAGATTATCTTTGAAATGAGGGAAATATTTGTGATGAAATGTAGTCAAATCATTTTAGTCAAACTGGGAGTCACATTGTGCGCTGTACACACTCTCTGGTTTGAGATGTCAGTGTTGAGGAACCTTGATGCTTCCTATGTGAGGAAATTAAATTTCGTATGTAATAATAATAATAACGACCACCATATTTATTACAGCTCTTCATGCTGCTGCCCTTATGTGGAACTAAAGATATCTGACATGTATGGAAATATACAAGAAATCTCATTGGACAACTCCAAAGAGCGAACTCCAACTTTACACCCGGTGAGATTTACAGATTGTTTAAGTTCAAAAGAGATTTTCCTCCAGAAAAAAAAAAACCGGATTAAATTTGTTTTGTCAGCATGCAATTTGTCATAAAGAATCTGTTGGTTTTTAAACATCACTCATAAAGAAATCTTTTAGGAACATCAACAAGCAAATCAAATTATCAACAAGCGAAGCAAGATCCCCAAGTGTACAATGATCACATGTAATTTTCATGTGTATGTTGACATTTGAACTGCACAGGCAACATTATTGTTGCTAAATTGAGAAACACTTTTTTATTTAAAAAGTAATACAGTCCATCAAATCATGATAAAACTGAACACATACATTTTAGCCTTAAAACCCCAGTATATATACATATATATATATATATATATATATATATATATATATATATATATATATATATATATATATACATATATACATATACATATATATATACATATATATATAGACATATATATATATATATATATATATATATATATATATATATAGATATATATATATATATATATATATATATATATATATATAGATATATATATATATAGATATATATATATATATATATATATATATATATATATATATATATATATATAGACATACAGACATATAGACATATAGACATATAGACATATAGACATATAGACATATAGACATATAGACATATAGACATATAGACATATAGACATATAGACATATAGACATATATATATATATATATATATATATATATATATATATATATATATATATATATAGACATATACATATATATATATATATATATATATATATATATATATATATATATATATATATATATATATATATATATAGACATATATATATATATATATAGATATATATATAGACATATATATATATACATATATATATATATATATATATATATATATATATATATATATATATATAGACATATATATATATAGACATATATATATATAGACATATATATATATATATATATATATATATAGACATATATATATATATATATATATATATATATATAGACATATATATATATATATATATATATATATATATATATATATAGACATATATATATATATATATATATATATATATATATATATATATATATATATATATATATATATATATATATAGACATATATATATATATAGACATATATATATATAGACATATATATATATAGACATATATATATATATATATATATATATATATATATATATATATATATAGACATATATATATATAGACATATATATATAGACATATATATATATATATATATATATATATATATATATATATATATATATATATATATATATATATATATATATATATACAGTTCTGGAAAAAAATTAAGAGACAACTGCAAAATTATCAGTTTTTCTGGTTTTACTATTTATAGGTATGTGTTTGAGTAAAATGAACATTTTTGTTTTATTCTATAAACTACTGACAACATTTCTCCCAAATTCCAAATAAAAATAGTCATTTAGAGCATTATTGCAGAAAATGACAACTGGTCAAAATAACAACAAAGATTCAGTGTTTTCAGACCTCAAATAATACAAACAAAACAAGTTCATATTCATTTTTAAACAACACAATACGAATGTTTTAACTTAGTAAGAGTTCCGGAATCAATATTTTGTGGAACAACCCTGATTTTCAATCACAGCTTTCATGTGTCTTGGCATGCTCTCCACCACTCTTTCACATTGCTGTTGGGTGACTTTATGCCACTCCTGGTGCAAAAATTCAAATAGCGCGGCTTTGTTTGATGGCTTGTGACCATCCATCTTCTTCTTGATCACATTCCAGAGGTTTTCAATGGGGTTCAGGTCTGGAGATTGGGCTGGCCATGACAGGGTCTTGATCTGATGGTCCTCCATCCACACCTTGATTGACTGGGCTGTGTGGCATGGAGCATTGTCCTGCTGGGAAAACCAATCAACAGAGTTGGGGAACATTGTCAGAGCAGAAGGAAGCAAGTGTTCTTCCAGGACAACCTTGTACGTGGCTTGATTCATGAGTCCTTCACAAAGACAAATCTGCCCGATTCCAGCCTTGCTGAAGCAGCCCAAGATAATCACCGATCCTCCACCAAATTTCACAGTGGGTACGAGGCACTGTGGCTTTTAGGCCTCTCCACGTCTCCGTCTAACTATTAGACAACCAGGTGTTGGGCCAAGCTGAAAATTGGACTCGTCAGAGAAGATGGCCTTACTCCAGTCCTCTACGGTCCAATCCTTATGGTCTTTTGCAAACCTCAGCCTGGCTCTTCTTTGCTTCTCATTGATAAAGGGCTTTTTTATAGCTTTGCACACCTTCAGCCCTGCCCCTCTGAGCCTGTTTTGAACCATCTTCGCCATGCACTTCACCCCACCTGCCGTTTGCCATTCTTTTTGTAGGTCACTTGATGTCATCCTACGGTTGTTGAGTGACATTCGAATGAGTTGGCGGTCATCTCGGTCAGTGGAAAGTCGTTTTCGCCCTCTGCCAGTCTGTAGCTTTGTTGTCCTCAATGTCTGCTGCTTGACCTTGTTCTTATAAACCACCGTCTTTGAAATTTTAAGGATGGAAGCAACGTGACACTCACTGTATCCCTCTGCCAATAAAGCCAGAATTGAACCCTTCTTTTCCTCACTCAAAACTTTTCTTTTCAACACTTTTGGCATGGTCAATAGTTATTTTTTTGATTCCAATTACTTTTGAGGTACTACTAGCACTGTTTTTGCAATCCAGCTGGTCCTATTGCAAGAGGATAGTGATGACCACAGCAGTGGTTTTTATACTTTTCCTTGTTAAATAAGATTCGGTTCAGGTGATCACCTAATCAGTACCTCACAAAGTAGAATGAGGTGTGCCTGTGTTAGAATTCAACAGACACGAGAATGGAATGGCTGCCATGGCTGGAAAACGAAATTCAACATGTTCGGCATTCAACATGTTAGTCACTTCTTAGTTTCCCGGGGACTGGTTGGGGGGGGGGGTGATGGTTGGGCCTGGCTATCCCTATTGGCCCGGGGCGGAGTTGGTGGTCTGGGGAGCTGTGGCTCTTCCCTTCGCGGGGGCCTTTCCCTGCGCTAGGCGTTGCACTCCCGCAGCAGATGGTGCCTCCGGTACGCCGAATTATACCCCCCTCCGTTCCGAATTGGGGTACCCCCTGATGGCCCATCCCCGCCCTTCTTGGGCCCGACCGCCTCTCCCCAGGTCTCCCGAACCGGCGGTCGAACATGCCCTACATCATCTTTTCCATTTGCGCTTGGTCGCCCATGGTCGCCCCGGCTCCCAGCGCACTGTCCTCGACGGGGCCCGCCTGCCGGACTGCCACTGCAAGTCGCGCCGCCCCTCCAGACGACGCTTTTGCTGCCTCCCAACAGGCTGCAGCATCAGCCGCCTTCTGGAGGGTTTTCGGGCGCCATGCGGTTTGCATCGCTCCGACATCGGTATCCCCTAATGCTCGGATAAAGTGGTCCAGGGCAAGTTCCTCCCGGTACTCCGGCGGGATGTTGGCATGTGCGATCCCCACCGAGCGGCGAATATCGTGTGCCAATTCTCCCATCGATTCCTGGGAGCGTCGTTTGCGCCCACAGAGCTGAGCTTTAACAAGCTCGCTCTGCTGGTCCATGCCAAATCGTTTTTTTAGGGCCGAATTGAGGTCCTCCAGTGTCGCCCCTTCCTCAGGTACCATGGTCAGGACCTCTTGTGCTGCACCACGCAGGGCCGCCGTGAGCTGTACCGCGCCCTGCACCTGGCTCCAGCCATTGCTTCTGAACACGCAGCGGAACTGGGCTAGAAATGCCCTGAGGTCCGGCTTGCCATCGTACGGGAGCAGCGGCACCCTTGGTCCTCTTGAGGTCCTGGTTCCCGTTCCCCCCTCCATTTCTCAAATGTCCTGAGGGACTCCTGGAGGGGTGTACCTCCCAGATCCCAACGGCGCCTCACTCCTGCAGGGACCGAGCCATTTGCCCGGGGACTCTACCACCCCTGTCCGTGTCTGTCCGTGCCCCGCGTCGTCCCGCTTACTCTCCCAAGCCATTGGACTCGCACTCTGCACACCCACCGAAGTCATACTGGGTGCCCACATTTGGCCAAAAGACCCCGTGGCCTCTACCCTCCCCAAGCTTGGCATGCACACCCCCGCGTCGGGCAACCCTCCTACTCCGCCCTGTGACACCGGCCCCACCTGGGCACGATCCCGCTTTGAGGGGGCATATCCTCCCCCCCCCCCTGTTCCCGAAGGAGGACACCCTGCTTCTAACACTGGGTCTCCACACACCTCGCCAGCCTCCTCTCCATATCCTTTATTTTCCCCTCCATTACTTCGTTTAATTCTTCCCCTATCGTCTCTAACGATAGTTTTCCGAGCTCCTCTTTTACCTGTGCCACCTCCTTATTTGTCTTGGATATTTCCTCCCCCGTCGTCCTAAACTGCTCTTTCGTCTCGCCCTCGTGTGTTTCTATTCGTTTCCCCAGTTCCACTGTCTTTTCTTCAGCTCTCCACTCCATTTCCATTATTATTTCCTCATGTCTCTTTCTACATTCATCCCCCACGGCCTTTAATCCCTTCTGTGTCTCCGCTTTTACCTCCTGCCGCAGGTTTTCAACCCTCTCCGTCATGTCCTGATGTCTCTTCTCACACTCCCTCTTCACGCTCCCAATCCCTCTCTTATTCTCCCCTGCTCTCTTTAATTGTCCTATTGCCGCCGTGCTCGTCTCCATTTCCCCCTTTATTTGATCTTGTCCTTTTACTTTTCCCATTTCTTCCACGACCGTCACCATTTCCTTTTTTACGTCTTCCTCACCCGCCTTCACCGCGGACCGCACCCCTTCTACATTCTTTTTCAACTCGTTCACCTCCGCTCGTATCGTGCCGACCTCCTCTATCAGTTTATCCTGCAGGCCTATACCCATGCTCTGCATCTCACCCCGCAGTGTTTGCGTCATGCCATTTATTTCATTTTTCATTAACCTACGCCATCTTCGAAGATGGATGGAGGTTACTGTTTTCACCCCTTTCTGTTTGTTTGTTTGTTTGTTTGTTTGTGAACAGTATTACGGAAAAAGTCCTCGACGGATTTCGCCGAAACTTGGTGGGGGGGTGAGGTGTGGTCCAAGGATCATGCCATTAAATTTTGGCCTTGGTCCATCCCCCCCCCCCAAAAAAAATTTGTTAGAGAAAAAAAATTATTTTTTTTGCATTTCTACATGTTTTGAGTGATTTCCTACCCCCCCCCCCCCAATTTTTTTTTTACTCCCCCCAAAAAAGATTTTTTTTTTGCATTTCTACATGTTTTAAGTGATTTCCAACCCCCCCCAAAAAAAGTTGTTACACCCCCCAAAAAGAAAATTTTTTGTTTTTGCATTTCTAAACGTTTTAAGTGATTTCCAACCCCACCCCCCAAAAAAATTGTTAGAGAAAATTTTTTTTTTTTTTTGCATTTCTACATATTTTAAGTGATTTCCAACCCCCCCCCCCCCCACAAAACGATTGTTTGAGAAAATGTTTTTTGCATTTTTACATGTTTTAAGTGATTTCCAACCCCCCAAAAAAAGTTACCCCCCCCCAAAAGGAATTTTTTTCTTTTTTTGCATTTCTACATGTTTTAAGTGATTTCCAACCCCACCCAAAAAAAAATTGTTGGAGAAAAAAAAATTTTGCAACTTTTTTTTAAACAAAATTTCGATTTTTATTTTTATTTTTATTTTTTTGCATTTTTACATGTTTTAAGTGATTTCCAACCCCCCCCCCCCAAAAAAAAAAGTTGGAGAAAAGAACTATAACTGTCAGCACTGTTGACCATATTTAATGAATAAGAAAAAAAGGTTCACTTGAGTGACCCAGCAGTATTGGCGGTGGAGGTTCAGCACTCTCCCGAGTGCTCCCCCTCTAGTTTGTTTGTTTGTTTGTGAACAGTATTATGGAAAAACTCCTCGACGGATTTCGACGAAACTTGGTGGGGGGGGGGTTTAGGTATGGTCCAAGGATCATGCCATTAAATTTTGGACTTGGTCCCGCCCCCCCAAAAAAAAATTGTTAGCGAAAATTTTTTTTTTCATTTCTACATGTTTTAAGTCATTTCCAACCCCCCCCCCCCACAAATTTTTTTTACCCCCCCCCCAAAAAAGAGTTTTTTTGCATTTCTACATGTTTTAAGTGATTTCCAACCCCCCAAAAAAAATTGTTAGAGAAAAAAACATTTGCAATTTTTTTTTCAACAAAATTTCGATTTTTTTTTATTTTTTTTTGCATTTTTACACGTTTTAAGTGATTTTCAACCCCCCCCCCCCCCAAAAAATGGAGAAAAGAACTATAACTCTGTCAGCACTGTTGACATACTTAATGAATAAAGGAGCTGTCACACCTTGACGATTTAGCCAACCTATGCCGATTTATGAAAAATTTGCCTAATACGCTGGTACACGTCGAATACATTATGGGTAGGTTTTGTATACATTAAGAGCACGTTGAAAAACACTGCCATAAGTCATAGTACGCTGGCTTTAATCGTTGAACTTTGTGGTTTTTCTCAACTTTTCGTATGCTTAAAATATTACGACGTACTCGGCGTTTGGCTCACACGTTCCGCTACGCTGGCTATAAGGTTTAGGCACATTATGCGATTGTTGACACGTTATTTATATGTTACTCATATGTGGAAACACGTTGAGGTGACATTTGCATACCCGAAACTTATTCATAAACTCTAGGTAACGTTTTATAAGCACGCTACACGAACGTTGTTCACAGCTCGCAACTAGAAAGTTTCTCATACATCGAAACACATCAAAGTAATGTTTAGGGAACCCGTGACTTATTTATAATCGACGAGTAACGTGCTTGGGAATTAGTTGTAGAGCATGTCCTACGAACAAATACGTATGTAGACGCATTTGACGTCTTCATGACGATCACAGAACTTACTGAACACGTTTCTAACAAACAGCTGACATAGAATGACGTATTCACAGCGATTTGGGGAATTAGTATATAAAAAGGGCCTTCGCAGGAGGAACCCGTCTTTTTTTTTTTTAGACTTCGTGGTGAGTACATGTTGATGTCATTCTGAGAGGTGGAGGATACGGCAAGGCTGAGACGACAATACCTACCTGTCCTCGAACATCAACATGACCTCATCGAGTTGACAGTGCACCAGTTGCGTGCCAATAGAGCCGGGAGAAGAAGACGTGAACGGAGGAGAAGGAACTGGGTCAGACGATGGATCGGGAGGCGACGCCATTATGGCATATATGACCAGCTCATGGTGGAACTCCGGAACGAGGACCATGCATCCTACATGAACTTCCTGCGAATGCCCCCAGCGATGTTCGACGAGCTGCTAGCTAGAGTGGGTCCAAGGATAACCAAGGATTATTATGAAATCATTTCAAAAGTCCAGTGGAAGCGATTTAACTCGTTCAATGGAAACGATTTCAATTGCCGAGCACCAGCGTCAAAAAACAATAGGCGAGTGACAGCAAGTTAACTCGTTCAATGGAAACGATTTGAATTGTCTTGCACCAGCGTCAAAAAACAATAGGCGAGTGACAGCCGTTTATTAAAATAGTTTAGTGGCAGTCAATGGATAGCAAACGTCACGTAATCCTAAACGATGCGCTCCCACGCTATGCATGCGCTAGACCAGGGGTCGGGAACCTTTTTGACTCAGAGAGCCATGAAAGCAAAATATTTGGAAATCTATTTCAGTGAGAGCCATATAATATATTTTAAGACTGAATTCAACTAAATGTGAGTATAATAAGCCTCTGAATTTATTATTTTAAATAATGTTGTTATAATACTCACCATTAATGGGACTTCTGGTGCTGCATGGATTTGCTGATGGCTTTGTAGTCTGGTTGGTACTTGGTGAGGTTAAGCCTCATGCAAGCGTTGAGGCTTTCATCCGTTAGACGTGATCGTAGGTTGGACTTGATGTTTTTAAGATGCGAGAATGACTGCTCACATGCATACGTAGATCCAAACAAGGTCAATACAGCAATACTCACACGCTGCAGTGTGAGGTATGTGACAGGAAGCGCGTTCCAAGTTTTGATAATCAGCTCGTCTTCGGGTTGAAGTTTTTTTCATTTCTGTCCACATGTGCTTGCTCGCCAACTCTGCTTTCTGTTGTGCGATTCTTTCCAAATCTTCATTCAGTGACTTGAACTTATTCACCCACATGTCTGAGGCCTTCAGGTCAGCCACTTCTGCTTCAAAATCTCTGACGGAGACACCAGGAATGTAACTGAGGTCGGCTGTGTTCAGTGAACACTCGTTTGGATGGGTGATGAACTTAAAAAGACGAGTGTGCTCACGAAATTCTCCAAAGCGTGCTTTGAATGACTGTAGGAGACTGGATGTGAAGCCAGCTAACTGGTGGAGATCAAAGTTTTGAGTGGGCTCACTTGCTGTGTATGCATCTTTAAATTGTCTCAGTTTTTCAAAATGTAGTAAACGACCTGTTTGAAGATCCATGATAAAGAGCTCCAGATTGTTTTCAAAAGCAAACACGGCTTGAAGGGATAACACTGTATTTCCAATGCCTTGCATTTTCACGTTGAGCTCGTTCAGATGTTCAGTCATATCCACGAGATAGTAAAACTTGAGGAGCCACTCAGTTTCGGCTAGCTCAGGATGCTCAATCCGTTTCATTTCAAGGAAAGTCCGGATTTCGTTCAGGCAAGCCACAAAACGGCTAAGCACCTTCCCTCTTGACAACCAACGCACATTGCTGTGCAAAAGCAGACCGTGATAGTTATTTCCAACTTCATCCAGCAGTGTTTTAAACTGGCGAGCATTTAAGGCTCGGGCAACAATAAAGTTGATCACACGAATGACCAGCGACATCACTTCGCCAAGCTGCCCATCACACATCTGAGCACAAAGTGCCTCCTGGTGTAGAATGCAATGGAAACTTAGGATGGGTCTATTTTCATGTTCACGGAGAAGCGCCACAAATCCTTTGTTTTTCCCCACCATACACGGAGCACCATCAGTACACACCGAGATAAGTTTATCCATTCATAGATTTTTTTCCTGAGCGAACTCCATGAAAGACTTGAATAAATACTCACCTCTTGTGGACCCTTTTATTGGCAGAACAGCAAGACTTTCTTCGCGCAGTGTATCACCAGCAGCATATCTTGCAATCACACTGAACTGCGACAAATGGCTTACGTCTGTTGACTCATCCAAAGCCAGGGAAAAGAACGGCGCTGTATTTATGTCCTTCACTTGCGTTTCCTCCACTTGGTTTGCAATCAAGATGGTACGATCATGAACAGTTCTTGCCGACAGAGGCATGTCTTGTATCCGTTTGATTATCTTGTCTTTGTTCAGAAGATCATCAAAAAGTTCATTGGCTACATCCAGCATGAACGTTTTAGCATCCTCGCCATCTGTGAATGGTTTTCCGTTCCTCACTATTGCTAAAGATCCAGCAAAGCTGGCGGAATTATAGTCACCTTGCCGGGTCCATACGCGGAGTTGCTGCTGGCTGGCTTGCACCCTGCTCAGTAGCTCTTGGCATGCTTTCTTTCTGCTGTCTCCCACAGGGTATTTTGATGTAAAGGTAGCATGGCGCGTGTCGAAGTGCCGCTTTATATTCGACCGTTTCATCGATGCAATTTTGTCATTGCAAATTAGACACACCACAGAACCTGCTCTCTCCACAAAGGCGAATTCTTCAGCCCATTCGTCCTGAAATGTACGATACTCCTCATCTTTTTTTCTTTTCGCCATCTTCTTCGTCGAAGGGTTAGCTTTGAGCAAGTGAGAGAGAGGGAGATGTTGGCCCAACTGAGGCTTGGCAAATAGTGAGTCTGGCTGGCCTGCGCAAGGGCTTATATACTCGAGAGGTGCGGCGCGGCCGACCGACTCTGGGATGCTGTCACCTCAGCGGTGGCGCGTGATTGGTCGAGATGAATTCCACTATGCATCTCGGCGGCGGCACGTCATCGGAGGAACCGAAATCACTAGTCGCGTCGGCCGCATGACTGGACAAAACAAAAACCGCTTCAGTCAATTCGGAGGCATTTTTTCTTCTCTCCTTCTGGCAAGTTCAGCCCTGCACGTGAATGAAGCACGACACCATTCAAACTATAGGTAAAGCTTCCGCGAGAAATATTGGGCTTTCAAAGTTTCAAACTCCAATTTTATCTGCGAGCCAGATGCAATCATCAAAAGAGCCACACCTGGCTCGCGAGCCACACGTTCCCGACCCCTGCGCTAGACTATCGTTGGGCATAGGCTGTGGACGCCTAAAACACGATAAGCAATCGTTGGTATAACTAATCTATAAGTTATCGAAGCGTTCTGTGTTCATTACTAGTACATTATGCATTTGTCAGTCTTTTTTAATAATTTCAATAGTAAAAAAAAAAAAAAAGTCACCCTGCTCTTGCCAAAAGGTGACCACAGGTGACTTCTTTAAGGTCACACTGAGGTGAACAGAGCTGCTATCCACCAGGAGTGACTCCTTGAGGAATATCTGCCTACGAGAGATTCCAATGAGAATCGTTCTACAGAGTAACCATGAAAAATATGCGTTTGCCTCATAACGTCACCAAATGACGTCATAATGTCTCAAGCTTGACATATCTAGAAAGCACTCAGAGGTGTTCAATTTGAGGTACTACACGATATGGTTCCTAAAACTTGAAAATTTGACCTTGGGGTCAAATATGTTTGACCTCAGGTGCTAACCATGAAGGTCAAGGTCAATCGCCACCAAAAATTAATCAGCTGAGCGCCAGACCATGAACTATATTCGCATGAAGTTTGAAGACGATCCAATCAAAATTACTCAAAAAAAGGTTTCGTCGACTCCCCTGATTTGCGACAAAGTGACCTTGACCTTTGACCTTCAAAATTTTTTGCACTGAAAGGGACCTCTATAGTCCTCTGATATGCGAAGTTACAAAAATTTCCAATGATAACTGTGCTCTGCAGAATTTTTTATACGTGATTACAGACAGACAAACAAACATACAAGCTGACTAACATATCTTGCAAAAACTTCGTTTTGGCAAGATAACAAAGAAATATTTCATCTTCGGAATGAGGAAAAAAAATTAGCCCTTTCAGAACATCGAACAATGGTGCAAAGTATTCTCCTATTCGTTGACGCAACGAGGATCCATCATCCCCCATAGCCTCCATATCACGCTCACATACTACTACTGACATAGACATACAGCTACTACCAATGCTACTACCACTACTACTACTATTAATACTGTCACGCACACCTACTACTAGTAATAGTACTGCTACTATTGATACTACCGGCGTTCACATCTACTCACCATGGAGTCTGGAACAATGATGGGTTTTTATTGTGAAGCCCATTTGTATATACCAATTCCCCTAAACGCTGCCAATACGCCAGTACACGGTAGAAGCAAGTTAGAAACACTTTCAGTAAGTTCTATGGTTGTCCGGAAGACGTCAATTTAATTCGTCTACATACGACAATGTGCATTTTACATACGTTACCAATAGGTTCATAGCATGTTACTCAAAGGTTAGAAGCACGTTTTACTAAGGTTCAAAACGTGCTACTCAAAGGGAAAACGCACGTTACTCTTACGTTCATAGCACGCCAGTCATTGGTTCAAGGCCAGTTATACATAGTTTCAATGCACGTTACTCATAGTTTCCAAGCACGTTAAACATAGGCTAAGCTGACGCTACTCATTTGTTCAAAGCACGTTACTCATCGATTAGAAATTTGGTTTCAAGTATGTTGGCCATTACCTTGACGTAGGTTACTCATAAGTCGAAGCACAAGTAACATGTGTTCGCCGTGTTTAAACGATCGCAGAACGTGCTAGGAACAGATGCCAACACATGCGAAATGTGTGAGCCTTACGTCGAGTAAGTCTTAAAATTTTCAGCATGCTTGAAATTTCATGACGTACCAAACGGACGAGGTAGTATGCCAGCATACTTCAGTGATTTCCAGCATACTCTAAACGTATACACTACTTACCTGTAGCGTATCTGACGTGTGCCTAGCGTTGAAAACACATTTTTCATAGAATGGCATACGCTGGCAAAATCGTCAAGGTATGACTGCGATGTTGACACTTCAAATTCTCAGGCAGTTTTGATTTCAATCGGCGTCCGGCAAGTTCTTAACTGGCTGCGCCACGAGTTCGCGGCGATACGTATAGCACGCAAAGGGTAAGTTAAACTCTCATTTGTCATAGGTTTTGAACGCCGACCACAAGGTAAGCATTCGTTGGTAAAAGTTATGTATAACACAACGAAACGTTGTGTGCCAGTTACTAATATGTTATGCAAACGATCAACACATTATGAATACGCCAAAAACTTTAAAACAAAAACATCAAAATTTCAGCGTACGCCAGCGTTTTACATACATTTTTATACGTTGCCATTGCTGCCTAAAACGTCAAGGTGTGGCAGGGCCCTAAGATACAAGGTGCACTTGAGTGACCCAGCAGTATTGGCGGTGGAGGTTTTGCACTCTCCCGAGTGCTTACCCTCTAGTTTCATTTGTGTTTGTATCCATTCCTTTTTTCATCCTTGCATATCCCCACTGATTCCTGCCAGGATGGCGAATAGCTGGGCCATGTCGGGTGCACTCGGCTGGGCCGATTCGGACAGGATCGGGGGGCTTTGGCGGAGAGGGGGAGGGGAGGTGTCATACACCGCGGCCGCTGCCGCGCCCATTTCGGGTTCTAGGTTTGGTTGGGGCAGAAATTGTTCCTGCATCACAAACATTTCCTGCTCAGGGTTTCCATGCTGGACCATGGATTCTACATTACTACACATATTCATTTCTACCCCCAGCACCCGCTCGCCTTGAGACTCCATCTTATTTCTCGGAAGGGATTAATTTAGCTTTGCTCGTAATTTGGGGGGGACGGGGGGGGGTGGTTGCTTCGCACACCCCTGGTCCGATCCCCGTAAATTTAGTTGGAGACCAGGGTGGATTTGAATCCCACACTCCTGTACACCAGTGTTACGAATTTCGGTCTGCCCGGCGTGCGATCGGCCACGTAACTCAAATCACGACCGCGTCACCCACCGGAACGGACAATTCAGTCGTGACCCTCCTTGGAACTACCGCCAGGAGCTAGTCACGGGTGGGTCTTTCGACCCCACCACAATTGTGCCAATCGGCCACCCGCGCAGTATAGGGTTGTTCGCCAAACTCGACCTACCTAAGTACCTGTGCGAGTAGTTAACCGGGCGTTCGTACCTCGCCGCTGGCCGGCCTAGGACATGAACCGCTTAAGCGTTCCGTTCCGTGATTCAGTGATAACCGAGCGGTGTTATCGCTGGCCCCGACGGACGTGATTATTTACCGGGTGCTTACACCCCTCTACCAATTCCTTCCGTGATGCAAGATGGAACTTTCAAACAAGGGAAAGGACGCAACGAAACAGGGAACAGTTCAACAAGCACATTTATTGCACACTCAGACAAGCACGTATTTTACAGCCATACAGAAAATCATGCACGTATAACAGTGAAAGCAATGAAAGCAAGAATTGCAACCGAATAAAGTCTTTATTTCACACGCACACTTAGACAATTCTACTTATAAGACGGTGCCACCACATGCATTTACACAAAAGCAAAGGAAAAAGCCACCCTCAAAGGCGAGGGTGGCAGACAGGTTCGTGGACCAAATGTACGTGGGACCTGGATGAGTGGCCAGGTCCACGAGACCGAAGGGTCTTACCCGCGCCCTCGTGGCGCGATGGCGGGCAAGCCGCGATGTCAGCGTAGCTGCGCCTGGCTTCGTGCCCCTGGCGTGGCCGGTGAGCTCTCTCCGTCAATCGGCCCCCGTCTGCTTCGAGCTCCGTCTCCCGACTCTGCCCCACCGACACTGCCGCCGTCTGCTTCTTCGAGCTCCGTCCGGTACTCCACCGACTCCAGACTGCCACTCACTAGACCCGACTTGACTGCCGACTCACTGCTCTGCCGACACACACTGCTACTGCCACACTCTGCCGCGGGCTGCTCACGCTTATATAGGCCGGGGGAGGAGCGCATATGCAAATTTGTGGATCACAGCGGGTTCGGAGGCGGGGCTACACCACCTGATGCTCAGCCATTGGATGGAAGAAAAGTGGCCGTCAATCATTCTTGATCCGATTTCTCCTTCGAAAGGATCCATTCACAACCCATGGCACGACGTTTGGTAGAAAGGCAAAGGTGGTGGGAGTTGGAGTTGTAGTTGTTTGGGAAGGGTGGTGGTGGTGGTGGCGATTTGGTTGCTGGCGGGCGTCGTTTGAGAATGGCGGTGAAGCGATGTTTGCGGGGTGGAGTTGTGGAGGTAAAGAGGCGAAGGTGGTGGTATTTGAGTTGTAGTTGTTTGGGAATGATGTTGGTGGTGGCGATTTGGTTTTTGGGGGACGATTGGTCCAAAATAATGTAGGAGAAAAGAAAAACGGCTATCTCAAAGGATCGCAGCCCTGTGAACACGGAAATTCCCTCTAAACAACGGTGGGGAAATCTAACTACACATATGCTTATCGTCATAACTGATCTAAGGACCCTTTATGGTGTATTGCGAATATATATATATATATATATATATATATATATATATATATATATATATATATATATATATACATATAATTCCAGCAATGTGTGTGTGTGTGTGTGTGTGTGTGTGTGTGTGTGTGTGTGTGTGTGTGTGTGTGTGTGTGTGTGTGTGTGTGTGTGTGTGTGTGTGTGTGTGTGTGTGTGTGACCGCTGTTTCTCGACAACCACTGGTCCGATCTGATTGAAACTTGCCAGGTATATTGCTGGGGACCTGAGGATGTGCTTTTTCAAGGTTTGATATTAATCGGACAAGTGCTTCGCAAGTTATGGCCATTAATTTACCAAACCAATGGCAAGACACGTTGTTGCGTGGGCGTGGCCTATGGTGAAGGGAAGCTCAGCCGCGTTCCCCATTACAGGTTACAACGTACGGGCTTCCGGAGAGTGATGACCGTGTATTCTAATAATTTCTCGATATGTTACGCGCATTTATAGATAAAGACTATGCCCCAAGTTATGATCGTTTTCATATTAGACGGTGCATAAATTTCGGTAACATCAGAGTGAGCTGGTGTGCTCCGAACCAGGAAGTAAATTTTTTTTCCTCTCTTCTCTTTTTGTTTTTCCTTGTGACGACATTGCGAAAAGGCAAAATACGTTGGCGCTAATTGAATAATTGGCCATTAAAACTAAATTGCGAATAATCGTAACTGCGATATGCGAACTTCCGGGCAACGCACGTACGGGTACGCGAGAGCGAAGAAACGGCCTGTGTGGTTGTTGTTTCTTGCTCGCGGTTTGAATGTATTTTTTTTTATTTTTTTAACGGGCACGTACTAGTATCTATAATTCCAGCAATCTCTATGTGTGTCTGTAACCGCTGTTTCTTGACAACCACTGGTCCGATCTAATTGAAACTTGCCAGGTATATTGATGGGGACCTGAGTATGTGCCTTTTCAAGGTTTGATATTAAATCGGACAAGTGGTTCCCAAGTTATGGCCATTTATTTACCAAACCAATGACAGAACACGTTGCTGCATAGGCGTGGCTGATGGGGAAAGGGCGCCATTTAGTTACCAATGACAGGACACGTTGCTGCGTAGGCGTGGCCGTTGGGGAAGAGATCCTCAGTTACCAATGACACGACATGTTGCTTGGCGTTTTGCACCCACAGTATCTATCTTCTATCTGTCTATAATTCCAGCAATCTGTTTGTTTGCTTTCAAAAGGTTTGAAATTAATCCGACAAGTGGTTCCCAAGTTATGGCCAAGTTCGAGCGCGTTTCCCATTACGGGTTACAACGTACGGACTTCCGGAGAGTGATGACTTACTGTATTCTAATAATTTCTCGATTTTTTTTATGCGTATTTATAGATAAACACAATGCCCCAATACAGTCATAGTTTACGAGAGCGAAGGAACGGCCTGTGTGTTTGTTTGAAAGTTGTTTTTTTTGGTTTTTTTGCACGTACGGCCACTCATGTACGGGCACGCGAGATCGAAGGAATGGCCTGTGTGGTTGTTTTTTTCAAGCACGCGGTTTGAAAGTTTTTTTTGCACGTATGGCCACGCACGTACGGGCACGCGAGAGTGAAGGAACGGCCTATGTGGTTGTTGTTTCTGGCACGCGGTTTGAAAGTTTTTTGTTTTATTTTTTTGCACGGGCACGTGTGGGCACGCACTAGTATATATATATATATATATATATATATATATATATATATATATATATATATATATATATATATATATATATATATATATATATATATATATATATATATATATATATATATATATATATATTTTGTTACGGTTGTGGAAATTCACAGAGCACCATAAAGGTCCTTAGATCAGTTATGTCGATAAGTCTGTGTTCAGATAGATTTCCCCACCGATGTTTAACGGGCAATTATTCGTGTGTAGGGCTGTGATCTTTGAGGTAGCCGTTTTTCTTTTGCTATCGTTATTTTGGACCAACCGCATTTCAACCACCACAACCACCTTCTCCACAATCGCCAACATCCCCACAGACAACGAACAACCACCTTCTCCACAACCGCCTTCACACAACCACCTTCTCCACAATTCCAACCACAACCACCTTCTCCACAATGCCAACCACAACCACCTTCTCCACAATCGCCAACATCCCCACAGACAACGAACAACCACCTTCTCCACAACCGCCTTCACACAACCACCTTCTCCACAATGCCAACCACAACCACCTTCTCCACAACACCAACCACAACCACCCACCTCCACAACACCAACCACAACCACCCACCTCCACAACACCAACCACAGCCACCATCTAAACCACATCTCCCCCGATAACCAACAACGAACACCATCGCCTCAACTTCAACTCTGCAAACGCCGCCATCTTTGCGCCAGCCACGGCGAGATCGCTGCAAACAGACGTGGGGGTTTCCTTGTTGCCCGCGACGGCGATTTCAACCACGTCCGCTCTCCTGTGTTGGCCACAGCATCGATGATCTCTACCATGTCCGCTCGCTTCGAGCTTCGCCGCGAATTCGGATCAGGAGATCGATGGGGGCAGAGCCAGCGGGGGGTCAGAGGTGAGGGATCAGAGATCAAACCTCGCCTCACGGATCCTTATAAAAAAAAAATCGTGCAGAGCGCCAAGCTCGCAGTCGGTCTGGGTTTGGAGTGGTGTGAAGAGCAAGGTTCGAGTCCAGTGGACGGCAGTGGAGGTCTGGGTTCGCCGAGGAGCTGGGAGCACAGCCAATCCTGCCATGCTGCACAGAACTGCGCGTTCGTGTGCGGGACGTGGGGAGAGCCGGGGAGAGGTCGCCAGCCAGCACCGAACGGTCCGAGGTGATCGGGCTTCGTGACAGTCCGAGCGGCGCTGAGGGACGGACGGGCTCTGCTAAGAGAGCAAAAGACCCGTTCGTTCCTCTGAGGCGTTGCCGGCTGGGCCCAAATCACCAGGCCGCCCGAGGAGGCCTGGGCCGAACCGCGATCACGCCAGCTGCCGTGAGGACGGGAAGTCGCGGGTCGCCCCAGTGAGGCACCACGCAGGTGTAGGTAACCAGTGCGGCCTCTCGGAACTCCTTCAGTCTCCCAAGCTCTGAGAAACTTTAAAGGCTTACGAGCCCGGGCCTTTTCTTTCTGGGGTTTTGCGTGAACATTGTGGCGCTATGTCTTTAGGTAGAACTGTATAAGTGTACATAATTAATAGAATGGTGGTAGTTCTTTTTCTTGCTCACGTCTTGTCCCTACCCCCATTCATTGCGTGCTTGTTCATTGCATTGCTTTTGTTTGCCTTGCCTGATTACTGCATGACTGCATATGTGTTGTGTGTGCAAATAAATGTGCTTGTGTGAATGCAAACCTGTTCGTTGCGTCCTTTTCCCTCCATTGAACTGCCGTATTGAGTTTGGAGTAATAGCAGGCTTTTTAATTCCCGATAATAGAATCGGATCCAACGGGGCCTTCGCGATAATACCCTACTCGGTTATCCCAAAACGAAGCGAGCTGCTTAAGCGGCTCGTTTCAAGCGGGCCCCGTTGAGGTACAGTCTCTCAGTAGTCTGCCCGCGCGATTAATTAGGTATATCGACAATTCGGCGATTGACCCTGTAGCGTGGGTAGAGTGTTGACTAGGCTGTGGTGTGCATCCAAAACACACTCGTAGCTGGGTTCCGGCGTTTGATCCGGAAGGCTGCGACTGGATTGTCTGTTCGGTGGGCGAGAGCGACCGCCATTGGCTAGAAGCGGTCGTCCGCACGCAGGCGGGCGGAAATCTACAACAATATATATGTATATATAAAGATATATAGTTACGGTTCTCAGAACCGTATGCATACAACATACAGGTGTCCCAAGTCAGTTATTCCATTAAGTATATGTGCAGATAGAACCCCTCTTTGTGTATCGTGGGAAAGCAAAAGGGGGTGCGTTGTGATGGTTTTTAGTTAGGTTTATAAATCATTTCTCCCCTTTTATTTTGTACCTTCCTCTCACTTTCCGAGGCAAAATCTTTGTGCAGTACCTTTTTGGCGAGTCCGAACACGTGTGGAGTGGGTGGGCTTCCTGGCATGGCCGAAACCTGGCCCAGAAAGGGCGGACCTCATGGAAGCCCTGGCCACTCTGGTGGACAGTGACGTTAGCTTCACCAAGGCCCCTCCCCGCTGAGGGAGATCTATAAATTACGAAGCAACCCTGAGAGCGAAAAGCGTTGGAGTGAGACAGTTCGACGGCTGGTAGCGAAAGAAAGGAGGAAGGTCGTAGAGTGGTTGCGCTCTTTGGGGGTCGTTCGTTTTGAGTGAGAGAGAGCTGGGAAGACCTCGACCCGACCTTGACCGGGTCTCTCGTTGGGTCCTGTCTGTAGCCCTGATCCCCGCCTCGGACTCTGCTCTACTCGACCCGGGCTCCTTCGCAGACACGGTCTCCACGCGTGCGGCCGTGAACCGAGCCGCACGACCATTGACAGGTGCCACACCATGGAGCATCCCTTCCCTCCAACGTTCAGGTACCCGAAAGAACTGCGACCTCAGCTCACCTCCCTCTCTGGCTGTGGGGGGTCCTTTGCCATACATCTGGGTTTATTTTCATCTGAGTGTGTGGCACTGTCTTTAAGTAGAATGGCATAAGTGTTTTTATTTGATCATTGTAAACTTTGCCCGTTTTATCAGGAAGGGCAACCGGCCGTAAAAACATTGCCACAAGAAAGGGTACCATGATTGGAGCCCACAAAAAAAGCTGACCCCTGCTCAGGGATAAAGGCTTTCAAATGGTGTGATATATAAGTATGTATGTGTATCATATGTATGTATATATATATATATATATATATATATATATATATATATATATATATATATATATATATATATATATATATATATATATATATATATATAGTGTTACGGTTGAGGAAATTCGCAAACCACCATTCAGGTCCTGTAGGTGAGATATCTCTGTAAGTACATGTGTAGTTAGCCCCAAACCCGTTGTTTAAAGGGAATAAATGTGATTCATTCGGGCTGCGACCCTTTGAGATAGCCGTTTTTCTGTTCTATTTTTATTTTGAACCAACCACGTCTCAACCGCCATCACACAACAACCACCAACCACAACTCCGCTTCACAACAACAACAACGCCAACAGCCACGATCTTTACCTTCACAACTCGCTCCCGCAAACATCGCATCACCGCCATTCCAAACGGCACCAAGGCCATAAACCACCACCATAAACCCTCCACCACCTTCACCTCTCTCATTCTGCAGCCATTCCCGCACCACCTGGGAGTACCGAGCGTCAGGCTGTCCTGGGCTCGTACGGGACGCGCGCCGAACCGCGAGTGCAAAATGCGGCCTTTCCGAAGAGAATTCGGATCAGGAATGCTACACGCCCACTTCTGATCCGTCCAATCAGCAAGCACGGGGCAGTTTGGCCCTGCCTCCAGGCACGTCGGTGTAGAATCGAGATATGCAAATTCTAGGATCAGGGGAGACTCACGCCCCTTTTTCTCCGTCCAATGGGCGAGCGTGGCTCCACCCCTGAGCTCGTTCTGATCCAGAAATTTGCATATGGGTTCTCCTGCGAGCCTATAAAGCGCCGAGCGCAAGGCGAATCAGAGAGTAGAGTCAGTTTTGGAGAGCAGAGTGTGGCAGCGGCAGAGTGTGGCAGCGGCAGAGTGTGGCAGCGGCAGAGTGTGGCAGCGGCAGAGTGTGGCAGCGGCAGAGTGTGGCAGCGGCAGAGTGTGGCAGCGGCAGAGTGTGGCAGCGGCAGAGTGTGGCAGCGGCAGAGTGTGGCAGCGGCAGAGTGTGGCAGCGGCAGAGTGTGGCAGCGGCAGAGTGTGGCAGCGGCAGAGTCGGTCTCTGCAGAGTCGGTCTTGGCAGAGTCAGTTTGGGCAGAGTCGGCCTCAGAAGAGCGGAGAGTGTTTTGGGCAGAGTCGGGTTGGAGCGCGGAGTGGAGTCGGGAGGCGAGGGCGTACAGGTGGTTTGCTGCAGTCGGCTGAGGAGAATTGGGGAAGAAACTGAAGAGCTCGGGTCCGAGGCAAGGAAGACGGCGGTCGGCGACGAGGTCGCGGTGGAATCGCTCATCGCGGGACCCAAGCAAGCCAGCTATACTCTTTCCCCAGAGCATCAACAATTCCACCCCCCCTTTCCCCCCCCCCTGCGCTGAGATAGTGCGAAAAGGGGGCCCTGTTCCCACCCCACTCCAAGCAGTGCCAACGAAACCCGCGAAGGAGCACGAAGTCGGGGCACCGCCGCGCCGCCACATTTGCGGCTCATCACAAAGACACGGGTAGGATCCACCCGGTCTCGCGGACCTCACCGCTCTTTCAGGTCCCGCGCAAATATTGGCTTACAGGCCCCGTCTGCCCCCTTGTCTTTGAGGGTGGCCTTTTCTTTTACTTTTGAGTAAATGTGTTGTTTGCGCCGTCTGTAAAGTAAAACTGTTTAAGTGTTGCCGTGTGCTCGCGTAGTCGGTAGTATCTCTGCATTGTTGTGTTTCTTTTGTTGCAATTGCTTTTGGTGCATAATTGTTGTAATTGTATATGTGTGCTCTCCGTGTGCCGCGGAATAAATGTGCATCATGTTGAACTGTTTTCCCGTTTCGCTTCGTCTTTTCTTTAATTGAATCTCCATCTTGCTTCATGTAAAGAGTTGGTAGTGGGCTTAATACACCCGATAATTAATCGGAACCGTCGAGGCCGACGATAACACCGCTCGGTTATCCCGATTCGAGTTACGTGGCCGTTCGCACGCGGGCAGGCGCGAATTCGCAACAATATATATATATATATATATATATATATATATATATATATATATATATATATATATATATATATATATATATATGTCATGGGCCTGGCGGTTACTTTAATCCCACCGACCCAATTGTGGTGGACGGGTGGTTAACAATGACCAGGCCAGATCGCTGAGCAGTTTTCCTTGGAGGCGGACACGTGATCCTCAGAGATTATGATCCAAGTGAGAAGGGAAGGGTGGCACGGATGGAGCGACGGAAGCACAGCACAAAGGGTTTATACTCGAACCCACAACAGATATATGGACACCAGCATCTTAAAATAAACATGGGGATTTTAATGAAAATAGACAAATATTTACAAGGGTAATAATTCAAAATGTAATAATAATACGTGAGGTAAATGAAAATCTATAGTCGAGGCCCATATACACACGGCCTTTAATACAAACAAGGGGAAAACTAAACAAAAGCAAATCCTCCCTTTTATCTGGCACTTAGCTTTGTCCAGAGATGGTCTTTTGTTGAACTTTGGGATTGAGGCGCTTCGTCCTGCGTGGGAAGATGTGCCCCAAAATGGCGCCGAGCCGCTCTTTGGGCGGGAAAACATACGTGAGGTAATTTGTGAGGCAGTATTCAATGCCAGGGCTCACCAACCACCGTGCAGCTTCTTCTTACGAACGAATATGCCAAATGTTCCTCTCTCACACGAGGTCTGCTCACAATCGCCCGCCTTCCTCTCTGAACACACAACGGGATAACGACAAGTTCGCTGAGAGGTGCACTCCTCCTCCTATCTTTCTCATCATCATACACCTTTGCTACTCAGCTGAACAGGAATGGTTAGCGTCTTGCCCAGCACACTGTAAATTCACCAGCACGAACACGAGAATCGCACAGCTATTTTGTCATGCCGAGAGGACAGCAAAGCGAGATCCTTCGTCCCAGCCATGTTCCTCTCACAACTACTGCCTGCTCTTCGAACGTCACCCTTCTTCCACCTCTGGGTGTGCCTTGATGGCACGAAAACCAGGAAGGCAGGGCTTCTGCCTGCTTGGCACGTTTGGCTTGCTTGTTATGGTTGTTGTTATAAAAATGCAATTCCTGTTATTGCTGGCTTGGAAATGCAAAAACATAGGAAAAGGTCACAGGGGGAAATTACATACTGGGGGAACTTGGCCTTAATCCCTATCAAATTAACACAGCACCACCGCCCATGTGGTGACAAGACTTAAGCCCACAGTTTCCCTTATTAATTTACATCAACACATCTACATGTCCATGGACCAAGCAACTCTATACAATGCTAACTTTGCGATGAAATTCCTCAAACTACCCCCACAACCGTAACAAAATATATATTTATATATTTATGATTGGGGGTAAAATCACATGAAACCGTCTTGAGTTCTTTAGTTGAACAGGGAATGACTCCAGCTCTGCCCACTTCCTTGTTTGGGTTGATAAAGGGGCATTTATTGTTATATTATTCACTCTTGAGAAAGGTCAGTGGACACTTGTTTTATTGCATGTTGCTGTCACACATGGCACAGCCGTGTCACGGGCACTAACCACCCTTATCCAATTTGTCCTTTCACGGACATGCACAATTGGAACTGCGTTCGGAACAGTTGGAAATATTTTCAGTTCATTAACCTTTACATTCCGTATTACAATTTACTGCTTTATTTTATTGTTTACTTGCTATTAATAATTTATATGTATTTGTCCTCCCAAATGTCCTACCACAGAATGGAATCTCTGCGCCGATGATTATCATTATAAGCTGCTCAGTGGGGATTGGTGTTGCTTTCCTCATATGTATCATTGGACTTATTGTGTACTGCTTCAAAAAGAAGTGAAGACTTTCACTTGTGATATGTCATTGCTCATAACACACTGCTATAAAATCATCGCAGTGCGTTACAAGTCTGCAGTCATCACATCGTTTCGACAACATTAGTCTTTTCTGTACCACCTCTTCATACCGCTTTATCAAACCTGCAATAATTGACCTAAATTGGGACCTTTAAAACAAATCTGCCGTTGGTTTATTTTTATTGTTCTTTACTTCTTTGCTCACCTTTCTCACACATTTTCTGTTTGACGATTCATTTTCTTTGACTGCTTTTGTCTCATTTTCTCTTGTTTTTTAACCATTTAAACCATGTACAAAGTGATGAAGTTTTCATGGTACTAAAGTTTGTGATGAGTTTTTGATAAAGATTCTGATGAAGTACAAAGCGATTGTTTTTAAAAGTGATAAAGAGGAAATAAAAATCAATGGTAAAACACCACGTGCTTTGAAAGAGGTACCCACAAGTTTCACAATTCAGTAGATTTACTTTTAGAAGTTAAAGTAAAGTTTGTTGGATGAAAAAAAAATTTTTATTTCCTTGGGAGGGGGGTTAGAGGGATACGAAAGATTACATAAAAGGCCATCTTTTTCTTGTATACACACAGATGCTAAAGCAGGGTTCCATTATAGTTATGGCGGGGAGGGGGGTATTTGCCCCCTTGCCATTTTTTTTTTGGGGGGGGGGAAGGCAGAAAGTACCTTATTTGAAAAACACCCATCAAGGTCTGATGACATTGCTGAACTAAAGGCCCGGTCACACCTTGACGTTTTAGCCAACGTATGCCGATTTTTGAATTTTTTTTCTAAAACGCTGGCACACGTTGAATACGTTATGGGTAAGTTTTGATAACATTGAGAGCACGCTGAAAAACACTGCCATACGTCGTTGTACGTTGGCTTTAAACGTTGTACTTTTTGGTTGTCCTCAAATTTTTTCATGCTTGAAATTTCACGACATATGCCGGCGTATGACTCGCACGTTCCACTACGCTGGCCACAGGTTGTATGCACGGTCTGCGATCGTTGACAGACGTCAACACATGCTACTTGTAAGTTAATCATAAGTTGAGACATGCCGAGGTAATGTTTAGCGTACCCAAAACTTATTTCTAACCTATGATTAACGTGTTGTTGGCACGTTACGCGATCGTTGCCACACATCGACAGACGTTACTTTTAAGTTACTCATAGGCTGAAAGACGTCGGTATAATGGATCGTCCTTGCGTCAGCATCCACGGCTACGGCCAGGACACTTTTTTGCAGCATTCTTCAAACTTTTCTTGGGCATGACGAGGATGTTCACACTTCGATGTCTATCTTGGCTATGATTCCAATTGTCCAACGGCAGCGTCTATTTAAAATAGTCGAGTTTGAGCGTTTTAACACGTTCAGAAGAAACGCTTCAAATTTCCAAACCCCAGCGTCAAAAAACAAAGGCGAGTGACAGCAATTTAAATCGTTCATTGTAAACAATGAAAATAGTTGAGTGGTACCGTTTAAAAGTCGTTGAGTGTAAAAAAAAATCCAATTGTTGAGCGCAAGCGTCTATTTTCAATAGTAGGGTTTGAGCGATTTAGCACGTTCAATAGAAACGATTAAAATTTCCGAGCGCCAGCGTCAAAAAACAAAAGCGAGTGACAGCAATTTAAATCGTTCATTCTAAACAATGAAAATAGCTGAGTGGTACCGTTTAAAAGTCGTTGAGTGTAAAAAAAATCCAATTGTTGAGCGCAAGCGTCTACTTTCAATCGTGGAGATGCAGCCATTTAAATAGTTGAGTTTATCATTTAAATCGTTAAACGCAAGGACGATCCATCATAACCCACACCCTCCCCCTCACACTCACCTACTACTGCCAACATGAACAAACTACTACTAATACTAATATTAATACTAATACTGATACTGATACTGCTGACATGGACATAGACTCAAAAAAGGACTCGAAAACACTGTTGGGTTCCCTTTTATGAACACCATTTTTATATACCAATTCCCAAAACCGCTGGGAACACGTCTTTATATGGCAGTTGTAAGCTAGAAACACGTTCATTTTTTTTTTTTGTCGACCGGAAGACGTCATTGGAATACGTCTACATACGTCGATGTGTGTTGGGACTACGTAAAGAATTGGTTCAAAGCACGTCAAACATAAGTTAGAAATAAGTTTCGCGTAAAAAAGACATTACCGCGACGTGTTTCGACTTATGAGTAGCTTATAAGTAGCCTTTGTGGACGTGTGTAAGCGTCCACATATCGTGTGTACAACCTATCCCCATCGCATGCGGAACGTGTGTCATACGCCGAGTACGTCGTAAAATTTTGAACATGTTTAAAATTTCTTGACGTACTCTACTTACTACGATGTATGATAGCGTACTTTAGCGTTGTACTCATGTATACCAAACTTACTGATACCGTATTTGACGTGCCCCAACGTTTTAGACACATTTTTCTTAGGTCGGCATACGCTGGCAAGATCGCCAAGGTGTGACCGCGATGTTGACACTTCCATTTCTACGGCAGTTATGATTCGAATCGTTGTGCGTCAGCCTTTTAATAGGCTACGTCACGACATCGTCGGCGATGCGTGCAACACGCTATGTCTAAGCTAGACTATCGTTGGGCATCGGTTGTGTAGGCCGCCAACAGGTTCAGCATTCGTTGGTATAAGTTATCTATAACACAACGAAACGTTCTGTGTCCGTTACCAATGCGTTATACATAAGACCAAGTCGCTATGAATACGTCCGAATCTTTAAAAAAAAAACATCAAAAGTTCAACGTAAGCCAGCGTTTTACATACATTTTAATACGTTGCCATCGCTGGCTAAAACGTCAAGGTGTGACCGGGCCTTAACAGAGTGTAAGAGGTTTCTAAAATGCTTTGATTTTGACTGCCAATAATTTTGTCCTCAAGTCTTTTGGAGCCTTCTTGAGGCAGACATTGAAATTTCCTCAAAAAGCTTCACTGATTCAACTCTATCCTGCATTTTTCACTGCGATAATACACCACAATACAGTCCAGTGGCCTGCAAAAATATTCACTCCCTCCCAATAATGCAACATTTAGATGAATTACGAATTATGTGGAAAAAATTTTTCCAAATAATAGGCAGGGATGCATATAACCGAAATGGCTTTATTTTTTTATTTTTGTGACCACCACCTGGCAACTACCTGAAATTTGGAACAAAGGTAGAGAAAAATATGGATAACCACCATCCAAAATCGTCAAGCCTGAAAATTGCACATTAATGTGTTATTATGCTTTTAATATTTCATAATTCTGTATGTCACCCTCTTGAGTCTAATCTTGGAAACAATGCTCAAGTCTATGTGTATTCAGACTGCTCATTCATTATGAAGGAAGGAATTTGATTTACAGAATGATGAAACTAATCTTAATTGAAAATAACAAGACAGTGAACTTAAATTTACACCTTTTAAGAGCGTTTTCTTTGTTTTACTTGAAATATTTCCACTTACACAAACACTTTTGCAAACTACATAGGGAAGGGTGGTGTGGCGTTATGAAGAATAGATGTTGCCTGAACTTGAAGCATGTTAAATGATAGGAAAGGGTATATGTATGGCATTTGTGATACTTTAATGATTAATATAATAGAAATTATATAGATTATATAGATTATCATATCTGTATTTTTATTATTAAACTTTAATTTATACGACCAAAGAGACTTGATTTTTCATATCTCCCTCATCTTAGCTTTATTCATCTGCCCCTCCACATTCCTCTCTCGTGCCCATCATACCTCACAGGCACAGACACAGACACACGTGCACACACACACACACACGCACACCACACGCACACACATACAAACACATACAGACACCATTCCACACTTCAGTAGGATTACAGTACATCCATTTTGACAAAATAATAATATGTATCCACACATGTAAATAACGTTGTGATCATGGTATTTTATTTGTATGACATAACACAAATCTTTATATGTAACTTGTACACATGATCTACAAGTGACTTCATAAATGGTTCAAAATCCATTTGCAGCTTGTCTTAAGTTATTCTTGTTAATGATTGCATAAATTGAATCGTGTCGGAGCTTAAAAAGAAAATGAACTCACATACAATGGCAAGACAGCTGCATATCATCAAGTTAAATTGAATAAAAGTGACATTAATGGTTATTCAGATAAAGCCATAAAGTATAGATCGAAACATACAAGCAGACTATATAATACCATGCCACAGGAATGACAAAGAAATCATACTAATACAATAACACGTCACATCAAGACCCTAAATATTAAAAACATTCATTGGTACTAATTATTCAAGATATAACCATGCTTCTTTTGCTGAACAATATATGCAAGTTCACTCGTATACATGACCCACACAACATGCTTAACATACATGTAATGATTACATTATCAAAAAACAACCAAACATAATAATGTACAAAAAAAAAATATGTCAATATGACCACTAGCTGATGTTGAACTATCACTGCAACAAATAATGTACAGTACATTTATAATTTATTATTGTGAATATTTCTCTAGTTTGAAAGACATTAAAAAATCAGTATCTGTTAAAGCCCAAGTAGAGTTTTAGTCGATCAGAAAGTATTCTATTGTCACCTCAGACATCATAAACAACATTAGACCCAGTGAATATTGTTTACAGGGACGCATTGTGACATTTAATTGAGAGAACATGTTGCGGTATGTACATTACCTGCATGGAAAATGTTGGCGTTCCTCAACATTTTACATCTTGAGTAGTTTCTAAAAAATGGAAGAGTTTTAGTGCGAACAATTTTCAGCGCATTGGTAGATCAAATAGGGCTACCTAAAAACAATATTAGAGAATTTGATTTTTTACACCATTTACCAACACTATACTGTGGTTTTAATGTTTGATATGATAGTCAGATGTGATGAGTTACATATGGAATAAGTTAAAGAAATCACACAATAATTTTAGTCCCACTCATCTTCCTGTCAAAACTAATAAACGGCCATGAATACATGTAAGTCATAACAAGTGTCACAATGTACTATGCACTGACACATAATGCACCATGTTACATAAGTATTTTCAGCTTGGCCGTTACATGGAAAAGGGTACTTTGAAAAACCCTTATTCCGAGAAAAAAGTTTTACATATCTGCATATTTATGTTTTAAAAGAAAAAAGGGTCAGAAATATTTCAAACACAAAGTCTTATTGAAGCTTGCAGATGCCACCAATTGAAAGAGCACCCTGAATTTTATTTTACAAAAAGTCAAAATTTAAAGATAGACCCGTAGCCATGGAACAGCCATGCTCATCTTCTTTAAACCTCTTAATGTTGAACACTTTTTTGATCATTCGTTCAGAAGATAAAAGCAAACAAATTGTGGAGAAAACACTGAAGAGCCACCAGAAAAAGGTGGAATAAGTCATGTCGAATCATTGCAATATGAGCTGTCATCACAAATGTCATACACAAGGAAATCTCATCACAAAGAATACTACAGTACTGTAATATAATATATCTTTGCATAATATCTATGTTAATTTCAAAAGTCACAAGGTTGCATTGTCCAGGAATCACATGACAAATTGCTGTTACGCCTGTATACATGCATGTACAACTGTTCATCTCTTTAAAGTGAATGTTGATTACTGTATACATTTTCACCTAATGCAGTTGAAAAGCAGAGCCTATAGGTGACTGGAGAATTGACAAAAAGTGCTCACAAGTAATAAATTACAGTTGAATTGGGAGGAGGAATATGACATGCCAAGTCCATGCTCTCATTCGGTGAGCTCTCAAGCCTCTCGTCTTCTTCATTGTCAGTATCATAATCACCTTCCACATCATTCCCGCCTTCAGCTAAATTTTGGCAATTGAGGCATCTACATAGATCTGTGCAGTTTACATTGTGCTGTCGACACGAGCACCGACCTTTTCCTTCACCTCTGGGTTCCTCACAGCTAGTCTTCTTGCAACTGCAATGAGTAACTTCAAGCAGAGTACTGGGCGCAGGTGGAAGATCACCCCAGACTACCTCTATAATGTCATCTGTTACTTTCCATCCGTGACTGTGTGGGCTGGGGATACTGGGAAACTGTTCAAAACATCTGGTATGTACTCCTGCTTGGTAGTTTGCCCTCATCAGATGTTTCACCATGGCATCATGTGTAGGAGGCATGTTCATCTCTGCTTTAGTGCCCATCAAGAACTTGTTATACCGTGCTGTATTGACACTTGAACAATCCTGATCATACAGTTTGCAAACAAATTTCTCTACTGACTGTACCAGACCATCTGTCAAGTTATTTGTATTTTTGTAAGACTGGACATGTATAGTAGTGTATCCACAGTAAGCCAATGGCCCGCCATGAGCCACCCCACATAAAAATCTAAGTGCACACTGAGAGCTTTATATGGTTACCAAAACTAAGAAAAAAAAATAGAACAGGCATGTTTGGATCGTTAAATCATAAAATATAAATCAGAAACGTGTGTTACCTATCAGTTAATCTTATACATTAAATGACCAATACACAAGTTAAATTCAGGTCAAATGAATGTGTTCATTAGAAATATAAGTGAAAATATTTAAAGAAGGGAAACCGATAACCAACCTGTTTTTGAGGTAGGTTAAGCGGTTTTGGAAATAACTGGAATACTACATCCCTAGTTCAAAGTTAGCGCACAATTGAAATGACGTTTGTATTTCGACGAAGGCACCCAGCAAAATACGGGATCGATCATTGAATTTCCTATTCATGTTCAATCAATCTTCAGCACGCTTCCTAACTGTAAGTAGAATTACGTACATAATGAGTGCTGCATTTAAAAAAAAAAACAAATTAAGCTCCTGTTAAAAAAAATGGTTCTCTAACGGTACATAATTTGGCACTACAGACTACAGTAGTGTAGTTTTGCACCGGACGGAAATCTGACAAAATAAACTGCTCACTCACACTCACTGTGCACACAAAGCAGGTGATAATTATTCACAGACACAGGGCAGCGGTTGATTTTTTTTTGTCAGGCCCAAGCCGATGCGAAACAGCTGCCACTAGTGCCCGTAAATCTGTAAATCTAGACTCCGCTCAGTCAGCCAAAAAAAAATAAATAAAATGAATCAGTCACTCAGAGTCAGAGTCAGAAGAGTTCTGTGAGACGGTGTTTATCATAATATCAGGTGACATTCACACTCACACTCACAAAAGTCACAGTCACTCACAGGTTGAACTTCATTCAACATCAAGACCATTTTTTTCCCTCAGTTTCGCACCAGCGCCAAAAATTCAAGGAATTAATCTTCATAGATTTATAAAAGATTTGGGTCTATACCGACCAAATGTAAGATTGAATTCCGATGACACTCACCTTCTACTGACGTTGGTAGTCACCTTTCTGGACGATCTTTTAACTCTTTCCACAATTCAGCGCACTCTTTGAACTTATTGAAACTTTTCTCTGAAAATGGGAGAACTCTTCCGTGGGTATTGGCAGTATGCATGTAACAAAATGCCGATGATTTTCCCTCAGAATCGTCCGCATCAGAGGACAACGACGAAGACATGTACGCCGCCATGATGTGGTGTGAGCGGTGAATACAACGAGGTGCGTGATTGGTCAATCGAGGAATCGTCTTCCAAAACGCGAATCGAACGAAGAAGCTGATTGGTTTACGATCATTACAGAAAGTGTATCATTTTTCGCACATTTTCTCACTTTTCTAAAAAATGCGCAACTTTTAAGCTTGTCGAGTTTAAGGTATAAGCTTTATTATATTTTCAAACAATATGTGAGAATTTCAGGTAGTTGCCAAATGGTGGTCACAAAAAGTTGACGTATGGGGTTTTGCATGTCGACCTATAAATTATGTTATTCATAACGGAAGAGATCAAACTAAACGCTGTTATAGTTGTTGTGAATTTTTAAAACCACCTTGTTGTGATCGTTGAACTCCTGAAGGATTCTAACTGGCCGATTGTGGAATCCTATTTGACTTCAGGCAGAGTTTAACGTTTGTCCGATTTGGTTATAAAATCCTGCATAAAACCCTATCGACACTGATAAAACTGATGTCCACACAAGTCCTTCCTTGTGAAATTTTTTTTTTCTAATTCAACACCATACACTTCTCACCCTCATACAATGAACTTAAGAATCCCCATTGATTCCAATATTTTTTGGTTCTATTTCATTTATTCTTACTTTAGTTAGCAGTTCGACCAACCCGATTCAATTCACTTCCACATTACATCAGAGTTTTATTCTAACTTGGTACTTGGTCAGTTCCAAGGAGTACAAGCCACTGAGATTCTAATACTTTCTCAGGTACTTGCACTGAAACAATTTTACATTTCAAAGCATTTTATACTTTCATGAGAGAGTGGTGGGGGCTATTCAATCCAGACTGCAGACGTGTCCTTCAGACGAAAAGCTACTTCGTACATTTCTAAGCAAAGGTTCGTTTGTTATCAGCTCGGTCACTCTGCTCCAGAACAACACATTTCTTAACATTTCGGGCAAAAGTCTTTTGGCCAGAAATGACAGCCAATTCAACTTGTAGCATAAGAGTTACATTTCTAAAACTCCATTTGTTACAATTTAGAATACATTAATATAAATTTTTCCCCCACATAGTTGAAGGAGTTTACATGTCAAGAATAGCTGTAAAAAACATGTACAAATCAAAATTCACTGGATGTAAAAAAAATATTCAGCTCCTAAAGGTGAGTACTTGGTGGAAATACCTTTTGCTGAAGTGTTTGCCCATTCTTCACGTGAAAATTGCTTTAGTTCTGCCAAGTTTTATGGGGATCGTCGATGGACTGCAATCTTCAATCTCACCATAAATGTTCAATTGGGTTCAAGCCAGGACTTTGATTTGGCCACTCAAAAACATTTATTTTCTTATGTGTGGCTTTAACTTTGTGCTTCGGATCGTTGTCCTGCTGAAATGTGAATCTCCTACCCACTTTCAGATTCATGACCATGTGGGGGAAAAAGGGGAGAAGAGAAAGGACGTGGGGGGAAAAGGGAAGAAGAGAAAGGACATGGGGGGAAAAGGGAAGAAGAGAAAGGACGTGGGGGGAAAAGGGGAGAAGAGAAAGGACGTGGGGGGAAAAGGGGAGAAGAGAAAGGACGTGGGGGAAAAGGGGAGAAGAGAAAGGACGTGGGGGGGAAAAGGGGAGAAGAGAAAGGACGTGGGGGGAAAAGGGGAGAAGAGAAAGGACGTGGGGGGAAAGGGGAGAAGAGAAAGGACGTGGGGGGGAAAGGGGAGAAGAGAAAGGACGTGGGGGGGAAAAGGGGAGAAGAGAAAGGACGTGGGGGGGAAAGGGGAGAAGAGAAAGGACGTGGGGGGGAAAGGGGAGAAGAGAAAGGACGTGGGGGAAAGGGGAGAAGAGAAAGGACGTGGGGGGAAAGGGGAGAAGAGAAAGGACGTGGGGGGGGAAGGGGAGAAGAGAAAGGACGTGGGGGGAAAGGGGAGAAAAGAAAGGACGTGGGGGGAAAAGGGGAGAAGAGAAAGGACGTGGGGGGAAAAGGGGAGAAGAGAAAGGATGTGGGGGAAAAGGGGAGAAGAGAAAGGACGTGGGGGGAAAAGGGGAGAAGAGAAATGACGTGGGGGGAAAAGGGGAGAAGAGAAATGACGTGGGGGGGGAAAGGGGGAGAAGAGAAAGGATTGTTGGAAGAGGAAGGCGGAGCCACACAAACCCGTCAAAGGCGGGGACAATACACTGACGGGAACGACAAAAATTACAGTTCTGGACTCGAGAGCAGCGATCCCTGGGGGATGCGGCGGGAGACACCCCCTCACTCCAATATTTATGGTGGGGAGACGCTAATGGCAATATCCACCCTCCCCCAATATTTTTACCATTTTGTCTTCACAGTTAGTACAAGTAGGCCTGATTTATGTCCCGTCCGCCGTACAGAGTGAGGCGCACGAGTTTTTAAAATCGCTTCACCTGTTTATTTATTTATTTTGTCCGCTTGCTTTTTGAGATACTTTCTACTTGACCATTGAGCTTTGTCATCAAATTTTCTCCAAGCAATTCATTTTGAGAATACGGAGAATACTAGTTCATAAATTTGCTTTTTTTAATTTTATAAAGCTGTTTTCCTCATCTTTTGCATACCGAAGAATCGGCCTTATTCAGATGACGTCACCGGTCACGTGACTGTGGCAGCTCCGCCATATTGAGTGTCAAGAAAGTATTACCGCGTCCATAACAACCGATAGTCTCTGTGGTGGAGTCTGCGGGCCTACGGGGAAGGGCATGGTGATGATGCATGATGGGCGTGATGATGGGAGGAGTGGTCGTGGTGGTCAGTGTATCGGCAAGGGATATAAGGTGTGCGCGCCGCCTGAGGCGTGTGGTAATGCTGGAGTCGTCCGGCTCGTGAGTGTGCTAATACGCAATAAAGGAGAGCCACGAGCAGAGTACGCTCGCGCTCGCACTTGTACAACACAGCCCGGCTCGACTGTCCTCCCGCTCGTGTCTGCCTGCTAAGCATCTTCCATTTCAGTACATTACAGTCTCCACTTCAACTACACAGTTATTTCCAAGCAAGCGATTTTTTTTCTGCAAATGCGTAAGAGTTGTTGTGCCCCGGGATGTACTCAGAGATATACTAAAGGCTCTGGAGTGCAGTTTTACCGCTTTCCCGCCGAAGTAGACCGACGACATCTTTGGATATCGGTTCTGAGAAGAGAAAAATGGTGACCTGGCGAACATGACTGGTTGTGTGGCCTTCATTTTGTCTCCGGTATGTAACTAATTTCTGATACGTTATTTCAGTAGTTGGTATTGTGGTGAATGGAAGGTCGTGACGTGTGATCACATGTTGCCCGGCTCGAGCACAGAAGAGATAAAGCTGAGGTTCGGCTCGGCCGCGGGGTTTGTCCCTGGGGCATTGCCGTTTTATGTCGGCGGCTCACTCGGTGCTCATTGAATGGTGAGAATACTGATTGATATATAATACTGATTTATTTTGCAGTGATTAGTTGCGCGTGTGTACCTTACTGCTTGTACTCCTTGCTGCGTCTGTATTTCCTGGTGTGCCCGTAGAAGCGGCTTCAATCAAATGGAATAAAGCCTAAACTCTGAAGGTTCTTCTCTCGTCCTCATTTCAATTTATTCCATTTGGTTTTCACGGCTCTCTCAACCAACGATGGACAAGATCTACAAACCCGAGAGGTTCGACGCAGACCCAAACGCGACTGACTCAGAAATGAAATGGTCGCATTGGTTCCGTTCCTTCTCACACTATCTGACCATCATCGAAGAGGGAGCTGACAAATTGGCCGCCCTCGTGAATCATGTCTCGCCCGGCGTGTACAGGCTCTTCTCGGAGTGCGACACTTACGAAGCAGCGATCGACGTGCTGCAAGCGCTCTACGTGAAGCGCAAGAACGAGGTATACATACGACATCTTCTCAACACACGCAGGCAAGCAGCCGGGGAGATAATCGATCAGTTCCTGCAAGCTCTGAATCAGCTGGGAAAAGACGGCAGCTTCCGGGCCGTAAGCGCCGAGGAACACCAAAAGGAAGCGACCCGGGAGGCATTCATCCAAGGACTTAGATCAGCCCACATACGGCAACGCTTACTAGAGAAAGCACAACCCACTCTTGACAAGGTAGTTGATCAGGCTCGGGCGATGGATACGGCTCAGCAGCAATCTGAGTCATTTGGGACACCGATGCTGCTAATGAACGCTGCTGCGATGGGAACTCAAGGAACCCCACTGGCACAGACACAGCCAGACACAGGGGATGGAGAAACACCCGAGGAGCCGGATACACAGGCCACGTCAAACTCCTCAGCAACTACTCCGGTTGGTAAATGCTTCTTTTGTGGGTACAAAAGACACCCCCGCCAAAAATGCCCCGCCAGAGATGCCACATGCATGAACTGTGACAAGAAAGGGCATTATGCCAGGGTATTTAAATCTACTCTAAGGAGAAATAAACCCACTTCTGCGGCTCTCTACTCGCAAAATAAACTAACTGCAGCCTCCCCGGGGAATCTATCCAAGGCTATCATCAACGTACGAATTAACGGGCATATGGCTGAGGCACTGATTGATACCGGTAGCTCTGAAAGTTTCGTCAACAGCTCGCTAGTGAAGGGCAGGAAATGGAAAATCCACCCGACAGACAATACGGTATGCATGGCCGCCACATCACTACAGTCCCGCGTACGAGGGTACTGCAATGTCGAATTGGACGTAAAAGGGTACACGCATCGGGATGTAAGGGTACTGGTGCTTCGTGATTTATGCGCAGACGTAATTCTGGGTCATAATGTCCTCAAGCAGCACACGAGCGTCGAAATACCCTTTGGAGGAAGCAAACCTCATCTGATTTTAAATGCCTTGACGACCACGGAGGTAACGTCCCCCCAGCTGTTCGCTAACCTGTCGCCGGTCTGCAAACCGATAGCGATCAAATCGCGGCGATATACCACTGCTGATATGAATTTCATCACTTCAGAAACCAAGCGATTACTGGAAGAGGGAATTATAGAACCGAGCGATTCGCCATGGCGCGCACAGGTGTTGGTCACCGCCAATCAGAATCATAAGAAACGAATGGTTGTCGATTATTCCCAAACGGTCAATCGCTTTACCCAACTCGATGCCTACCCCCTGCCGCGCATAGACGAGATGGTCGAACGCGTGGCCAATTATAAGATATTCAGCACCATCGATTTGCGAAGCGCCTATCACCAAATTCCCATCCGAGAGGAAGACAAACCTTACACCGCATTCCAGGCAGGTAGGCGCCTCTTCCAATTCAGGAGAATTCCATTCGGTGTCACGAATGGAGTAGCTTGCTTCCAACGAGTTATGGACGACATCATCTCAGATGAAAACCTCAAAGACACTTTTGTTTACGTGGACAATGTCACAGTGTGCGGTAGGGATCAGGGGGAACATGACATGAATCTGGACAGATTCTTGAGCATTGCTAGAAAATATAATCTGACTCTCAACTACGAGAAATGCGTATTCTCGGCAAGGTCAATTGACCTTCTCGGCTACACAATAGCCGACGGCACGATTAAGCCTGATCCTGAGCGATTGCGCCCACTTCGTGATCTACCCCCACCTCAGGACCTGCAGACAATGCGCCGGGTGATCGGCATGTTCGCTTACTATGCAAGATGGATTTCGCAATACTCCGAGAAAATACATCCCCTAGTGCATTGCAAAAACTTTCCACCAGATGCCGCTGTTGTAACAGCTTTCCACAACCTCAAAGATGATATCAGTAATTCCGTGATATTATCGATCGATAGCTCGGTGCCCTTCGTGGTGGAGACAGATGCTTCAGATCACGCCATAGCTGCTACGCTTAATCAGTCTGGGCGACCCGTCGCGTTCTTCTCGAGAACTCTCTCTGGAAGCGAGCAGAGACACTCGGCGATAGAGAAGGAGGCGTACGCCATCGTCGAAGAGCTGCGTAAATGGAGACATTATTTACTGGGAAACCACTTCACGCTCGTTACGGACCAACGATCCGTGGCATTCATGTTTGATGGGAAAAATAACGGGAAAATTAAGAATGAAAAAATTATGAGATGGCGAATAGACCTAGCTTGCTACAGTTACGACATTGTTTACCGGCCCGGGAGGGAAAACCCTGCTGCAGACACCTTCTCGCGGGTCTACTGCTCGGCGGCAATCAGTCGGGCTTTGCAAGACCTCCATGTGTCTCTTTGCCACCCGGGGGTAACCAGAATGGCACATTTCGTACGCAGACAGAACCTGCCCTATTCTATTGAAGATATTAAACAAATGAATGCTTCATGCCCTGTTTGTGCTGAACTAAAACCCAGATTCTATGGTTCGGCTTCTGGCAGACTGATCAAGGCCACTTCTCCCTTCGAGAGACTAAACATTGACTTCAAAGGGCCCCTGCCGACCGAGACAGACAACAGATACATATTCACTGTTGTTGATGAATATTCAAGGTTCCCTTTCGCGTTTCCGTGCTCGGATATGACCTCGGGCACTGTCGTGAAATGTCTGTCTGACCTCTTCGCTATGTTTGGGAAACCTTCGTACATACATTCAGACAGAGGGCCGTGTTTCATGTCGGCCGGGCTAAAACAATTCCTATTAGAGCACGGCATCGCAACTAGTCGAACGACGGGGTACAACCCACAGGGTAATGGTCAGGTGGAACGATATAATGGAGTTATTTGGAAAGCCGTAACTCTGGCGTTGAAATCAAGAGGACTGGGCCCCGAGCGGTGGGAGGTTACCCTTCCCGACGCTCTGAATTCCATACGCTCTTTGCTCTGCACGTCCACCAATGCAACTCCTCATGAACGAATGTTTACTCACCAACGACGTTATGTTGATGGCCAATCGGTGCCCAACTGGCTAACCCATCCCGGAACAGTGTTCATGAAATGCCCGGTACGACAAAGCAAGTATGAACCCATGGTGGAAGAGGTCGAACTCATCGATACTAATCCAGAATACGCTCATGTCAGGCTCCCGGATGGCAGGGAGACCACTGTGTCGGTTCGTCATTTGGCTCCCTCAGGCACTCCTCCCGCAGGTACACCACCATCTGGCACACCTCCCTCTGACATCCCCTCCCCAGGTGTCTCCCCCCCCCCCAGGGACTCCACCCGAGAAGGGTGACGATGGAGCTGCCGCGTTCCACCCGAGAGCGATCGGGGAGTCATCCCCGGCACGAGTCGAGGCTCACCAAGAGGATCGGAAGCCTCCCTCAAGTGAAACCGCCATCTACTCCCGGAGAGGCCGGCGAATAATACCCCCTCGCCGACTCAATCTGTAAAGGGGATTATCGGCATCCTCGATGCTCATGCTCCTATATGCTTGTTACATAATATATCGATGCTCATTACCATGCTCCTACAACTCAAAATAATCCTCACTGCTTGGCATGTATGCTTCTGTAGTTTAGATAGTTCGCATTGCTTGAAATGTATACTCCTGTAGCGCTGAAGTAATCATGGTGCGTTAGCTGGGCCTCTAGTTACATTTTAAAGACGGGGAGAATGTGGTGAATGGAAGGTCGTGACGTGTGATCACATGTTGCCCGGCTCGAGCACCGAAGAGATAAAGCTGAGGTTCGGCTCGGCCGCGGGGTTTGTCCCTGGGGCATTGTCGTTTTATGTCGGCGGCTCACTCGGTGCTCGTTGAATGGTGAGAATACTGATTGATATATAATGCTGATTTATTTTGCGGTGATTAGTTGCGCGTGTTTACCTTACTGCTTATGTACTCCATACTGCGTTTGTATTTCCTGGTGTGCCCGTAGAAGCGGCTTCAATCAAATGGAATAAAGCCTATACTCTGAAGGTTCTTCTCTCGTCCTCATTTCAGGTATTAAATAGCTGGTAGGTACAAAATATTGTCTGATTTGTATCATTATAATGCATTATATCCCTTGTTTTATTGACAGAATGAGATCTAGGCTAGATCGCCTTTCTCACAGCAGTCAGGTTAAAAAAGTGACGCTGGTTGCTGAACAAAACAAACAACAACGATAATACAATAATAGTGAAATGAAAGAAAACAGGCTTACCTTTGCCCTCACGATAATACAGTTCTTGTCAGCTTTCGTCGGGATTATGTCACTAACAAACCCGGCGACATAACATGAGTAAGCGTCCATACTCTTGAAGGCTTTCAGGCTGGCTTGAGTGTAAGGACTCGGCGTTTCAACAAGGTAAACAAAGATGTCAGGGAAAACGATTTGAGGCCAAAATTTCCTTTCTGTTGTCCATTTATCCTTTGAAATAATATAAGGATCTTCACTACGACCACACAACTCAGTTTTTCGCAGTATCTCTTAGAAATATCATCTAATCCATGGAAATGGCCCAGAAGTTCGCGTGACACGTGCGTGGAAGCCATGATTTTTTTGCCACTCAATATGGCGGAGCCTTACCTTCCGCTGTGACGTCACTCGCTTAGTGCATTGAGACCATAAGAAGAGGAAGATTCTGGGGCCAAAGCGGAGTGGACAAAGCAAAAAAACGCGATCCCTCTGCCGTACGAGCTGTGGAGCGCAGGCCGAAGAAAATGGGCGGAGCATGTGTGAGGAAATGGCGGGCATTGAAGCCAATCTTGGAAATGACGAGTCGTAATGGATGTCGCAAGACCTTTCCACGAGTTCACCGAAAGTTATTGCAGGCTGAATATCTTGGATGCTCGCCAATGCAAAAACTGTCTGGAGTGCACTTGTGATGACAATGTGAACTGAAGAGGAATTGTCTTCACTTGTTGCTGAGGTGAACATGAAGCACAACGTTGAGGTTCATGAGCTGGAGCCCATAAAGTTGCGGCGTTTCAGAAAGACCCCGAAGAAATATACCAGGTACTTCTCCAAGTTACCATGGTAATAATCCAGTGAGGCCAAGTGTGGTTACCACGGTAATAATCCAGTGAGGCCAAGTGTGGTTACCACGGTAATAATCCAGTGAGGCCAGAAAAATATAATTTCACTGAGCAGAATGAGGGAGCATTTTCTGTGGGTGTTTCTTTTTGTCATAAACTCAAACTAAAGACGATTGTAAACATAGACAAAGAACGCTGTAATACATTGGAAAAGAAATACTGAAATGAAAAAGGTTTTACTCAAAACTCAACATTTATTTTAATTATTGTCTCCATAAAAATATCCAATTGAATGAAAAACGGACATTGGATATAACTAGTGCGTGCCCGTACATGCGTGGCCGTACGTGCAAAAAAATAATAATAATAACTTTAAATTGTGACGTCAATTGTGATGTCATAGCACCGTGTCCTGTCATTGGTTTGGTAAATAAATGGCCTTAACTTTGGAACCACTTGTCCGATTAATATCAAACCTTGAAAAGGCACATCCACAGGGCCTGAGCAATATACCTGGCAAGTTTCAATTAGATCAGGCCAGTGGTTGTCGAGAAACAGCGGTCACAGACAGACAGACAGACACAGACAGACACAGAGATTGCTGGAATTATAGATAGACTAGTATATGCCCGAACATGCAAACCAAAAAAAAAAAAAAAAACGTTCAAACCGCGAGCCGGAAACGACAACCACACAGGCCGTTCCTTTGTTCTCGCGTGCCCGTATGCGCGTGCCCGTATGTGCATGGCCGTATGTGCAAACCAAAAAAAAATACTTTCAAACAACTACACAGGTCGTTCCTTCGCTCTCGTAAACGACGACTGAATTGGGGCATTGTGTTTATCTATAAATGCGCATAAGAAATCGAGAAATTATTAGAATACAGTAAGTCATCACTATCTGGAAGTAGTGGCCACGCACCAGCCTACGCAGCCACACCCACGCAGCAACGGGTCTTGTTATTGGTTTGGTAAATAAATGGCCGCAGCAACGTGTCCTGTCATTGGTTTGGTAAATAAATGGCCATAACTTGGGAAACACTTGTCCGATTAATATCAAACCTTGAAAAGGCACATCCACAGGTCCCCAGCAATATAGCTGGCAAGTTTCAATTAGATCGGACCAGTGGTTGTCGAGAAACAGCGGTCACACACACACACACACACACACACACACACACACACACACACACACACACACACACACACACACACACCTGGAATTGTCGATAGATGAAACAAATGACGTCATGATGAAAACAAATCAATATCTCTGACATATTGAAAAAATGTTTGACATGGAAGTGACCCTCCATCAGTATTAGGGTTTTTCCATCAGGTGAACATTTTCCTTCATCATCTCAACTTTGTGAATCACTCATCACAAACTTTCTCGTCCAGCACGTTTGATGCCTATTGGATAGCATGGAGAATTTCCCACGGTCAAAAAGCATGTTCTGGAGTCTTCAAAACACAAACTGAGTATCAAATTCAAACAGAATGATTGGGACTGGATTATCTGATATTTGGGATACCATTCTACTTCTTGGTTCATGAATGGTTCGAAGAAAAGAAGCATCTCCGATGACAAATTATTCCGGTAATTCGTTAATCATCAGGTATCCACCGTGGGAACAAACTGAATGGTACAAACCAGTTCCATGTTGAACGCTGTGGTCAGCAACAGCTGTGGTCTGAGGAATATCACGTGATCCCACATTCTGAGACCATATCTTCGATTATATACACATTATATATAATACATGTGGATTTTTTTGTGCAAAAATGTGCAAAATTGTGCAAAAAAAAAAAAAAATTTTCTCTAACAATTGTTTTTGGGGGTTGGAAGCCTGGTGTTGGCATAGTGGTTAGGGCAGTGGCTTGGGATCCAAAAGGTCCTGAGTTCAAGCCCCGTTCGGCCACTGAATTAATACACCAGGGGGTTGACTCAGCCTGTCATCCTTCCGAGGTCGGCGAAATGAGTACCAGTGTACTGGGCCGGTGTATACCCCGGTTAAAATAGGTGTACCATATCCCTGTGTCGTAAGAGGCGACCAGGGTTGCGTCAGGAAGGGCATCCGGCGTAAAACATGTGCCAAATCACTATGCGGATCATACGGATGATCCGCTGTGGCGACCCCGAACGGGAGCAGCCGAAAGAAGAAGAAGAAGATATAATACATGTGGAAGTAAAAAAAACACATTATATATAATACATGTGGAAGTAAAAAAAAAAAGGGACAATACCCCTGGGTGCTCACCAGGGAGTGGCTGCATAAGATAACCAGGCAACCGCTGGTAGGCATGGATGACCCACAAAATATATAATGGACAAGAAAGTAAATACTTATAGATTTTTTTTGCCATGAACAACCTTTGGTACGTCATGGGTGATGAAGGTTGTGGTCAAGTTTCATCGGAATTGTGTGTGTGGTTTCTGAGAAGAAGTTGAAAGTATTTGTGGATGGACCAAGAAGTAGATGGACTGACGACGTGCCATCACGTAAGCTACCCAGAAGTATGTTCCAGGTGAGCTAAAAACAATCACTTTTCACGGTGTCGGGTTCAGGGGAGGCACACCCCCAGATCCGTCCCTGAGTGGAGCAGGACAGACGTGCGTTGCTTGCAATTGTAGACACTACCCTTCAGCAGCTAGATTAGCTACTAAACACAGCATCAACTAGAGGGGGAGCACTCGGGAGAGTGCAAAACCTCCGCCGCCAATACTGCTGGGTCACTCAAGTGAACCTTATATCTTATTTATTAAATATGATGTTAACAGTGCTGACACAGTTATAATTCTTTTCTCCAACATTTTTTTTTGGGGGGGGGGGGGTTGGAAATCACTTAAAACGTATAAATGCAAAAAAAAGAAATCGAAATTTTGTTGAAAAAAAAAGTTGCAAAAATTTTTTTTTTCTCGAACTATTTTTTGGGGGGTTGGAAATCACTTAAAACATGTAGAAATGCAAAAAAAAAATTTTCTCGAACAATTTTTTTGGGGGGTTGGAAATCATTTAAAACATGTAGAAATGCAAAAAAAACTTCCCCATTTTTTGGGGGGGGGGTAACAATTTTTTTGGGGGGGTGGAAATCACTTAAAACATGTAGAAATGCAAAAAAAAAATTTTTTTCTCTAACAATTGTTTTTGGGGGTTGGAAATCACTTAAAACATGTAGAAATGCAAAAAAAAAAATTTCCTCTAACTATTATTTTGGGGGGTGGGGGTTTGGAAATCACTTAAAACATGTAGAAATGCAAAAAAAAAAATTTTCTCTAACAATTTTTTTTTTGGGGGGGAGACCAAGTCCAAGATGTAATGGCATGATCCTTGGACCATACCTCACCCCCCCCCCCACCAAGTTTCGTCGCAGAGTTTTTCCGTAATACTGTTCACAAACAAACAAACAAACAGAAACGGGTGAAAACAGTAACCTCTGAACTTCAATGGCGGAGGTTAACTATCGGGTTAGCTGCATATCAGTGTTTGGAAACAAGATGTTAACTGCGAAAATGGACAAAAATCGCATCAGTCTGTATCTTGAACTCGAGAGCGAAGTCCAGTTGAAAATGTTCCATCAGAATTTCCACCCCAAACTGTTTTCAATGCTCGGGGAGCACTTACTACGTCACCTGATCTCAGGTGTATTTTATCCCGGGTGGAGAAACTTCACCGGCTCCTGTTGCTTTTCCCTATCATCTCGTGCCAAGCAGATCCGCTCATTCGGTTCTCTCCATCAGCTGGAAACCTGGCACCAAGGAACCATGGGACAACTGTGGTTAAACTCGGCGGCAATACATCATGTACATAAAGACCGGATAGATCAAGTAAACGTACGGGGATAGATAACACGAGGATTCATAAACAGCACATAGACTCTCACCAGAGCACGTTTGGGGGGGGTTTGAACATGCAGTAAACACTGGATACATCCAAGGGAAGGGGAACATTACATTTACATTGTTTGTCATGTCCATTTTTGTGTATCTTGTCCATCACAGCGGTAACGATAACATCAGTACATTACATACATACATCCGTGGCACCGTTTTCTTCTTGATTTTTCGCACCAACAGCTCTAAAATATTGTGTAACAACTCCCCACAGTGGCCCGGTCATCCCCACACCCCCACACACTCCCCACCTCTGTTCTGGGCCCCTTACTATTATATCAAACCACTTGTCCTTTTGACCTCTCGATCAAACCACTTGACCTTTTGACCTCTCGATCAAACCACTTGCCCTTTTGACCTCTCGATCAAACCACTTGTCCTTTTGACCTCTCGATCAAACCACTTGCCCTTTTGACCTCTCGATCAAACCACTTGTCCTTTTGACCTCTCGATCAAACCACTTGACCTTTTGACCTCTCGATCAAACCACTTGACCTTTTGACCTCTCAATCAAACCACTTGCCCTTTTGACCTCGCTAAGACGATATAATCACATAAGCATCATAACTACATAATCATATTGCCTTTATGAACTGTTTCTCAAATAGTTACAAAAAAAACAGCTTCTTCAAATAATAAAGATTACGCACTCGGCATATTCTTCCAGACAATGTAGTAATTTGATTAAATAAAACAAATTTCATCCTCACAGTGGATGGCAGACTTTTAAAATTCCTCCTTTTTATGGAATATAAATAAATTTTAAATATCCTCAGCCCTCCAGTGCAGTGCAGTGGGAGAGTTCATCAGTCATAAGTTTGGGTTTGGCAGGAAACAAAAGAGGAAGTGACATATGATGTTTGTGCGAAAAAGGGAACAGGGTTGGGGTGCTGGTTCCTTCAACGGAACAGTATATTTGCTCGCAGATTCGTGAGATCAGAGTTCACCTTTACATCTTCTCTGTGTTTGCACCTTTTCGTCCTCACGGAGTTCACCTGGTGTGCAGCGATGGGTCTCCATCCACAGATCATGTTCCTGCTGCTCGGCTTCACGTCCCTGATGGTCCCCCCATGTGCTCCTTTCTACCCGAACCGCGAGTCCCTCGGAGGAATGGAGGCCCAGTTCACGGACGACGAAATTACCGAGCAGGGCGTTCTTCGAGCCGTGGCAATTTTTATGGAAAGACATCCCCTACCCAGTCGTAGTCCCTTCACTCCAGGACAACTGGAAAACCTCTCTCCACTGACACCGGCGTCCCTCTTCCAAACGTACTACGGCGGTGAGTTCTAAAATACTTTTATGGTAACTTTTCATTTGTTTTCCTTTTTCGGGTGTCGTTGGGTGTGGGAGAGGGGGGGCACAGGTGACACCCGTTACACCTGTTGTGTGACAAGTTCAAGAGAAAACTTCCCACATGATTTGCGGATTTGTAAATGTGCCAGCAAAAGATGTTTGTTTTCCCAGCAAAAGCCAAGGAAGCAGGAATTCATTGAAGAGGAGTTTATTACCCTCGCCAAAGGAGAAGGAATTACATTTGGGTCCATTTTTTGTGTGTTTCTTTGTCTGTCTGTCTGTCTGGCTGTTTGTTTGTCTGTTTGTCTGTCTGTCTGTCTGTCTGTCTGTCCGTTTGTCCGCAGAGAACTTTGGTGTTTTTCTCCGCAACTGCTTGTCGGATTGAGACGAAATTTTCACCATTGGTGCAACTATTCATGTAGAATATTGTAATGATACTTATGACATCATAGGTCACATGGTACGGCAACCATATTTGAAAAAAACAGAAAAAATTTGGACCTCGGTATCTCTGAAACCGCACCAAGGAAAAAATTGAAACTTGGCACATGGCAAGTACTCCTAATGGGGAATAAGTGATTTTTATGACGTCATAGGTGCCCTCGTTATGACGTCATAATTGCATATGTAGAACACCACATTTGATCAGTATGAAAATTTTTGAGGATCATCTCGTGATAAAATGTTCCACAGAAAAAAAAATTCATGATATCGGTCACGTGATTCGACAGTCATATTCCTTTTTTTTTTTTAAAGCCTTCAAAAATCCTCTTCTCTGAAGTGGCTGAACAGATCGAGGAGAAACTTTACACGTATGACCACCTGGCCATGAGGAGGAAAAAGCTCACACATATGATGTCATTGGTCACATGGTTTGGCAGCCATATTGGATTAAAGGGAAATATTAAATGTTTTCTCTGGAACCGCTTAATCAACTAAAGTGAAACGTCACAATTATGATCGAGTAGAAATTGGGAATACATGTTTTAAATAACAACTTGATCGAACACATGGTTTGGCAGTCATATTGGATTTACCCTAAAACCCACAAAAAATCTTCTTCTCCAGAACGGATGGATAAATTGAGGGGAAACTTCACACAAGTGTTCCCCAAGCTTTGGTTGTACAAGTTTGTTAAGGAATAATGGATAGGTCACATGGTTTGGCAGCCAAATTGGATTAAAGAAAATATTAAATAATGTTTTCTCTGGAACCGCTTAATCAATTGATGTGAAACTTCACATTTACAATCTAGTAGAGATGGGGGATACAGATTTTACATTTCAACTTGATCGGACACATGGTTTGGCAGCCATATTGGATTTACCCTCAAACCTATAAAAAATACACCACTCAAAAGAAGTCCTGGCAAGGGTCTGCAATATCTGAATGCTCTTTTTATTGTTTTGTATTAAATTTCCCAGAACAAATTTCGAATTTCCAATGTCTGAAAATGTAATGTTAGAACAATTTATTTGTCCATTGAAGGATAGAAATAGGTGTGCGTGCACACGTGTGTGTGTGTGTGTGTTTAATAACATAAACGTAAACGTTCCTTTGAAGAACAGCTAAGATAAATCTCCCCTTCTTTAATTGACGTGTCTATGTTCATACCTTCCTAATGAAAAATAAGTTGGAGTACCAGCCAATAACTGCATTTCTAGTGTCACCACTGTCAAGATAAAAAAACAATGACACCTTCACTTGTCACTCATAATTTTTTTATTTGTTCAGGGTTATTTACCTCTCTTCCTGAAGGAGGCCGCAAGGATCTTTCATGTCAACCAACAAGTCAGGGCCGGATTTAGGGCAGGTGACCCAGGTGACTGCCTCGGGTGCCGGGCTCAGAGGGCACCTGGCTTGGTGTGAGCCTGCCACAAAGATATAACAATGAAATTTGGCACAGGAGGAGGCCTTTCAAATTCAGCCTTTCATGCCTGCACTGCACCAACACCAGGTCAGGTTAGGAATGCAAGCATGTGCCGGAGCAGCGCGTCGCTGCATGCACTTTCTGCCAGTACTCAGGGGCCTCCGTCTGGCCATCCCCCATGCAGATGCCTGGCTCATCCCCATCTCCTTGAGATGCTGTTCAACCTGCCGCAACCACGAGGCATGTGGTTGGCCCATTTGCCTCCTCCACTCACGAGGCTTCCTCGCTCAGATAATCTGGTGAGCAGGATCAGCATAAGGAAAATGAGCCATATGGCCATACAGCTGCAGCTGATGCTCACGGACTACGCAGGTAACAAATCTCATTTGAGTTTCTCTCAGCAACTGCTTGTTGGACACAATGTCTGACAAGCAATAGCCAACAATTCTCAGAAGAGACCTGATACCAAAATAATTAAGTCTCCATCTCAGATCCCTGGTCAGAGTCCAAGTCTCACATCTGTAGAACAAGACTGGAAACACCAAGAACCTGAGGACTCGGACTTTCGTCCTACTGCACAGGTACCGGCAGCGTCACACCCCATGATCCAGTGAATCCATAACTCCCCAGGCCCGACCCAGCCATCTATTGACCTATGGCTTGCAGCCCGCAGAGATATGGATATCACTGCCAAGGAAAGTGAATCTCTCCGTGACCTCAACATCCTAACCACAAACAGGTACATACAGGATAGTAGCATCCAATATGTCATTGAAAGCCTGGATCTTTGTTTTCATCCAGGAAACCCGTAATCCCAGCGGCTTCAACTCCTCATTTAGCACCTCGAGGGCCCCCAAAAGGATATCTAGTGTCTCCGCAAAGATGATGTCAGAGATCTTGGCATTCCCAAATGATGCACCACAGCTTGATCTCTCAGACATCCTCCCCAGAATCCAGTCCAGACAAGTGCTGAAAAGTGTGGTGGCAGTACAGACCCCTGATAAATTCCAGTAACAACTGGACATACATCGGAGATCGTATAAACACATCTCACAACTCTCTCAGTACCAGAGTGTAGTTCAGACATCAGATTGATCAGTTTTGATGACACATCACGAAGACCAAGAACCTTCGAGATGGCATCCCGATTCACTGAATCAAACACTTTGCAGAGATCAACATAGGCTGCAAACAGCCCCTGCCGAAACTCTCATCTGCATTCGGTGAAGACCTCAAGGGCAAGGATACGGTCAATTGTAGACCTCTTTGGTGTAAAGCCTGATTGCTCTGTGTGCTGGTGCCCAAGCAGATGGTGGTGAACCCTACCAATAATTATCACAGCAAAGACCTTGCTTGGCACTGAGAGCAGCATCACCCCTCGGTAGTTGGTGCAGTCCTGGCGATCATCCTTCCCTTTCCAGTGAGGGACAACAAGGCCCCTCTTCTAGTTAGTTGGGGTGATGCCTGTGTTCCAGGCAGAGCACAGAACTGCATGTAACAACATGAGCACAGCATTTCCACCAGCCTTGAGAAGCTCACCATGGATGCCACAGATCGCAAGAGCTTTATACCATTTCAAATGGTACACCACATTCTGTGTTCCCACAAACGAACATGTATCACAGTTGATTAGAGGGTCAGCAATAGGAATAGTAACACCTGTAACATCCAACTCAACAGCTGGTGGATCAGCTTGGTACAGCTACTCAAAGTAACTGGCCCAGCAGGCCTTCACTTCAGACTCCTCTGTCAAGAGCCCACCACCCACCGCTCTCACTGCAGTACACCGAGGGACGGGCTTGGAGGGCCACAATGTGCAAATTCTTCTGTAAGCAGGAGAGAATCATGTGACCACAGGTGATGGTCTACCCCCTCACAGATTTCTCGCACATAGGCCTCCTTGTCCACCCTCAGCGCACATTCACATTTACGCCTCAATGCCCTGAACAACTCAGCTCTGCCATTAAGCCTAGCTCTTTGAGTGACACTGGTCAATGATATCCGGCGTCCTTTGAGAGAGAAAATTCTTCTTTGCCCCACAGTGAGTTCCACGACATCCAGCAGCAACATTAAGGATGGTGGTCTTGAAGGCACTCCACAATATTACAGGATTCCCCAAAGCACCGTGACCCCCCCCCCCCCAAATCCCACTCAGTCTGTTTGCAAACTCCTCAGCTACCCTCTCATCCTTGAGCTTGCGAACATCCAGCCTAGGCTGGGATAGTACCATTCTCCCACATTTAAGCTGCAATTTCAGAGTCGCTACCACAAGCCTGTAGTCGGTATTGAGGAACTGAGCACTCCGGTAGAACCTGCAGTTCTGGATCATCCTCCAGCGACCATCAACGAGGACATGATCAATCTCCATTGTCACACCGTCAGCGTTGGAATACCAAGTCTAGCGATGAGCCTGTGGGTGCTGAAACCATGAACCAGCCACCATAAGTCCATGACTTCTTGCAAAGTGAAGGAACTTAGTGCTATTCTGGTTCACAGTTCCAGACCCATGGGGACAACACATGTCTCATAACCATCCCTATCAGTTCCAGTCGATGCATTGAAATCCCCCAAGACTAGAAGTGTATCTCATCTGGGGCACTGATCAACCACAGACTCGAGCGTGGTGTAGAATGTGTCCTTCACGGTGAGATCACTCGCCTCAGTCGGAGCATAAACAGAGACCAGGGAAATGACACCCAAGGAGTGACGAATCCTTAATCTCATAATATTCTCACTGACTGGTGTTACCTCAATTATCATTGGTGTCAGCTTATTTGACAAAGCTACAGCAACTCCTTGGGCATGGTAACCATCAGAGCGACCAGACCAATAGTAGGTGTAACCACCCGCCGCCACAATCTCGCCACTATGCGGTCTCCGAACCTCAGAGAGTGCTGCAATACAGACGTTTAAACGTTTCAGCTAAGATGATAACAGTCAGGTGTTCATCCTCTCTTAGGGATAGGACATTCCAGGCACCCACCTGAAGGGAACCACCTCAAGTTAACCCAAGGAGACCTCCGTCTGGTGGACGATACCTCTGCGCCACCCTGACATACACGACCGCAAAATGATTTGGGAAGATTACCCCGTTGTTTTCCTCCTATCATCAAAGAGTATGGGTCCCAAAGGCTTTGCCCCAATCCCGTAATACCGGTGCACTGCCCTGTGGAGGGCAGCTGCACAGGAGGTACTCCCACAGAGTGGGTTTTCATTTTTATTTGCATTTTTGTGTTTTGCGGAGTGAAAGGTTTTACGGTGGCCGGAGTGCAAATCCTGCCACCGACCTCCTAAAAGACATTACCCAAATGCAGGATGACGTCCGCAGACACAGGTGGGCACTAGATATGGATGGTCGTTAGCTCACAAATAGCTCCTCCTCCCTTTGACAGGTTTTGTTTTTAATGCTGCTGGGTGCCCATATCATACATCCTCATCACTAGAAAACTTCGTGGGGGAGACTTTCGTCGCTGACAACCCGACCATGAAACAGGTTAGTACAGGTTTACATGGTACCTGTAGCAAGTCACAGATCTAATCTGGCTTGACCTGACAATAAACACTAGATTAAACATGAAAAAGAGCAATCAGAGATTGCAGACCCTCACCAGGACTTGTTTTGTGTGGTGTGTTCTGTGGTGTTTGTGTAGTTTAGTGTACTGGTGTGTTATGTAATTAATAAGACACATAATTGGAACTGCCACTTTATAACTGCTGGCAGTGATGACTGGGTACCAAGACATCCCGCTTTGATACAATCCTGCTTTGATCGGACACCTGACCTTAACCCATGGCATTTATTTTTATTCAACTAAATTCAGAATGCGATTAAAATACTGTATATTCAATGTAGATCAAATGGAAGACCAATTGGTAAAGTCCTGCATTGGAGTAATCAGAAGGAACACAAGTAAGCAAAAAGAAACGGTGAAGTCATCAGGAGGAACCTGGACAGGATTTGGGGTTCAGTTGCAAGTCCTCTACCCTCAAACCCATCCAGGCACTGCCTGATGAGCCTTATTCAAAAAAATATAATAACCCCACATCAAAAAAATTAATGTCTGGCTGCCAAACCATGTGTGTGATCAAGTTGAAATTTAAAACATGTATTCCCCATCACTACTCGATCAGAATTGCCAAGTTTAACGTCGATTGATTAAGTGGTTCCAGATAAAACATTATTTCATATTTTTCTTCAATCCAATATGGCTGCCAAACCATGTGACATCAATTATTCCTTAACAACCTTGTACACGCGTGCCTTGGGGAACATTTGTGTGAAGTTTCCCTCGATTTGTCCAGCTGTTCTGGAGAAGAATATTTTATATGTTTTTAGGATAAATCCAATATGGCTGCCAAACCCTGTAACATAGGACATCATATGTGTGAAGGTTTTGTTCCTCATGGATAGGCGGTCATACCTGTAAAGTTTTGCCTTGATCTTGAAATGAGAGCGAGAGATGAACCTTCAGAGTTTAGGCTTTATTCCATTTGATTGGAGCCGCTTCTGTGGGCACACCAGGAAATACAGGTTCAGCTAGGAGTACATAAGCAGAAACGTATACATGTGCAGTTAACCATTGCAGACTAATCCGCGTAAGCACGGAGTTCGATATAATCTCCATTCTCACCAGTCAATGAGCACCTTCAGTTAACGAGCATCAAGTGGACAGCCGATGTCAATAGCAATGCCCCGGGGACAATCCACCCGTGCCGCAGAGACCTCCCCTTATACGCGAGACGCACAACATGTGATCCCGCGTCATGTCCCTTGATTCACGCACCACCACATTCTCCTCACCTTTAAAATGTAACTAGGGGCCCATCTTACACACCATGATTGCTTTAGCACTATAGGAGTATACATTTCAAGCAACGCGGACTAATTGATCTACAGAAGCATACATGCCAAGCAGTGATTATTTTGAGTTGTAGGAGCATGGAAATGAGCATCGATATATGATATAATGGGCATATAGGAGCATGAGCAGCGAGAATGCCGATAATCCCCTTTACAGATTGAGTCGTCGAGGGGCCTTATTCGTCGACCTCTCCGGGAGTAAACGGCAGTTTCACTTGAGGGAGACTCCCGATCCTCTTGGTGAGCCTCGACTTGTGCCGGGGATGACTCCTCGATCGCTCTCGGGGGAACACGGCAGCCCCGTCGCCTGGCGGAGTTCCTGGGGGAAATGTCAGAAGGTGGAGAGCCAGGAGGTGGTGTACCGGCGGGAGGAGTACCGGCGGGAGCCAGATGGCGAACCGACACAGTGGTCTCCCTGCCATCCGGGAGCCTGACATGAGCATACTCTGGATTAGTGTCAATGAGTTCGACCCCCTCCACCAGCGGTTCATACTTGCTTTGTCGTACCGGGCGTTTCATGAACACTGTACCGGGGTGGGTCAGCCAGTTGGGCACCGTTTGACTGTCAACATAACGTCGTTGGTGAGTAAACATACGTTCGTGAGGAGTGGCATTTGTGGACGTGCAGAGCAAAGAGCGTATGGAATTCATTGCGTCAGGAAGAGCAACCTCCCATCGCTCGGGGCCCAGTCCTCTCGATTTCAGCGCCAGAGTTATGGCTTTCCAAATTACTCCATTATACCTTTCCACCTGCCCGTTTCCCTGTGGGTTGTAACCCGTCGTTCGACTAGTTGCTATGCCGAGCTCTAATAGGAATTGTTTTAGCCCGGCCGACATGAAACACGGCCCTCTGTCTGAATGTATGTACGAAGGTCTCCCAAACATAGCGAAGACGTCAGAGAGACATTTTACGACAGTGCCCGAGGTCATATCCGAGCACGGAAACGCGAAAGGGAACCTTGAATATTCATCAACAACGGTGAATATGTATCTGTTGTCTGTCTCGGTGGGCAGGGGCCCTTTGAAGTCGATGTTTAGTCTCTCAAAGGGGGAAGTAGCCTTGATCAGTCTGCCAGATGCCGCGCCAAAGAATCTGGGTTTTAGTTCAGCACAAACAGGGCATGAAGCATTCATTTGTTTAATATCTTCAACAGAATAGGGAAGATTTTGTCTGCGTACGAAATGTGCCATCCTGGTTACCCCTGGGTGGCACAGAGACACATGGAGGTCTTGCAAAGCCTGACTGATTGTTGCCGAACTGTAGACCCGGGAGAAGGTATCTGCAGCAGGGTTTTCCTTCCCGGGCCGGTAAACAATGTCGTACCTGTAGCAAGCTAGGTCTATCCGCCATCTCATAATTTTTTCATTCTTAATTTTCCCGTTATTTTTCCCATCAAACATGAAAGCCACGGATCGTTGGTCCGTAACGAGCGTGAAGTGGTTTCCCAGTAAATAATGTCTCCATTTACGCAGCGCTCGACGATGGCGTACGCCTCCTTCTCTATTGCCGAGTGTCTCTGCTCGCTTCTAGAGAGAGTTCTCGAGAAGAAAGCGACCGGCCGCCCAGACTGATTAAGTGTTGCAGCTATGGCGTGATTTGAAGCGTCGGTCTCCACCACGAAGGGCACCGAGCTGTCGATCGATAAAACCACGGACTTACTGATATCATCCTTGAGATCGTGGAAAGCTTTCACGACAGCGGCATCTGGTGGAAAGTTTTTGCAATGCACTAGGGGATGTATTTTCTCGGAGTATTGCGAAATCCATCTTGCATAGTAAGCGAACATCCCGATCACCCGGCGCATTGTCTGCAAGTCCTGAGGTGGTGGAAGCTCACGGAGCGGGCGCAATCGCTCAGGATCAGGCTTAATTGTGCCGTCGGCTATCGTGTAGCCGAGAAGGTCAATTGACCTTGCCGAGAATACGCATTTCTCGTAGTTGAGAGTCAGATTATATTTTCTAGCAATGCTCAAGAATCGGTCCAGATTCCTATCATGTTCCCTCTGATCCCTACCGCACACTGTGACATTATCCACGTAAACAAAAGTGTCTTCGAGGTTTTCATCTGAGATGATGTCGTCCATAACCCGTTGGAAGCAAGCTACTCCATTCGTGACACCGAATGGTATCCTTCTGAACTGGTAGAGGCGCCGCCCTGCCTGGAATGCAGTGTACGGTTTGTCTTCCTCTCGGATGGGAATTTGATGATAGGCGCTTCGCAAGTCGATGGTACTGAATACCTTATAATTGGCCACGCGTTCGACCATCTCATCTATGCGCGGCAGCGGGTAGGCGTCGAGTTGGGTGAAGCGATTGACCGTTTGTGAATAATCGACAACCATCCGTCTCTTATGGTTCTGACTGCTGGTTACTAACACCTGTGCGCGCCATGGCGAATCGCTCGGTTCTATAATTCCCTCCTCCAGTAATCGCTGGTTTCTGAAGTGATGAAATTCATGTCAGCAGTGGTATATCGCTGCGATTTGATCGCTATCGGTTTGCAGACCGGCGACAAGTTAGCGAACAGCTGGGGGGACGTCACCTCCGCGGTGGTCAGCGCATTTAAAATTAGACGAGGCTTGCTTCCTCCAAAGGGTATTTCGATGCTCGTGTGCTGCTTGAGGACATTATGACCCAGAATTACGTCTGCGCACAAATCACGAAGCACCAGCACCTTTACATCCCGATGCGTGTACCCATTTACGTCCAATTCAACATTGCAGTACCCTCGTACGCGGGATTGTAGTGAGGTGGCGGCCATGCATACCGTATTGTCAGTCGGGTGGATTACCCATTTCCTGCCCTTCACTAGCGAGCTGTTGACGAAACTTTTCAGAGCTACCGGTATCAATCAGTGCCTCAGCCATATGCCCGTTACCCGCACGTTGATGATAGCCTTGGATAGATTCCCCGGGAGGCTGCAGTCAATTTATTTTGCGAGTAGAGAGCCGCAGAAGTGGGTTTATTCCTCCTTAGAGTAGATTTACATACCCTGGCATAATGCCCTTTCTTGTCGCAATTCATGCATGTGGCATCTCTGGCTGGACATTTTTGACGAGGATGCCTTTTGTACCCACGAAGAAGCATTTACCGACCGGAGCAGTTGCTGAGGAGTTTGACGAGGTCTGGGTATCCGGCTCCTCGGGTGTTTCTCCATCCCTCATGTCTGGCTGTGTCTGTGCCAGTGGGGTTCCTTGGGTTCCCATCGTAGCAGCGTTCATGAGCAGCATCGGTGTCCCAAATGACTCAGATTGCTGCTGAGCCGTATCCATCGCTCGAGCCTGATCGACTACCTTGTCAAGAGTGGGTTGCGCTTTCTCTAGTAAGCGTTGCCGTATGTGGGCTGATCTGAGTCCTTGGATGAATGCCTCCCGTGTCGCTTCCTTTCGGTGTTCCTCGGCGCTTACGGCCCGGAAGCTGCAGTCTTTTCCCAGCTGATTCAGAGCTTGCAGGAACTGATCGATTGTCTCCCCGGCTGCTTGCTTGCGTGTGTTGAGAAGATGTCGTATGTATACCTCGTTCTTGGGCTTCACGTAGAGCGCCTGCAGTACGTCAATTGCTGCTTCGTAAGTGTCGCACCCCGAGAAGAGCCTGTACACGCCGGGCGAGACATGATTCACGAGAGCGGCAAATTTGTCAGCTCCCTCCGCGATGATGGTCAGATAGTGTGAGAAGGAGCAGAACCAATGTGACCATTTCATTTCTGCGTCAGTCGTGTTTGGGTCTGCGTCGAACCTCTCTGGTTTGTAGATCTTGTCCATCTTTGGTTGAGAGAGCCGAGAAAATCAAATGGAATAAATTGAAATGAGAGCGAGAGATGAACCTTCAGAGTTTAGGCTTTATTCCATTTGATTGGAGCCGCTTCTGTGGGCACACCAGGAAATACAGGTTCAGCTAGGAGTACATAAGCAGAAACGTATACATGTGCAGTTAACCATTGCAGACTAATCCGCGTAAGCACGGAGTTCGATATAATCTCCATTCTCACCAGTCAATGAGCACCTTCAGTTAACGAGCATCAAGTGGACAGCCGATGTCAATAGCAATGCCCCGGGGACAATCCACCCGTGCCGCAGAGACCTCCCCTTATACGCGAGACGCACAACATGTGATCCCGCGTCATGTCCCTTGATTCACGTTAATTCACCACAGATCTGTTCATCCATTTCAGAGAAGAAGATTTTTGAAGGTTAAAAAAAACAAAACAATATGGCTGCTGAATCATGTGACTGATGACATCATCAAAGTTTTTTTGTGGACCATTTTATCCCGAGATGACACTCAAAAATTTTCACACTGATCGGATGTAGCATTCTACATATGCAATTATGACGTCATAACGAAGGCACTGATGACATCCTAAAAAAAATCACTCATTCCCCATGAGGAGTACTTGCTATGTGCCAAGTTTCAATTTTTTTCCTTTGTGTGCTTTCAGAGATACAGCAGGTCCAAAGTTTATTCCATTTTTCCAACATGACTGCCACACCACATGACCTATGATGTCATAATTACGAATAAAACATTAACATTAGTACTCGAACCAATGGTGAAAATTTTGTCTCAATCCGTCAAGCAGTTGTAGAGAAAAACAGAAAAGTTCTGTGCGGACAAACAAACAAACAAACGGACCCAAACGCAACACCCTCTCCTTTGACAAGAGTGATAAATCCATCAAGCTTAATGACTCATTTTCATGAGGGGTATGTAAGAGGGGAGTGAGGATGAGAAAAGTGGGCCATGTGCAGGGATATCACCAGGACCAGGGTGTTAAAATAAAAATGAAAAACTTTCTTGTGGGGGGGCAGGGGGGGAAGGTGGGTTTGAAGTGAATAATACACATCAACCACACACTCCGTTGAGAAGACCCTCTCATAGACATCATACTCAGCAAAAATGTACACAATCACCCATGCATACTACAGCTACTTTCAAGTCCTGCCATTACCCCAATACCCCTCTGTCTCCAATCCTTCCTGGTAACGAAGTCCAATTTGAGCCTATCTACTGTTTCAACTGCTACTATCTTTCCAGGAAGATCATTCCATTATTTAACTACTCTCTGAGTGAAAGACCCGACCTTATTACTGTGTTAACTTTTCTTTATCCTCTTCATTACTCTCACTATCTATTCTGTTGAAGTTTTCTGCACTTATTTTGTCCCTAACCTTCATTGTCTTAAACATCTCGACCCTTGCTACCCCTCAACACTGCCTGCACTCGCAACTCCTCACCACTGCCTGCACTCGCTCCCCATCACCGCTGCCTGCCCTCACTACTCCTTACCGCTGTCTGCCCTCACTACTCCTCACCACTGCTTGCCTTCGCAATTCCCCCACCGCTGTTTACCCTCGCGATCCCCTCATCGCTGCTTGCCCTCGCGAATCCCTCACCGTTGCTTGCCCTCGGGAACCCCTCACCACTGCTTGCCCTCGTGACCCCTCACCACTGCCTACACTTGCTACCCCTCACCACTGCCTGCACTCGCTCCCTGTCACCGCTGCCTACCCTCACTACTCCTTACCGCTGTCTGCCCTCGCGACCCCTCACCACTGCTTGCCTTCGCAAATCCCCCCACTGCTGCTTTCTCTCGTGACCCTCTCACCACTGCTTTCTCGCGACCCCTCACCGCTGCTTGCCCTCGTGACCCCCTCACCAATCCTTACCCTCACGACCCCTCACCGTTGCTTTCCCTCACCGCTGTTTGCCCTCGCGACTTCTCACCGCTGCTTGCCCTCACGACCCCTTCACTGCTGCTTGCCCTCACGACCCCTCACCCCTGCTTGCCCTCGTGACCTCCTCACCGTTGCTTGCCCTCACGACCCCCTTACCACTGCTTGCCCTCGCGACCTCCTCACCATTGCTTGCCCTCATGACTCCTCACCACTGCTTGACCTCACGACCCCTCACCGCTGCTTGCCCTCGCTACCCCTCACCGCTGCTTGTCCTCAGTACCTCCTCACCGTTGCTTTCCCTCGTGACCTCCTCACCGTTGCTTGCCCTCATGACCCCTCACCGCTGCTTGCCCTCGCGACTCCTCACTGCTGCTTGCCCTCGCGACCTCTCACCGCTGCTTGCCCTCGCTACCCCCTCACCGCTGCTTGCCCTCGCTACTTCCTCACCACTGCTTGCCCTCGCTACCCCCTCACTGCTGCCTGCACTCGCTACCCCCTCACTGCTGCCTGCACTCGCCAACCCCTCACCGCTGCCTGCACTCGCCAACCCTCACCGCTGCCTGCACTCGCCAACCCTCACCGCTGCCTGCACTCGCCAACCCTCACCGCTGCCTGCACTCGCCAACCCTCACCGCTGCCTGCACTCGCCAACCCTCGCCGCTGCCTGCACTCGCCAACCCTCACCACTGCCTGCACTCGCCAAGCCTCACTGCTGCCTGCACTCACTAACGCCTCATAAGGTATTCAAAGGTCGAACAAATGCATAAGGGACGCCAAACACTATCTTTGCGTGGGATGTCATTTCACCTAGGGCTGACCCTGCAACAAGCGGTGCTGACAGACAGCTCCCCAGCTTAACATACATCTGAGGAATGGCACACCCATTGATTTACCGTCCTGCTTATGAAACACAAGGGTGACAGTTTATAGCTTGGCCGAGATTCAAACCCAGACTCGACCGCTCAGAAGCAAGTATGCATACCTCTTAGCTATCCTACTCGCCCTAAGAGATAGTAGTAAATAATGGAGAACAATGGTGGTTGAAGTGAAAAACCAAAGGCTGAATGAAGCGAAATGATAAGTGAAAGGGTGGTGGATGACATTACAGATACACCTTTTCAGATATTTAGCATTTCGATGTTTAAAGATTTGTGGACATGTCCAGTAAAGTTCTTCTTGATTGTGATGTTAGAGTCCTGGGAGAGGGTGGTTCAGGTGTGCAATGAGTTGTGTATATTCTAGTGATCAGAAAACTAAAATTCAAACCAGACAAGAAAAAAAAAATTAGATTTCAAATAAGACTTTCTCCACTGTTAAAACTGACTGCAAAAAGTTTTGAAGTTGTGGTGTTAATTTGGGTCCGAGTTTTTTTTTAATTTCTTTTCCGGTTTTGTGCTTGATGCAATCCTGGAAATTTCAATTTCCATTTTTAGACTTTTTTCAGTTTGTCTGTTTGTTTTTACAATAATCGAAGGCTCCTGGTGCAGTTTGTACATAAATCGCATGCATAACAATGGTATTATGAGACATCAGTGAGTACTGTCATGTGAATTATGATGTTAGTAAACAATGAACATAGTGCAGTATATTGGATTATATAGCTTGGGATCCCAGCCTCATCAACAATTACTTGAATGGGAATGCTAGAACACGTCACCTCATAAGAAGCTGGTCTATATTAGAGTGAGGGGATAAGTGCCCTCTACCCCCTTAGCTGTATGTGTCCTACTGTCAACATACTCTTTCTTCTTCTCTTTCTTTCTTTTTTTTCCCCCCTCTAGTCTTTTCTCCCACCCCTATTTTTTCTCGCCTGTTTGAGTCTCTTTACTTCTCAGACATGGAGCAAATAGTGGGAGTTTGACTGCACTTCCTCGCAGAGGAGAAGCTTTGTCTTCCCTCGTCCTGTAGCGATAGTAATTTAGGTGGCGATGGCTGGAAGCTGTTAACTGAATTTCCGCATACAGGTGGTATGAGAGTGATGATCATGCACTGCCTGTGTAATGGCAGGGGGACGTGGTTCTTCTCATATGACCAGGCATCCCTTTTCTTCGGGATAGCACTGCCTGCCCCTGTGACCAGAACACCCCTTCAAAAGGTGGGCTAAACTAAGCCCATTCACTCACCTGATCGGCGTGCTACAGCCAGTGAGATTCCAACACAGTGGCAGCAATATACAAAGAAACAAAAAAGTAAACACATAATAATACTTTACAGCTGGAATGTGAGAACTCTGAAGGACCATGCTGACTCCGACTCTTTTGAAGGACAGCACTTGTTTCAAGGGAACTGTCACGTTACAAGGTCGATGTAGCATCGTTGTCTGAAATGCGCTTTCAAGGCCATGGTGAAATGCGTGAACGCGAATACACCTTCTACTTTGAGAAATAACCAATGAACTGCCGTGAATCCAATGTTAGTTTGGTGGTCTCTAATGAACTCGTGAAGAAGATTGCAAGCCTCCCGAATGGTACTTCTGACGGAGTCATGAGATTCCGACTAACCTTGGGACATGATTGCTTCGTCACACTGATCAGCATTTCTGCTCAATGACAAAATCTGATGATAATAAATAATTCACTTATACAGAGCACTGTCAAACACAATCATAAACATCCCATCTGCAGCCAAAGTTATTGTCCTCGGTGACTTCAATCGAAGAGTTGGCGGTGATTATTAAACCTGGAACGGTTTTCTGGGGAAATTTGGAAAAGGCAATATATACATATATATATATATATATATATATATATATATATATATATATATATATATATATATATATATATATATATATCCAAATGACGAGCTCTTGCTCTCCATTTGCTTTGATTACAACTTAGCTGTCACCAACACATATTGTAGCGAAAATGGACTTTCGGGGTTAAAGGGTTCATTCGCTAATTAGTTATGTCCTACTTGCATGTTTCGAATAAGTAGTTGGAAACCTCAATTTAGGTCTGCTAAAACAGTGTTTAGCAGAGCCTTGTCTCCCCTCCATTCCTTTGTATTTTTTCACTGTTAAATGTCAGCACTTACAAAGGCAGATGTTCAAGAACAGCTTGTTGCCAATGTTGCTGTCAAGCTCACAACTCATCCTAATGACCTCACTGGCACTATACATGAACTGTGGGATAAGCTGAGTAGTATGGTTTATGAAACCTATGCCTTGACTTTGAGATAACACCATGCTGACCGATTTGATGAAAATGATAGCCGAATGTGGCTTCTCTGGATTTTGGGAAAGCCAACGAGAGGCTTCACCACAGAAGTTGAGAAGCAGATCACCAGCCTCAACCCTGTCCCAAAGAGCTATAGCAGTTTCCACAAGATCTTGATAGATGCAGCCAAAAGCAATATTCCACATGATTTCTGCAAATGCTACACACCTTGTTGGTTGCAAGAAGCTGACGAACTCCTCCAACAGTATGAGGCTTCTGGGGACCCAGATGTTGCATCTGAGCTCTGGGAATCTCTGGACATGGCCAAGCAACAAAGAGAATGTTGAGGAGCTTGATTTCACTCATTCAAGTAGAAAGGCTTGGAACCTGCTAAAACATCTTGGAGCTGACTCACCTGTTCAATATCAACCTCCCAAATTATCGGCTAATACTGTTGCTTCTAAGCTACTTCTAAGCTCTAAAGTCAGCTCAACTAATGAGGATCGCCATAAAGGACTCTCCAAGACCATTTCATCAACTCCTACATCTCTGCTTTCTTCCCTCTACACTGGAGCTGACATTGACACTGGCCCGATGTCGACACATTCCACCAATGCAAGGAAAGCAGCAGGAATTGATGGCATCCATCCTGAATTCTTGAATAACTTGGGACCTCATGGACAGGATTGGTTGGCTTCCCTTTTCACTAACATCCGTGCAACTGGAGTCACACCATCAACCTGGAGAGAGGTTAAAGTCATTGCCATCCTTCAGCCAAGGATACGTGCTGCTGATCAATATAGCTATCAGCCGTATTTCTGCTATGTACGACATACAACTTGTTTGAGCATGTTCTTCTGGCCAGGCTCTCTCCATTGGGAGAGCCCATCCTTCCCAAGGAACAAGCTGGCTTCAGACCTGGTTGTAGCTGTGTTAATGAAGTACTTACACTTACCACCCACATTGAGGCTGACTACCAACACACACACACACACACACACACCACACAGGTGTTGCACTAATTGACCTTTCATCAGTGTATGATACGGTACATGGCAACATGGTCTACTGCTGAAAGCTGCCAGACATTTCCAGTGCCAAGCCACAATGTGTTGTCTTTCTTCTATGCTTAGCAATTGAAGATATAGTGTTTCACTCAGGGAGCAACCAAGCTCCATAAGGGCTCTAAATGATGGTCTTCCTCAAGGGTCTGTCTTAGCTCCAATCTTGTTCAACATATATGTGAACGACATACCTTGTACCACCTCCAAAAAGTGTGCCTGCACAGATGATCTTGCCCTTGTGACCCAAGCATTCAACCTTGAAGATCTCAGCAGTTCCGTCCGAGGACTTGAGGGTAATGGAGCAATACTTCATCAACTGGCACCTCCGCCCAAATCCATCTAAGACCACAGTTACTGCTTTCCATCTCAGCAACCGACTGGCTAACAGCAAACTCCAGGTTTCCTTTTGCTATTCCTGAAGCAGTCAAGAACGAACCGTTCCCATAGTACCCTGGAGTCACCCTTTGCTCACAGCCTCACATTCTACGAACATATAAAATGGGCCACAGAAAAGATCAAGACCAGGGTAAACATCATTCAGGAACTAGCAGGCAGCAGCTGGCATTCAAGTGCACATACTCTTTGCACTGCTAGCTTTGCTCTTGTGTACTCTACAGCAGAATACTGTTCTCCTGTTTGGACAGAGAGCGGCCACACAAAACACTTGGATACTGTACTGAAAACACTGATACAAATAATTATCAGTAGTACACTGAAATCAACACCATTGCAGTGGCTCCCATTCCTGTCTAACAACCCACCCCTCGATGAATGTTGGGAGAGTTTGACTGCATCAAAGCCAACCCAGAACTTCCAATCCATGAGGTCTTGCAGAATCTACTAAATATGTGACAAGTCACCTTTCTGTGTCTCTGCAAAATGTTTTCAGTGATGTGGGGTTTAGCACGAAGGATAAGTGGTGCAATCACTCGCCAGACAACAAAATTGCAAACACTTAACTGGTGAGAGATCCCATACAAGAGTCTCCAGGTTTCAACCTCCCCCAAAAACAGTGGAGTGAAATTCGAAAATCTACACCCCCTTTCACAATTTTCACCTTTTGTTGCCTTGTATGAATTTCACCTTATAGCCTGGAGTGAAATTGCATTAAATCAGACTTTTCCCATCTTTATTTACACATCATAACCCACAACTTCAAAGTGAAAAACAAATTCTATAAATTTCAGAAGATTAATTAAAAATACAAAACTTGAATATCTTGGTTGGATAAGTGTCCACCGCTCTTATAAATGCAATTGTTAATTAGCTCAGGTATAACCAATCACCTTCAAAATCACACACCAAGTTAATTGGCTTCCACCTGTGTTAAATTGTATTCTGATTATTTCAGAATAAAATCAGTTGTTCTTGTAGGTTTCCTCTGCTGGATAGTGCATTTCACAGCAAAGACTCAACTATGAAAACCAAAGAGCTTTAAAAAAAACCTCTGGGATAAAGTTGTAGAAAGGCACAGATCAGGGTATGGGTATAAAAAATATTTCAAAGGCCTTGATTATCTCTTGGAGCACAGTCAAGACAATCATTAAGAAGTGAAAGACATATGGTACCACAAATACCCTGCCTCAATCAGGCCATTCTTCCAAATGGGAGGACCAACCAAGGAGGAGACTGATCAGAGAGGCCACCAAAAGGCCAATGGCAACATCGAAATAGGTACAGGCCTTTATGGCAAAGACTGGTCACTGTGCATGTGACAACAATATTCCAAGCACTCCACAAGTCTGGCCTGTACGGTAGGGTGGCAAGAAGGGAGCCATTACTCAAAGACCACCTTGAGTCCCATTTTAGGTGTGCAAAAAAACACACTGGAGATTCTGAATCCATGTGGCAAAAAGTTTTGTGGTCTTACAAAACTGAAATGGAACGTTTTGGCCTCAATGCAAAACGTTACATTTGGTGAAAACGCAATATAGCACATCACCCAAAGAACACCATCCATACTGTGAAGCATGGGGGTGGCAGCATCATGTTGTAGGGGAGTTTCTCATCAGCAGGGATTGGGACACTTGTCAGGATAGAAGCAAAACTGGATGGAGCAAAATACAGAAAAAATCCTGGAGGAAAACCTGCTGCCATCTACAAGAAAGCTGAAATTGTGACGGAAGTTCATTTTTCAGCATGACAACGACCCGAAGCACACAGCCAAAGCTACACTGGAGTGGCTAAGGAACAAAAAGATAAATGTCCTTCAGTGGCCCAGTCAGAGCCCCAACCTAATTCCAATCGAAAATCTGTGGCATGACTTGAAGATTTTTTTTTCTTTCTTTTTTTGTATACACTGTCGAGGCTCATATGAGAGCTAACACACATAATGTACAACAAGGGGAGCAGGAGACAAGAGGGGTGGGAGAAGGAAGGAAAAAAACAGTGTGGAACAGAGACATGAGGAGATCTGTGGAAGGGAGAGGGATGGGGTGGGGTACACAGGGTAAACAAAATGGACACGACATGAACTTTCAGGTCCTTACACGACAGGGACTTTCAGGAAGGAAAGCTGGGAATTTGAAGGAGATAGGTTTAAGGTGGATGAGCGGTGGTAGAAAAGATTGTGGTTTTGGATGGGGGAAGATAAGAGATGGTGGGAAACAGCTGTTTTGAAGAGTGGGATTGAAGAGAGTGTGGGAGTTTGTTCCAAAGATGGAGAAAAAAAGAAATGAAAGAGTGAAGGTGAGCAGTGATTCTTGATCTTGGTAGTTTTACCAGAAGGGAGATGCTGGCGGACCTTGAGCGCCTGCGGAAATATGGGGGGGGGACATATCTCAGACAGAGCGGGGGAGGCGAGGCCGGAAAGGAGATGGTAGAAGACAGAAAGAGCACCAACCTGTCTGCAGTGAGAGTGAGAAGCCCAAAGACTCAGGCTCACCGTGGGAGATACCAATGATCCTAAATGCCTTGGTTTTCACATCGTGAAGCCGAGAAAGGTGAGAGGTGGGAACACCAGCCCGGTGGGAGAGCAGTACTCCAATCAGGATGTGGACAAAAGCTTTCTATGTGTGGTCAGGAGCTCAGGTGTGCCAAGGAAGGACTTTGCACGACAGAGGATGCCCAGTCGACGGCTGGCTTTGGAGGCAAGCTTGGAAATGTGGCTTTTCCAGGAAAGATCATGGCAGATATTGAGACCCAGAAGCTTGAATGAAAGGACTTCTTCAAGTGGATTGTTGAGAAAGTAGATTGGGGGGGGGGGTTGTGGATTCCAAACGGTCCTTTCAGAGAGACATGGTGAGAGTATGAGATTCATCAGGATTGAAAGGCATGTTCCACGTGTTGGACCAGCTTGTGATTTTATCCAGATCTGCAGAGAGTGAAGATGCTGCTGTTTTCTGATCTGAGGGATGACAGGTTCTCATGCAAGTTGACTGTGTTTGAACAGTTTTGTACTGAAGAATGGGCAAATATTACCCAATCAAGCTGTGCAAAGTTGGTAGAGACTTATCCCAACAGACTCACACCTGTAATTGTTGTCAAAGGTGCTTCCACCAAGAATTAACCCAGGGGGGTGGACACTTATCCAACCAAGATATTCTAGTTTTGTATTTTTCATTAATTTTCTAATTTGTAGAATTTATCTTTCACTTGGAGGTTGTGGGTTATGATGTGTAAATAAAGGTGGAAAAATCTGATTTAATGGAATTTATTTTCAGGCTATTATGTAACAAAAGGTGAACATTTTGAAAGGGGTGTAGACTTTCTATCGGCAGCGGAGATCTGTGAGCTGCAATTTGTCGTACGCAAGATTAGATTAAACTCTCCCCGCAATATTTTTCTCATATCCAAGCTTCATTTTGGATTTTCCTATAGTACTATCTCATTGACATGAAGATGCTCCTCACTCATCAGTGTAACAAGAGTCTTAAACTCCAAGAATGAACTCTTCATTGCTTGCTCAAACATTTCCTGAGGATTGAATATGTCACAATACCATCTTTGCCTGCAAACCTACCTCTATGACAATCTGTGATGCTTTTCATTACCTGCTTTCAAACTTTCCTTGGTCCTGGAATCAGCACCATGCTTTACTTTTACATTTCTGCTCCTTTCGTGGTTTCTCGTGAGTTTATGGAACCTGTATGCTTGGGGGAGAGGGAGGGGAGGTTACTTGTTCTTGTTCACATCAACAGAGTATCATTTTCTCTCACCAACTTCCCGATTTGTTTGCTGATTGCTCTACTTGCTGTTGCTTTGTAATCTCAAAAAAAGAAATCTCACAGCTGCCTCTCTTTTTGCCACGCTGGGCTACATTCACTGCGAGTCATTTGGTGCATGACTTTCAATACAATACATAATGCTGTGCCATCATATCTCCTACCACAAAAATCCTTTTTTGTTTGGCTATGTTCAGATAAAATCCTTGGATATGTATGATTTGATATTCTGCCATGATGTGTCCTGAGCATCCCACACCACTAAACTCACCTCCATTACAAGCCGAGACGTTCTTTGCTGCATTTATCATTTTCTTGATCCTTCCTCCCTGCTTTATCGTTCACAATGTCTTTGGCTGTTTACTCTTGATAAATGTCTCCTCATGTTTTTTGCTGGTATCCCCACATCCAATTTTCCATTTATTTCAATTCATTCCCAGACTCTCCAAATCCAAAGCATAATTAACATTGATATTGAGGCTAGTGGCTTTCTTCTATCTCATTGTTGTCCCAGTGCTTTTCCTCTTATTTTTCACTGTTCACTCGGGTCTGTTTTTTGTCCTGACTTGTTATACTCAACTTCCAGCTCTTCTGTTACCCATTGCAATTTTTTTAACCTAACCAGCCATTTTGATTCTTTCATCCTCCTTTTCTCATGTTTGAAAACGTCCCTCTTTGAATGTGTATCTTCTACCCTCGAAGACTTTCAGTTGTCTCCATCTTCACCTTTTGTATTATCTTCTGTCAGTGCTCTTCTAATCTCAATAATTTATGTTCCTTCAAGCTTTCTCTTATTACTCTTGCTGAAGGAGAGTGTTTGTTTGTTTTTATGTTTGTCTGTCTGTCTATTTGTTTGTCTGCACAGAACTTTTGTGTTTTTCTCCGCAACCGCTTGTCGGATTGACACAAAATTTTCACCATAGCTGCGACTACTCATGTAGAATGTTGTAATGATAATTATAACGTCATAAGTCATGTGGTGTGGCAGCCATGTTGTACCTCTGGATTTGTGAAACCACACCAAGAAAAAAATTGAAACTTGGCACATGGCAAGTACTCTTCATGGGGAATGTGATATTTTTATAACATCATAGGTGCCCTCGTTATTACATCATAATTGCACATGTATAACACTACATCTGATCAGTATGAAAAATTTTGAGGGTCATCTTAGGATAAAATGGTCCACAGAAAAATTTTTCATGATGTTATCGGTCACGTGACTCGGCAGCCATATTGTTTAAAAAAAAAAACTTCTCTGAAGTAGCTGAACAGAATGAAGTGAAACTTCACACGTATGACCGCCTATCCATGAGGAGCAAAAGGTTCACACATGACGTCATAGGTCACATGGTTTGGCAGCCCTATTGGATTTACCCTAAAACCTATCTTCTCCAGATGGCTGGACAAATCGAGGGGAAACTTCATATAAATATTCCTGAAGCCATGGGTGTACAAGTTTGTTCAGGAATATTTGATAAGTCACATGGTTTGGCAGCCATATTGGATTGAAGCAAATATTAAATAATGTTTTCTCTGGAACCGCTTAATCAATCGACATGAAACTTCACATTTATGATCTAGTAATGAAGAATAAATGTTTTAAATTTCAACTTTATTGGATGCGTGGTTTGACAGCCAGAATTATTAATTTTTTGATATGGGTTCTTTTTGTTTGTTTCATTTATTTTAATTTTTTTGGAACAAGGTTCACTTAGCTGTTCCTGGATGTGTTTGAGGGTAGAGGAGTAGCAGCTGAACCCCAAATCCTATCCAGGTTCCTCCTGATGACTTCATCTTTGCTTTTTGCTTGTTTGGGTTCCTTGTGATTACTCCAATGCAGGACTGTACCTATTTGGTCTTCCATTTGATTTGAATTGAATTTATGTTAATCCCATTCTAAATTCAATTGAATAATGAATAATAATTTTTTAAAACGTCATGGGTCAGGGTCAGGTGTCCGATCAAAGTGGGGTTGCATTTTAGCGGGACGTCTTGTTTACCCAGTCATCACTGCCAGCAGTGATAAAGTGGCAGTACTAATTATGCCTCTTATTAATCATATAACACATCAGTCCACAAACGCCACACAAAATACACCACAAAACTACACAAACACCACACAAAATACACCACACAAACGAAGTCCTAGCGAGGGTCTGCAATCTCTGATTGCTCTTTTTCTTGTTCTTTCTCCCTCCTCCCATTATCACCTCTTTTTTTTCCTTTTCTTTCAATAAAGGTACCAATTTTGCTTTACTCCAAAGCCTTTTCTTATAATATAACCATTGTTGTTACAGGTCCTGTATCAGCAGAGCGCTTCAGCCAGGCAATCCAGGAGATAGTGATTGGAAACAATTTTATCGAGCAGCAGTATGAAGATTCGGAGGAATACTTCTTCTACTGTGACTCATTTCAGAAAGGTGCCAAGTTTGTTATTCTTCGTTGTTCGTGTCAGGTTAAATAAAATGAGAAAATTTTGTACTTTATTTCAAATGTCTGTTTCGCATTTAGTACGGAATTTCATGTCCCTTTGGCAGCTTTTCTCTTTGAAATGCTTTTACTTTAATTTGTGCACTATTTACTTTTTTCTTGTGCTACTTTATATGGTTACAAACACCCCCCCCCCTTTATTCCCATTATTCTCCTTCTCATTTTGCATTTTGTGATGCATTTGCACAAAAGGTGCCACTTAAAACTTGTTTTTATCTTCTGTAGCTATGCTATTTCATTTGAATGTTATCTTTATGTTGTATCCTCTTATTCTCCTCCTCTTCCCTTTATAAGCAATGAGGTCCAATGGTACAAAGCTTCTGCCCTGCCTTTACCATGATACTCTTCATTATGTTGTATGATGCTTAAAAGTTTGGTTAATTGTTCCCTGTTTCACTCGTCCCCATATGTTCATCCTATTGTTAAGGCTGCTAAAGCTGTCCAGTCATGGTTCATTTTCCAACAGAACTGCATTCCAGTGCAAACTCTCCATTAGTGGTGGTCATATGGCAGCTTAGCTGCCGGGGTAGCTTTCATTTCTTGAAGCTCGTCTGTGTCGCTGATGCAGTGCCCCTCTACCAGTACACACACTGGAACTGGTACTCATTTCACTGACCTCGGAAGGATGACAGGCTGAGTCAACCCCCTGGTGTATTGATTCAGTGGCTGATGGGGCTGAAACTCAGGACCCTAGGATCCCAAGCCGCCACTCGAACCACTGAGCCAACACCAGGCTCTTCTCCATTGGTATTTTCCCTTCCCCCACCTCACCCCTCTCCTCTCTCTTCTGTGCTTTGTGGGAAGGGTGTTGCATCATGAACAGTGTTGTTCTTGCAGATGATGTTCAGCAAGGTATACTATCCAATAAGACTCATGTATATTAGATTCTGTGGAATATTTTGAAAAGATTAGACCACCGTGTGCCACTATTCTAGTTCCTGCTCTATTACATCAGTAGCATCGTCACGTTCCCATTCTTGATTCAAACAACAGCCAAGTCGTGCTTAAACTGACAAATTTTTTGAATGTAAAGTTTGAGATAGAATATACTTGTGTATCAATACACAAGCACATTCTTCCTTAAAATTTACCTCCATTTGATGTCCAGTATGTATTTTTGTGGGCTCACTAAAGCCATCCACCAAACCTATCCTCCTTTAAGGGAGAATATTGTTGAAATATACAAGGTTAGTAATATGATAAGTTGACTCCATTGCCTAACAAATGCTGGTGTGTTGTTTTATTTAGCTAACCAGGTGATCATCACCAAACGAGCATCAATTATACATGACTTGAAGAAGAAAGTCCACGACTCTGAAGCCATGAATAATGCTCGGATGAAAATTGGCGAGGTACTGCACACTATCCAAAAGTTCTACAGCAACTCCAACTGGCTGGAAATGGGTCAAACAGAACCCTATGCTGGACTAGGTATGTAAGTTATGTGGAAATTCTTACCATTTTGCCATGCTGTACTGCCTTTGTTCAAAGAGTGATTGATATTCACTTTGTGTTGACAAGTCAAAGCTTCAGTGTTTGCCAAAATCAGTCATATGGTATATGAAACTTGGGATTATAATTGAATGAATTTTAATGTCAAATCAGAGCAAGTGCAAACAAATTGTAATTGAAGTCACTTTATGTCAGGCACAGGTTGAATTACTTCTGAACATAATATGTACAGTTATGTTGAAAAGCGATGACACTGCAAGTGCAAATGATGTTATCATTACTCTGTTTTGTCTATTATAACTTGCAAAGAAATGTCGATGCAATGAATTGGTTACCTCTATACAGTAAATCCTCAAATATCACGGGGGGTTAGGTTCCGGGAAAATGCCGCGATCATGGAAACCAAGGGCCAATAGGAAAATGGGGGATCAGTTCCTGGGCTTCGAGAAAAATATGGAGGAAGGTGGATGGCAGCCAGAAATAAACACATCACAATTTAAACTAGAAAGCATCTCAAAATACAAAGCCTGTCTGCGTCCGCTTTGTATTCAAACTAAACTTGATGAAAACGGCAGTTAAAAAAAAAATTATACATTTTATTCATTTGTGTTCTCCACAATCTCCACAATTCTCAACAGTAAAGGTTTGTTGAAGATTTGATGACAGAAGCTTAATTGGTAAAAATGTTGCTGCCTAGATATACACACTGAATCTCAATGGTCAACAAGGATTTAGATTAAAACATTTATGGCTGGTCTACCACTTCACTGATTATGTCATCCTCACAATCCTTTATTTCCCATTGGGAGTAGAACGAGATGTGCCATGTTTCAAATTTTTCTGATCAGCAGTCTCAGAGATATTATTATTATTATTTTTTTTAGTTTAATCTAAGATGTTTGCCATACCACTTGATCTATGACATCACAATTACTAAAATATTCTCTATGGAGGGTTCGCCCCTCCCCTGAAATTTTTTTGCGAATCAGACAAGTGGTTGCTGAGAAAAACAAGGACAAATGTGTCCAAGAGCAGCATCCTAAAGGTTTTGTCGGCTAAAAAAAAAACATTAAAAAAAAAAAACAACAACTTCCGATATTTCGTCACGTGCCTTGATTAAGCCAATAGCGAAACCCGTCATAATGTATTTACATATTTACGATATATCGTATATTTACGAAATAAATAATGTATTTACGAAATTACAATACGATAAATGGAATAATCTTTAAATAGTAACGTGAACTTTTCGAAACTTTAAAGCAAATATCCGAATATATTTAAAAGTTCATGATAGACGCTCTCAAAAGGAACCCTCAATGTGAGGATGTGTACATGTGCTTAGTATTTAAGGAGATCCGGATCTTGTATATACAAGAGCCGAGTCCGAGAGATTAAGGTTTTGTCTTCACAAGAAGAAGAAGAACAAGAAGAAGAAGAAGAACAACAACAACAACACCGAGCTCTCTATGAGCAGCGTTCGCCACGCGAGACGCTGCTAAAAAAAGTTTAAAAAAAATAATAGAGCAAACTAGAAAGGCAAACTTCAACGTCATGACGTCGCCAGATTTGCCTCTGCCAACGTTATCACATCATTATAATACTTTACCAAGTTTGATATAAATCCCTGAATTGGCTGCCAGACCATGTGTATGAGTAGGTTGAAATTTAAAACATGTATTCCCCATAACTACTACATCATAATTGTGACTTTTCATGTCGAATGATGAAGCCTTTCAAGAGAAATTTTTTTTGTTTTAAGATTTTCGTTCACTCCAATATGGCTGCCAGACCATGTAATTATTAATTATTCATGAATACACTGGTATCCCCAAGGCTTGGGGAACATGTGAATGAAGTTTCCCCTCGATCTGTCAAGCCGTTCTGGAGAAGATTTTAAAAGTTTTATTCTTCAAAAAATGACTGCTAAACCATGTGACCTATGATGTCATAGGTGAACTTTTTGTTCCTCATGGATAGGTGATCATACCTGTAAAGTTTCACCTCGATCTGTTCAGCTGTTTCAGAGAAGAATATTTTTGAAGGTTTTTATGTTAAAATATGGCTGCCAACCCACGTGACCGATGACGTCATCTTTTTTTTTTTCTCCCATACAATTTAGCCCGAGATGACCCTCAAAATTTTCCACACTGATCGGATAAAGCATTCGACGAATGCAATTATGACACCATTACGAAGTCACCTATGATGTCATTTTAAAAAATCACACTTATTTCCCATAGGGAGTACTTCACATGTGCCAAGTTTCAAGTTTTTCCATGGAGTGGTTTCGGAGATACAGAGGTCCAAATTTTTTCTTCTTTTTCAAACAGGGCTGGCACACCACGTGACCTACGACATCATAATTACCATTGAAACATTCTACATGAGTAGTCGTACCTATGGTGAAAATTTTGTGTCAATCAGATAAGCGGTTGCAGAGAAAACAGAGAAAATTAGCATGGACGGATGGACAGACATCCCAAAAGCATAATGCCTCTAGCAACTTCATCAGTGGCCAAAAAAGGGTTGAAGAAAAAATAATAACTGGAAAGCATCTGAAAATGTAAAGCCACTTTGTATTCAGACTTCTTCCATATGCAAAACGAGTAAACAGTACCTTTGACCTTTTGACCAAATTCTTAATTTGTCTTCTCCATATTCTATTAATAAAACTTTGTTGAGAATTTGATAACAAAAGCTCAAATTATAATTAAAATTGCAGGTGAATTGAATGAAAATTGACAATTTTATGTCATGCTTAGCTTTGACCTTTTGTCCAAATTCTTAATTTGTCTTCTCCATATTCTCGTGGTAAAGCTTTGTTGAAAATTTGATGACAAAGCTCAAATGGTAAAATAGTTACAGCTTACAAAAGCTCAAATGATAATGCAATTAAAATTTCAGGTCAATTGGATGAAAATTGACTTTTGTGTGACGCTGACTTTTGACATTTTGACCAATTTTTTGAAGAAATAATTTTTCTTCTCCAAAGTCTCATTAGTGAGCTTTGTTGAAAATTTAATGCCAAAAGCTATAATGGTAAAAAGGTTTTGTTCTGGACAGGCACACAGAGACAGACACGCAGAAGAGTTGGCAAAACCCCCTCTTCCACTGCCCGGAGGACGGGATAATAAAGCTATGTTAATGTGGAAGAACGATCTAAAATGAATATGAATGAAAAAATAACTGTCTCGGTACCGCTACCGCAATATGTCGTGTGCCATTCCCGCGGGGGAGCGCCAGCTCAATACTGTTCTGTAGTCACCTGACAAGATTGTATCGAAGACCTTCATGAATCTTAAGTACAGGGGGATTCATCTGCTTCAAAACTCTTGAAGAAAGAAATAATTGCTGAAACTGTAGGGGCAAGATGGGTTTTAGTGAGTAAGGAAGCAACCGTTTGTAGGGGCACGATCAGTTATTTGGTGAGATGTGGAATATTGGCAGAAGTAAGGTAATCCTTAAAATCTGTTGACATTAGTGAAATGAAAATATATATATATATATATATATATATATATATATATATATATATATATATATATATATATATATATATATATATATATATATGCCTGATGTTGGCTTCATGGTTTGGGTGGTGGGCTTGGGATCCTAGGATCCCGAGTTCAAATCCCACTCGGCTGTTGAATTAATACCAGGTGGGGTTGACTCTGCCTGTCATCCTTCTGAGGTCGGAAAAATGAGTGCCAGCTTGCTGGTATCCTGTGTAGGAGTGGTGACCAACAGCCAAGGAAACTCCTTAGGCAACACCAGCGCTCTGCACAGAGTATGGTCCCAATGGATGGATGGATATATATAGTATATTTGTATATGTATATGTAGTGGAACCTGCTTCTCCTCTCTCCCAGTGGAGGTTGGATTTCTCTGAGGGAGTGTTTTGAGCCAAATCCAATACCTCATCCATATAAATGACCGCTGTGATGCTCTGTAAAATCCACCCTTGCTTCTTGCAGACTGAACATTGTGTCGTACAGTACCACCATCCATCTGTTAGGCAAACAACAGCTGCAGCTTTCTCTTCAGATGTGGAAATGATTAAATACTGGTCTGATAAATGGAATATGTCCTTCAATCCTGGTTTAAAAAAAGGTTCACTCTTTCGCTCCGGATGGATCGTCAAATCAACCCACATGTGTTTCTTTTTCGATCCACTGAAACAAAAGGTCAGTCTCTTCACCTGCTCTGCCTCAACATCATCCATGACCTTTCCTGGGCCAACCATATAGCAAGGCTTTTATCGGTAACTCAATGGAGTATTGCTCGCCGCTATGGGTTGGAGTCCCAGCATCACATCTGTCTCTCCAGGATTCCATTGCCTCTCAAGCTCAAAATTATTTGGATCTCACTTGATGAGGCAAGAGCAAAAGGTCTGATGCATTCAGATTATAGGCAGGTCAGTGATCTCACCATTGTTTTACCACCTCTTCTCTGATATTGCTCCCTCTGCTTTGTCAGTTCTGTGAACATCCCCAGCAAGTTTAGAATGCACAGATTCTTCCAGTAACGCCCTCACGGTTAGATTTCGAAAACTCAACCTGACTGCTCACCTCAACTCTTTTATTCCTCACTTCTCAAGTCTATTGTCTATTCTATCTATTTTATTTTATCTATTCTATCTCTCCGGGCTGGCAGTATCATTAAGATGCTTTTTGCAAACTCCATATGAACTTTTAGATACGTTTTTTTTTTCAATAATGGCTTCTTTTTTGACACCTGTCCATAGAGGCCAGCTTTGTAAGGGGAACGGGATGTTGATTTATGAACACTGACCCCCATCTCGGACATAGAGCCTTGCAGATCTTTCAAAGTAATTGCTACATTTGCAGTGACATTCCAAACCAGTTTCCTGCTTACCCGGCTGCTGAGTTTGGATGGTCGACCTGATCTGGGTAGAGTATGGTTGGTATGATACGTCTTCCACTTCTTCATGATGGATTTCACTGTACTCAAAGTGATAATGAGTGACTTTGATATCTTCTAATAACCCTCTCCTGAATGATGCTTCTCCACCACTTTATGTCTGACTTCTTTGGAAAGCTCCTTGGTCTTCATGTTTGCCTTGTTGGTTCACCAAGTGAACCGCACCTTAAAATGACTCAGATAAGTGGGGGAGATTAATTATTTTCAAAGTGAAACCACTGATTACATGCAGGAGAAACCTATTACACTTATTTTGTAAGATTTCAAACAAATAATTTGCTCCTAAAGTGATTTCTGGTTCATTAAGGCAAATGGGTTGAATACTTATGTAACTGAGAATCATCTGATTTTCTCTGTTAATCCAACTTATTCATATTTTATCTGAATTTTTTAGTTTAATCACATTGGAGTAGTTTGTGAAGACACTATATATTAAGAAGTTTGATTTGAAAGTGCCATAAAATACACTCAGGTGGCATCAAAATATGAAAACTTTGGAGGATGGTGAATACTTTTTAAGGTCACTGTATATACATGAATGAATGAGCGAATGAATGCAGCATATTATCATATTTATTATCCTGATTCACCTTGTCAGATGTGTTTGAAGAGAATTGTTGTGCCTATTTTGCAGGAAGAGATGATGGCGCTTTTTTCCCTATTGTATCACGTGCCAAGACAACATGTGCACCTTGCCCCAAGTGAGTGCCTTGATGCCTTTGGTTCACTTTCTACAAATTTGGGTTCTGGGTTGAATCAACGGATAAAGCTTCTGTATTGTAATGTGGAGATGATCAGGTTCAATTCTCAACTACTTTGGTTCACAGTAGGTGCTTACAATAGAGGTTTGCATCAGTCCGCTTCAACATGCACCATTAAAGACAATGTTTATCTACGTACAATTAATTGATACTACTCTAATAAAGTTATGTGCATTCTCACGCATCTAGCTCCTGGCAAAGCCATTAGAAACTTAACTCAACGATGATCATATCCCTGTTATGTGGTCCATTTTCTGTCACAAACATAAGTGGCCACATCAAACAGATAGATTAATGTACAGCATTGATTTTATAATATAATCTTTGTTGATTTTTTTTTTATCCTCCCTAATCCAGTTGACCGTCAGGCTTGGCCAGCAGGTTTGTGAAAGACTTGGGCCAAGTGTACACATTCTATGAGCTGTGACCAGCCTTACGAGAAGGTGGAATTTATTGGAGCCATTCCGTTAGTAGTAGTTGCTTCAGGATATCAGTGAATGATTGAGGCTCGACTCCTATTTAACAGTTTTGAATTTTAATTTAAACATAAACTAAAATACAAATTAATTACATTTTAAACATATACTTTTCTCTCACCAAATGTTTCATTCCTTTTCTCTCACCAGATTTAAATTTATATTTTTTAACATAAACCTTTCTCTCACCAGATGTCTCCCTGGCTGTTAGCTCTTCAGCTTTGACAGGCCCCTCACCTGCTCCAAAGGCAGTGCTGCTCTGTATGTCCAAAACTCCAGTACTCATTGAACATTGTTCTTAGTAACCCCTTCAAGCCCTCTGGAATAGTACTGGCTGAATATACCTAATGATTGTGTGGTTTACCATTCGCCCATTGATAACACTCTATGTCCTCTAACATTGATCAATTCGGTATCATACACCTAACTCTTTCTTAAATGTGGTGATTTCAACTGTCATCATGACCGCTGATTATATGTTGACTTGAAAACAACCAGTCATGGCATTTCAGAAAATGCCTTCTGCAACTCCATCGGTTTGACCCAATCTGTAAACTTCCCAACCCAGATTTCCCCTTCTAGGGTGTCCTCCTTCCTGGACCTATTAAAGACTATCGCTCCTTCAAGTCTTTCTTGTTACTCTACAGCCCCCATTGGCTCTTCTGATCACTTTCTCATCAAGGCCCATATTGCTCTCGCTATTGGAAGAGAGCAACCTCAACAACGCAGGATATGGTTGTTTGCATCGGCCATCTGGAAGGAACTTCAATCTGACCTCTCACAAAAGGATTGGACCACCATCTCCATATCACCTAATATTGATTATACATGAGAATACTTTCACTATCGTCTGCTTTCTCATCTGCATTGGTTTATCCCATCCTATCTGATACTTTCCTATCCATCCTCTTAATACTGGTTCATTGAATCCTGTTGGGAGGCAGTTTCAACCAAGAAGCTTGCCTTCTCAAATTAGAATGCTAACCTGATTGAGAACAACTTTCTTTCATTCCATAAGGCTCCAAAGTGTGTGTTCATCCAAAGGCAAGCCAGATAACATCATTTTGCAAATCTCAAGGCCAAAGTCTCCAACCAGTCTCCTTCCACCAAGTCATGGTGGTACCTTGTCCTGGCAGTCTGTGGTGTTTGCTCCCCTTCCATGCCGTCCCTCATATCAAATGACTGTACTGTGGACGGACTCTGCTCAATACAAGAAAGAATGTCTAAACTCTATCTTTGCCTCCAAATCTCGTGTAACCATCGCATCCCACTCTGTCCGCATCTTACCTCAAAATACCCACTGTTTAATGGACTCTGCAGATGTCCCTCTGTCTGCAGAAGGTAAAAAAGATGTCCTTCTCACTGGAGAAGATAAATAAAATTATCGCCTGCCTTGACCTTGCTTGGGTGATGGGCCAGATGGCATTGCCCAATGGGCCATGGGCCTATTTTAAAAAAAAATCCTGTTCTGCTGGAAATCACCATACGTCACTCCTGTCTGCAAGAATAGGCTAGTGAGTTTGTTTCCAATTAGAAGCAAAGTCATGGAAACCATCACTGCTTCCCGTATCAAATATTTTCTGTTTCCATATAACCTGATCTATGATCAATTTGTTTTCCGTCTCGTTCACACACCTCTGATTATGCTTTTGTTCCTCTTTTGGCAATGGTTGGAGGCCCTCATTTTCAAATGTAAGGTGAGGTCCATCTCCCTCAAGACATCTTGGTTATTCAACACAGTCTGGCATCCTGCTTTGCTTACCAAGCTCTCTGTTTGTGGCATAAAAGGCCATTTCAATCCCTGGATTTCTAACTTCCATTGCCATCAATACGAACCATCTCCCTTCTTCTACCAGTGGAGGGTAGATTTCTCCAAGACATTGTTTTGGGCCCAGTCTTGTTCCTCGTCTATATCAATGCAGGAGGATGTCCGCAGACACAGTTGGGCACTAGATATGGATGGCCAATGGCTCACAAGGTGCTCCTCCACTCTTTGACAGGTTTTGTTTTTAATCCTGCTGGATGTCCTTATCATACACCCTCCTCACCGGAAAACCTGGTCTGGGAGACTGTTTAGTCACCAACAACCTGACCATGAAACAGGTTAGAACAGGTTTACATGGTACCTGCAGCAAGTCACAGATTAATCTGACCTGGCCTGACAACAGGATTTTCCCCCAAGTAAATATTTTTCCCTTCGTGCAGGAAGGATAAAAAAGGGAAGATGTCCCTTTGCAAATAAATGGTTTATCATAAAATGATACCGACACGGAATGGAAATGAGAACAAAAACAGATCTGGTGCACGAATATAGACAAATATGGAAGGAAAAATACAATGAGCATGTTTTTACTTCATTACATCACCCGAGTTGTTTGTTCCTATTTTGAAGCATCGAGCAAATCAAGCCAGTATTCTGTGCCTTTACACCTGCAAGGTTTTTTGAATTCATTATTTCTTTGAAAGCGAATGAGGTGTGCTTATACACTGCCTGCGTTCTTTTTTATTTTCGGAGAAATCGAGGCTGTGGTTATACACTGTATGTTTGTGCATTTCACATTAACACTTGAAATGCATCAAATAAATCCCACCAAACATTTTGACCCGATAATGTTTCGAATCCCGTTTCGACCCGTTCCCGTTTCCCATTCCTATATTGCAAATAATTCATCGGACGTAATCCATAACTTTGTGTGTCTTGTCATCCTCTGTATTGTGTTGAGTTTTGTGCAACTGTCATTTTGACACGATTTTCCCTGAGCATTTTGACAGGATCAGCTTTACGATGAAGTCTCCTGCATTGAAGCAGATTAAACATTCAAAAGCAGATTAAACTAGATAGAGCAATCAGGGATTGCAGACCCTCGCCAGAACTTGTTTTGTGTGGTGTTTGTGTAGTTTTGTGTGGTGTATTTTGTGTGGCATTTGTGTACTAGTGTGTTATGTTATGTAATTAATGAGACATAATTAGAACTGCCACTTTATAACTGCTGGGAGTGATGCCCGGGTACCAAGACGTCCCGCTTTGATGGGACACCTGACCCTGACCCATGACACTTTTTATTATGATCCAATTGAATTTAGAATGGGATTAAAATAAATTCAATTCAAATCAAATGGAAGACCAAATAGGTACAGTCCAACATTGGAGTAATCAGAAGGAACCCAAACAAGCAAAAAGCAAAGATGAAGTCATCAGGAAGAACCTGGATGGGATTCACATTTCAGCTGCTACTCCTCTACTCTCAAACCCATCTAGGCACAGTCAAGTGAGCCTTTTTCCAAAAAATAAAGAAGAAGAACCCAGATCAAAGCAATTTAATCATTCTGGTTGCCAGACCATGTGTCTGATCAGGTTGAAATTTAAAACATGTTCCGCATCAATACTACAGGGTGCCCCACAGAAAACCAGGAAATTTGGTACAGTTTATTTAAAACAAAACAAAAGCAAACTTAGATGTAGTGTAAAACAAAGATACACTTTATTTATATGTTAGTTTATTGATATGGTAAAATACAGCAAAATAAATCTCAAATTTCCTGGTTTTCTGTGGGGCACCCTGTCGATCATAATTTTGAAGTTTCATGTCGATTGATTAAGCGGTTCCAGAGAAAATATTATATTATATTTTTCTTCAATCCAATATGGGTGCCAAACTATCAATCATTCCTCAACAAACCTGTACACCCAAGACTTGTGGAACATTTGCGTGAAGTTTCCCCTTCAATCTGTCGGGCCGTTCTGGAAAAGAAGATTTTTTTTAATAGGTTTTAGGGTAAATCCAATAATAATAAGGCTGCCAAACCATGAGACCTATGATGTCATATGTATGAACCTTTTGTTCCTCATGGATATGTGGTCATACATGAAAAGCTTCGCCTCGATCTGTTCAGCCATTTCAGAGAAAAAGATTTTTGAAGGCTTTTTTTTTTTAACAATATGGCTGCCGAATCACGTGACCGATGATGTCATCAAAAAATTTCTGTGGACCATTTTATCCCTTGACCCTCAAAAATGTTCATACTGATCAGATGTAGTGTTTTACATCTGCAATTCTGATGTCATAACGAAGGCACCCATGACATCATAAAAAAATCACACTTATTCCCCATGAGGAGAACTTGCCGTGTGCCAAGGTTCAATTTTTTCCTTGGTGCGGTTTCAGAGATGGAAAAATGTGGGGACAGGAATATTGTACTATGCTGTATTGTAAATAGTGGAGAATTGTAATACACTCTCCCTCCTGGATCGGTGCTACACAATACACATTTACATAGAGGATTTGCATCTGCCCCCCAAGACCACCGGAACAGATAACAATAACGCCATACATTAAATGGGGTCATGCTGATCCTATGTAGCAAGTCAGAATGTAATTGGCCCAAAACTACAGGAGTAGCGCAACACGCACGCTCGCACACACACACACACACACACACACACACACACACACACACACACACACACACACACACACACACACACACACACACACACATACACACTGGTCTGTGAATTATAGTAAGGTTATATAGATTTAGGTAGGTATAATTATTTTAATTTCCCCTTTACCAATATGAATGTGAAGTTTTAAGTTAAATAATTGCACCTGTGCAGTCAGTCACTTGTGATTACTTATAATCACACCTGTGGTCACTTACAATCATCTGCTTGTTTCCCCACCACCTCAATGTCAGTATGGTAACTTTATCCCATCCTCACCTTGCTCTTTCCTAAGTCGAGATTTAGTTTATTAAAAAACCTTAGCACTTTCAATCTTAACTGTTCCTATGTGTCCAGGAAGAATGGTATGTATACCTGCCAGGACAACCTCATTGAAAAACGACTTCTCACTAGTGGTTACAGAAAGGTGGGATTGTGCATGAATAAACCACAAGGTGAGTTCCTAATGTTGTTCCACTTGTTTATGAGAATGCTGCATTTCCTTTGATTTCACTCAACACAAAATCAAATACTGTTGGGTAGAACTACTAGCGCATTGCATGTCAGCCTCTTGCCTTCACATTCTACTCTACTCTTCCTCAAGGTAAATGCAACCATGGTGGAATCAATGACAAATGGCAGGATCAAGCACCAGCAGGTGGCATCAACAAAGAAACGAATGATGCCCTGGTATCTCCACACTACATGTGGCATGAAGCAGCTGGTCAGCAGGCAGTGTTGGCCACAAGAGATTTCTTCATCTCCAACAGTGAGTTTTTTGAGAAAGTTGGTGATATTGGGAAAGGATCAAAATTTAAAAACTCATTCAGGTGAGAAATGCTGGCAAATGCACAGGAAAGTCTGATAAAATTTCTAAATGGAACCAGAATATTGAGAGACATGCATTTGACAGTTGAAAGGGAAATTCTCATTAACACTTTTAGCTTGTTTAGTTTTGTTATTCTTAACATTGTGTACATAGGTTCTTTTCACGAATATAATGGTTAGTTTATGAAGGCGCCCTATTTTCACCTGACCTTCTAACTAACACTTGTTATATTATGATATCCCTCCGTAGATGGTGGATTGCTGGAATCTGTGGGTGAATTTATGTTCCGTACTCTTTTCTCTATGAATGGATTTTCAATCGCCTTTGTAATAGATGTCTCAGCTAGCATGGAAGATGACATTACAGCCATCAAGACCACCTGCTTTGATATATTAGAGCGACACAAAAACAGCTATGATGCACCTTTCAATTACATCCTGGTGCCTTTCAATGACCCTGGTATGTATGTAACAAGTCCCACTTTTCATTAATTATCTATATTAATAAATTTCCAAGTATTGGTATCAGATATCAGTGCTTGTGATGTTTGGAAAGCAAAAAAACAACGAATACAACAAGAACACAAACATGCAGAGTAGGGATGGAAAAAGGCGTTGGGGGGGGGGGTGCACAATGAAGTCACGGTAAATGAGTTAGGGATGACGAAGATAAATAAAATGCATGAGGGATTTAAGTGCAAAAAGAAGTCCCAAAAAAATCAAATTATCTTTGTATTGCTAAATATTGATAGTCCCTAATGAAAGAGAGAACAGTATGAACGAAGAAAATAAGGACTTAAACTAAATTTCAGTGGTACATTTTGTTTTATTCACATAACTATAAAGATGGCATCAAAAATGCCTCGAAAATGTAAACTCATTCGATGAACTCTTCTTTATCTGTAGCTCTCGTTTGCATGGTCCAATGACTTAGGCCTAAGTCACATTTGCCGTGGGGTCTCCAAAATCTACTGCCACTAGCAATTATACGGCGGCCGCAGTATTTCCACGGTCACACAATGTAGCAGTCACATATGTTGTTATTTTTCGGGGAGCCGCGCGGCGTATTTAGAAATTGTGGAGACCGAAAACGTGGGGGTGCCATACGGTCTTTGATTTGATGTCGCACGGTGACCTTAGGGCGTTCCTGCGGCGGCCATAGAATTTTCAAGGTGCCCGCAAGGCGACCGCAAGGCAACCACAGAGGGACCGCAGGGGGGCCCTAAGGCGAACGTGCGGCCAGACTGACGGCAGCGAGTGGGTTTTTTTATTTAATTTTTTTACCAGTTCTTTTGTTTCAGCTTGTCAAATTGCTACGGCGAACGTAGAAATGAAAAAAGTTATAACTCCACGTTATAATTCCACGGCGACCCTACGGCCTGTAAAATATAGCCATATGGCGTAGGGCCACCCTGAGGCCACCTCAGAAACTCTGCGGCCGCCACACGTTTCTGTCAATTCAGAGGGCGTACGGCCTCCGTATCCTCGCCGTAGAGCAAATGTGACTTCGGCCTTAATGGTGTATATAAGCAGTATTATCACTTCTTGCTAACACCAGCAGAATCAATCACCTTGCAAATGTAAAAAGCAATCATCTTCAGTAGAAGAGAATACCCTCATCAGCCTGCCCTGGCAAATGTGGTGAGTTTGACCAAACCCCTCAACATGGTATGACATGTCACAGTTTGAAAAATGCTACTCAGACCCCAGTAGTTCTCTAATTACTCATTGGAAACTCGATTTATACTCGTATAATGAACAGAGCCTTTAAAGTGAACACAATGGTAAAATACAGGAATATGATGTCAACAACATTAAATGGGATGTAATAGATGGAATTTTGTATGTTAACAGTCATGGGAAGCAAGGAGACACATTTTTGGGTGTTAACCCTTCGTCAGATTAAAAGACTTGATGCCTGAAGCATCAGCTTCCCTTTGCTTCCTATGGTGATTAGCATACCTTGATCAATGTTGTGTTAATTCCATACATTGTTCTACATGGCCACCAATGCAAAATGATGCCAACCTTCATGAGCAGAACTAGTTCTTCATTCCATTTCAATGCCAGCACTTGTGACCAGAGACTTGTATGGAGTAAAATCATAATCATCTTACAACTACAAAGAGTACAGTAAATCACTGTACTGTGAAATACTGCAAAATTAATTTCAGTAAACTCCTGTATAAGCCACACTTTTTGTTTTTTTAATATTGGGATAATTCAAAAGTGTGGGATGGGGGGGGGGGTGCAGCTAATACACAGCAACAGGGAATTTTGGACATGTTGCATAACAAAATTACCTCCAGTATTTGCAATGCTAAATATCTCATTTGTTTCACTCAGAGACACATTGGAAGAACGGGCAATATATGAGGGGGTCTTGTTTTAATCAAGGAGCCTGTCTCAGTAATAATTGTATGAGACAAATGCCAGTAATTGAATCATGAAACAGTAGTAAGTTCACACCTTACAGGTAAGTAATTATCAGTCACTTTCCTTGAAAGACCTGGAAACCAGTTCATAATAGCAGATTTAACCACAATGACGAGGACTTCCTGGGCTTCAGCCAAGAGGATAAAGCCTTAATCTATTGTATAATGCTGAGAAACAAAAGGTCCTTTTAAAGGCAAAAAATGGGCAAGAAACTAAATCCTCATCATGCTTTCTTCTTCTCTATGTAGCGATCTTTCTCTTTCAAAAAACAAATAAAAATTTGGTCCTCAAAACATCTTTTCTTCAGCATATTTAAAGTGAGATGATTGAGACTTTTCTATAATGTCTGGGGGCTTCCGCAAACTGTTTTTTTTTCTGACGCTCTTTCAAAATAGCATTTGTCTTCTGAGACATGTTGGACCATTTTAAAATTTCTGTCGCAGGAAAGGTCGCAAAGTTGGGTCGCAAAATATGATTTTATTTTCTGCTGGAAGGGACACAAAATTAAGGTGCAGCTTATATACAGCAATTTATGCAATGCATCGACTAAAATAAAGGTGACAAAGAAGTGGACTCAGTGATTGCCAATATAGGAATAGGTACGTACAAGAGCAAGTTTTCAGAAGTAACCAAAAACTCATTGAAGAAGAGGAGGTTGACATAGGAACGATCATGAAAGAAAAACTTGAATACTGTGAACTCAATGGATTTCCAAGAAACATGTTTTGGGAAGAAATAAGAAACTTCAACTCTAAGAAATCCCAGGGTGGGGGAAGGGGGGGTAAGCAGGGCTCAAACTCCAGCCATAGAGCCTTTCCACCTGAACACAAAGACCCTGGGAATAACGCACTCTATCACTCCACCAGAATCTGGACATAGTCAGAGACGTCATTTGGAGGGCGCCAGGGAGAAGGATGCCATTTGGAGCGATAGGCCTATTGGGGCGTCCAGTACACTTTGATGGGTTTTCAGAAAACGATCCAAAAAGGACATCATGCCATTTCTAGACCATAGTTAAGTTGGGGGTGGTTGGGGGGGGGAGGGTGACATTGACTGTAGAAAATGTTTGAATAAAGTCCTTTTCACACTGTTAAGCATCACCATTTATTATTATTCAATTGAATTTAGAATGGGATTAAAATAAATTCAAGTCAAATGGAAGACCAAATAGGTACAGTTCTGCATTGGAGTCATCAGAAGGAACCCAAACAAGCAAAAAGCAAAGATGAAGTCATCAGGAGGAACCTGATGGAACCTCAGGAGGAACTCTCATATATTAATATTAACAACAACAAAAAAAAAAAAAATATATATATATATATATATATATATATATATATATATATATATACCCAACAACAACAACAACACGCTCACCTTCTCCCGATTCTGCTTCTTCTTCTCCTCTTAACTTCCTCCTCGTCTTCTTCCTCGATTTTTTTTTTTTTTTTTTACACTTCCATGACCTAATCTGTTGAACTCTCTCATATATTAATATTAACAACAAAAAATATATATATACCCAACAACAACAACAACACGCTCACCTTCTCCCGATTCTGCTTCTTCTTCTCCTCTTAACTTCCTCCTCGTCTTCTTCCTCGATTTTTTTTTTTTTTTACACTTCCATGACCTAATCTGTTGAACTCTCTCATACATTATTTTTAACTACAAAAACGATCTTATAATGCTTCATCTTCCTCTCTCACACATGTGGTACTCTTTACTGTTTCACAATGCACTACTCTTCTGCTATTTTAACAGACTGCTCTCATTTCAACCTCTCCTTCATTCCTTGCCTAAAAAATCCAACTATTACAGCGCTTCTTCTCTCCATGCTCTGAATTCGCCTTCATTGCATCCATCAAGAATTGTGTTAAATCGCATCTCTGACCTAAAACTTTTAAAAACCACAGTTTGCCATGGATGCTCGCTTTCCATCAAGCATTCTTTTTTTCCAACTTCAGTGCCAACTCACCCCCCTCACCACTCACTCTCACTCTCAAAGCAACCATCCCACTCTTCTCCCTCCAAGCCCCCCTCTCAGCTCTCTCAAAAATCCCCCCTCACCTTTCTCCCACCTTTCATCCCCCTCACTCTTCCTTCTCAAAGTTTCCCCCCTCTCATCCACCAACCTGCCTCCCTCCACTGCCCTCTCACCTCCATCTCTTCACTCCACCTCCTCAAATCCTCAACTGCCTTCTTCCTTGTCTCTTGTCCCCCCTCTCCCCCAGCACCACAGAGCCTTTTCTCCTCCTCATTCGGCCCCCTCCCCTCGCTGTTCTGCAATACACCACACTCCTTCAGCAACCCTCCTTACCTGCCCCCTCATCCCTTGTCCTACCCTCCCCCTCCACCTCCTGCACCCAAAGCCTCCTCCCCTTCCTCTTCATTAAAAGTGTGGACCTCAAATATCCGGGGCCTTCGCTCAAACCTTTCAGATCTTTCCATACAGGTTGCCACTGACAAACCAGACATTATCTGCCTAACAGAAACTTTCCTCTCCCAAGACGTGTCTGACTCCCAAGTATCTCTCCCTGGCTACTCCCTCTTACGGTATGACAGACCTGAGCCTCGTCCTGGTGGAGGTGTTGCTCTCTTCATCAAAGACTCTATTCCTCACTCTCCATGCACTGCTCTCACTCCCCCACAACCCCAGGAATACCTCTGGCTTCGGCTTCCCCTTCACTCCCACCTCATGTTTATATGTGTACTGTACCGTCCACCGAACAGTGATGACTCCATCTACACCTCACTATCCGAAAACATGGACCATCTATCTTCTCATCCAAACTCTCTCTTCCTCTTATGTGGCGACTTCAATTGTCATCACGCCAGTTGGCTAGGTGTGGGTACCTCTCTCACCTGCCATGGCACCTCAGCAAAAGCTTTCTGCGACTCATTGGGACTGACTCAATCGGTCAACTTCCCGACCCGGATCTCAACCAATGGTACTCCATCTCTTCTGGATCTGATTTTGACAAATTTCCCTGACAATATCTGCTGCTCTTCCTTCGCTCCAATTGGTTCTTCTGACCACGTCCTTGTCAAAGTGGACATCTCTCTGGCTGTTATCAGAGAACCACCTCACCGCCGTCGAGTCTGGCATTTCACTCAAGCCGACTGGCAGGGTCTCCGAGCAGCCATCAAACTGACAGACTGGTCTCCTATCACTACTTTCTCAAACATCAACTCATCCTGGGAATTCTTTCAAAGAAACTTGCTCTCCCTCATGCACAGATTTATCCCCTCTCGTGTTCAGTTGTCTTACCCTTCCTCCTGCCCTTGGTTTACTGAAGCTTGTGGCGAGGCAGTTGTACTGAAACAACTTGCCTTTGCCTCATGGAAAGCAAACCCAACTGAGGGCAATCTCAGTTCTTTCCACAAAGCTCGGAACAAGTGTGTATCTACCCTCAGGAGAGCCAGAAAACAACATCTTTGTCATCTCAAGTCTGAACTCTCAAACCTCTCTCCCTCCTCAAAATCCTGGTGGCGTTTAATCAAATCTGTTTCTGGTGTATGTTCCCCCTCCATCCCCTCCCTTACCTCAAATGGCCGCACTGCTGATTCCACACGTGATAAAGCTGAATGTCTAAACTCGGTGTTTGCAGCTAAATCTTGTGTCCTAAACCCATCACTATCTCTACCCACTTTACCCAGTCGCACCCAACTGTCCCTGGACTCTGTATCCTTTTCTCCTGACAAGGTGGAGAGCTTGCTTTCAAACCTCGAGTCAGATTCTGCAACCGGTCCAGACGGCATCAGCCCACGTGTCCTCAAAGCCTGCTCTTCTGCTCTTGCTCATCCACTCTCTGTTCTATTCACCCTCTCATTTGCCCAAGGTCATCTGCCATCTGCTTGGAAATCTGCTAACATCACTGCCCTGCATAAAAAAGGTGCAAAAACAGATCCCTGTAACTACAGACCAATCAGCCTTCTCCCAATCATCAGCAAGGTGATGGAATCCATCATCGCCTCAGATATGAAATCCTTCCTCTTCTCCAATGGCTTGATTTCCAATCATCAATTTGGTTTCAGACCAGGTCACTCTACCCTGGATATGCTGCTTCTGCTCTCCCATCAATGGATGGAGGTCCTCAATGCCAGACAGGAAATCCGAGCCGTATCCCTGGACATATCACGTGCTTTTGACACAGTCTGGCACCCTGCCCTACTCGCCAAACTCTCTTCCCATGGTATTCAAGGCCATCTCCACTCATGGCTCGCAGACTTCCTCTCCTGTCGCAGTCAACGTGTGGCCCTAAATGGAGTTCTTTCATCCCCTCTTCCTGTGCAGGCTGGAGTTCCTCAAGGTAGCGTTCTGGGCCCTGTTCTTTTTCTGGTTTTCATCAATGATCTCTCGGACTCTCTGGAAAATCCTCTATTTCTCTTTGCCGACGACTCCACCCTCTGCCGTACCATCTGTCATCCCTCAGACCGGCAAGCAGCAGCTTCTTCACTCACTGCAGATCTGGATAAAATCACAAACTGGTCCAACACGTGGAACATGTCTTTCAATCCAGACAAATCTCACACTCTCACTATGTCTCTTCGAAAGGACCGTTTACAAAACCCCCCCATCCACTTTCTCAACAATCCTCTGGAAGAAGTCTTTTCTTTCAAGCTTCTAGGTCTCACTATCTGCCATGACCTTTCCTGGCAAAGTCACATTTCCAACCTCGCCTCAAAAGCCAGTCGCCGACTGGGAATCCTCCGTCGTGCTAAGTTCTTCCTCGGCCCTCTTGAGCTCATGACCACTTACAAAGCTTTTGTCCGTAGCCTGATGGAGTACTGCTCTCCCCTCTGGGCTGGTGCTCCTGCCTCCCACCTTTCTCGGCTTCACGCTGTCGAAACCAGGGCATTTAAGATCATCGGCATCTCCCGCAATGAAGCTGAGTCTTTGGGCCTCTCACTCAATCACCGCAGGTTGGTCGGTGGTCTTTCTGTCTTCTACCGACTCCTCTCCAGCCTTTCCCCCCCTGCTCTCTCTGCGATTTGTCCCCACCACATTTCCACAGGGCGCTGAAGGTCCGCCAACAACCCCCTTCTGGTAAAACTACCAAAATCACGAATCACTGCTCATCTTCACTCTTTCATTCCTCTTTTTTCCCCCCTTTGGAATAAACTTCCTCACTCTATTCTTTCCCATTCTTCCCTCCAGGCTTTCAAAACAGCTGTTCACCACCACCTCTTATCTTCCCCCATCCAAATCCTCGATCTTTTCTACCCCCGATAATCCACCCAAGCCCACTTCCTTCATTTCTCCTGCTTTCCTTCCTGAAAGTCCCTGAAATGTCCATCTTCTCTTCGCCATGTTCCCCGTCCCATCCCCATCCCTCTCCCTTCCACAGTTCACCTAATGTGTCTGTTCCCCACTGTTTTGTCCCTTCCACTCCCGCCCCTCTTGTCTCATGCCTCCTTGCTGTGAGTTGTGTGTTAGCTCTCATACGAGCCTCGACCAAGGTATACAAAAAAAAAAAAAACCTGGATAGGATTCACATTTCAGCTGCTACTCCTCTCCCATCAAACCCATCCAGGCACAGCCAAGTGAGCCTTTTTCAAAAATAAAAAGAATCCAGATTTAAAATAAAAAAAAACAATTCTGGCTGCCAGACCATGTGTCCGATCATGTTGAAATTTAAAACATGTATTCCCCTTCACCACTAGAACATAATTGTGAAGTTTCACTTCAATTAAGCAATTCCAGAGAAAACATTATTTAATATTTTTCTTCAATCCCATATGGCTGCCAAACCATGTGACCTATCAATTATTCCTTAACCTTGTACATGCATGTCTTGGGGAACATTTGTGTGAAGTTTCCCCTAGATCTGTCCAGCTGTTCTGGAGAAGAACATCTTTGTAGGTTTTCAATAAATAAATCCAATAAGACTAGCGACCAAACCATGTGACCTATGTCATATGTGTAACCCTTTTATTCCTCATGGATAGGTGGTCATACGTGTGAAGTTTCACCTCGATCTGTTTTGAAGATTTTTTAAAGGTTTTTTTTTTAAACAATATGGCTGCCGAATCACATGACCGATGATGTCATCAATTTTTTTTTTTCTGTGAACCATTTTATCCCGAGATGACTCAAGTTTTTCCAACATGGCTGCCACACCACGTGATCTATGACATCTTAATTGTCATTAAAACATTCAACATGAGTAGTCACATATATGGTGAAAACTTCATCTCAATCTGACAAGTGGTTTTGGAAGAAAAACACTAAAGTTATGTGCATGCAGTCAAACAGTCAAACAAATGGACCCAAATGTAATACCCTCTCCTCGAGTGAGGGTCCACATACCTCTGCCACACAAAGCCTGATCCAGTAGAACATATCGAGCCCGATAAATTTTTGAAATATCATGCTATACTGTATGTCGTTTTTAGCCCCATTGGTGAAGAATCACTTTGAGAATTAAAAAAAAATTCTCCAATCTGGATTCAGATCTTCACCAAAAATGAAGCAATACTTCATTGTCATACATCCAACCTGTCCAACAAGTTCAGTCCGAATCCATCCATAACCTTTTGAGATATCGTGATATATATCGGTTTCGGCCTATCTCTCAATGTTGAAAAATCACTTAAAAAATTATAGTCGCCGGATCTGGATCTTCACCAAAATCTAATGAATTCTTCCTCGTCACACACCCATGTTTCCATCAGGCTTCGTCCGAATCCGTGCACAACTTTTTGAGATGTCTTGCCTTTTATTTTTGAGAGATCATTTTAGGCCCGATCTCTCAATAGTGAAGAATCACTTTAAAAATTCGAGTATCTTGATCCGGATCCAGACCAGATCATCACCAAAATCTAATCAATTCGTCCTTCTCACACACGCAACCTCTCCACCAAATTTCATTCTAATCCATCAACAACTTTTTGAGATATCCTGCTCACAAACAAACAAACAGACAGGGGTGAAAACATAACCTCCTTCCACCTTCGGTGGCAGAGTTAATAACTAATCATAGGGTTAGACAGCACGTATTGACGTAAGGCGTGACATAATGTGTGAGTTTAAACCGGTGAGGTTTTTGGGTTTAAACCAAGGTTAAACCGGTGACGTTGAGGTCGCACCCATAAACTGGCACAATATAGGTTAGAATTTAATTTAGCGATAGCATCATTATTAATGGTCATAAAAACCAAGTCGCCTATATTCAACAGGAGGTCCAATTTGGTCTATGTGTCAAGTTTGGTGGCAATTGGCCCAGTTGTTTGGATGTGATTGGTGATTCACACACACACAGGCAGACAGACTCAAACAGAAAATGACTTTTATAATATTTACATTTCTATTTATGAAAATAATTTCTGGAAATATTGTATTAAACAGCTTTTACATTTTTTAATCAAATACATTTTGGTTATGTATCAATTTCTCCCACGTCAGATATAACAGAAATAAATCTAACCTTTGTCCAGTTGCAAAAACAAAGTTTATTTCACCTAAAATAATTAATACATCCTTATATTATGTTTGTTGAATTGCTCCTTTCAACAAAAAACACCACGATCGTCGGAGGTTGTTATTTAACTTTGTATTCAGATCTGCGTCCTGATTATGCCATCTCCCATAAATATCTTTAGGTAAGTCTTTCTCATTAACATGGTCAGAAAATGAATTTTTTTCTTTTTCAAATGAAATGTTCATAAATTGAGTCACGATTGTGAATGCTTACCTGTGTTGTAGAAGTGGGACCTGTCTTGGAGACGAGGAATGTGAGCGTACTGAAAGCCGCAATAAATGATTTGAAGCCTGACGGCGGTGGTGATTGTCCAGAAATGGCACTTACAGGCCTTGAGCTCGCTCTGAAGAACAGCTTACCACAGTTCGTGTTGCCTCTGTTTCAGGCTTATTCTCTTTACTTCATCATTTGCTTCTTGCAGTGGCCTGCAAAAGTATTCATCCCCCTCCCCCCACCCTCCATGGTTTTCACATTTTTATGCCACCTGAGCTTATTTCATGATGCTTTCAAATCTTCTTTGAAATAGTCTTCACATAATATATAGTCTTCACAAACTACTCCAAAAACCTAAAAAATGGAGATAAAATGTGAATAAGTTAGATGGACTGAAAAAAAATCAGATGATTCTCAGATGCATAAGTGTTCAAACCGTTTGTCTCATTAACCCTAAATCACTTCAGGAGCAAATTATTTGTTTGAAAGGTTACAAAATAAGTGTTATAGGTTTCACCTGTACATAATCAGTGGTTTAACTGAAAAATTAAGCTCCACCACTTATCGAAAGAATTTTAAGATGCAACTCACTTGGTCAACTAACAAGACAAACAAGAAGACCAAGGAGCTTTCCAAAGATGTCAGACATAAAGTGGTGGAGATTCACCATTCAGGAGAGGGTTATAAGAAGATTTCAAAATCACTCATCTCTGAGTATGGTGAAATCCATCATTAATAAGTGGAAGATGTATCATACCACCCAGACTCTGCAGCTGGGCAAGCAGGAAACTGGTTTGGGATGTCACTGTAAACCCAACAATGACTGAAAGATCTGCAAGGCTCGATGTCTGAGATGGGGGTCAGCCTTCATCAATCAACAATATCCCTTTCCCTTCACAAAGATGGCCACTATGGACAGGTGGCAAGAAAGAAGCCATTACTGAAAAAGACTCATCTAAAAGCTTGTATGGAGTTTGTGAAAAAGCATCTTAATGATGCTGCAGGCATGTGGAGAAAAGTGTTGTGGTCACATGGGATAAAAATTGAATTTTTTGGTCTAAATTCAAAGTGTTACGTCTGGTACAAGCCCAACAATGCGTATCACCCAGTCAACACCATCCCGACTGTCAAGCATGGTAGTTGCAGCATCATGTTATGAGGCTGCTTTCCATCAGCAGGGACTGGCAAGCTTGTCAGGATAAAAGGGACAATGGATGGTGCAAAATACAGGAGAATCCTTGATGAAAACTTATTTGAGTCAGCCATGAATCTGAAACTTGGTAGGAGATTCACATTTCAGCAGGACAATGATTCGAAGCACAAAGCTAAAGCCACACTGGAGTGGCTGAATAAGAATAAAATAAATGTTATTGAGTGGTCCAGTAAAACTCGTGACTTGAACCCAAATGAACATTTATGGTGAGACTTGAACATTGCAGTCCATCTACAATCCCCATCAAACTTGGCAGAACTAGAGCAATTTTCATACTTACAATAGGCAAATATTTCAGCATATCACTGTGCAAAGCTGTTAGAGACCTAGACCTACCCACAAAGGCTCAGAGCCATCATTGCTGCAGAAGGTGTTTCCACAAAGTACTGACCTAAGGGGCTCAATACTTTTACAACCAGTGAATTTTGATTTACACATGTGTTTTTTACAGGTATTCCTGCCATGTAACCTTCTTCAACCATAACAGTGTTTAGTTTGAACCCTTCAGTTATGAATAAAGAGTTCATTTGGAAAAATTATTTCTACATAATTTGGAATTCATTTCAATGTGGCATTATTGGAACAGGGTGTATACTTTTGCAGGTCACTGTACTAAACTTAGGTCACATTTTAATTTTCCATTTATCATGGAGAGGTTAGTAAGTTTGACAAAAGTTTCAAATGGAAGCATATTTATGGAATGCTTACTTGATATGATATTGTAAGGCAGAGTGCTGGCATTGTAAACATGTGACATACTGTGTGTTTGATCTGTGACAATAGAAAGCCAATAGATCAGAAAGAAAAAATAAATTCCACACCTGTGATATGGTCTTCCCTTGAGATGTATTATAATAATGTGTAAATTATAATCTGCTTTCATCATTTAACGTTCGATGTCGCTTCCTTGCACCAGAAATAATTTTCTGCAGGTTCAAAAGGCACACTACTCAACCTGCACTAGGTTTCACATCCTATGACATTCATTGCTGTGGATAAATAAATTTTGCAGTTTTAACGCTTTCAAAAAATATATAATGCTACACCACTCTCTTTAGCTCTTCTTTCAGTAATGTAACTTTCAAAGATGCAACATAAAATCGCTGTTCCACAACCATTAGGCCTCTTTACAAGGTGAGGGAGTTACAATTTTTAAGCTCCAAGTCCACTAGGCCTTGTTACCTCTGCCACCAAAGGTGTACGGAGGTTATGTTTTCACCCGTTTGTCCGTTTATCTGTGAACAGGATATATCCAAAAGTTGTTTTTGGATTCAAACGAAATTTGGTGGGGGAGGTGGGAAGTGTGACAAGGACGAAATGATTCCATTTTGGTGAAGATACAAATTCCGATACTAGAATTTTTAAAATTGATTCTTCACCATTGAGAGATAGGGCCAAAAACGATATATAGCACAATATCTCAAAAAGTTATGTACAGATTCAGGTGAAGGTTGGTGGACAGGTTGGTTGTGTGACAAGGAAGAATTGATTCAATTTTGGTGAAGATCTGAATCCGGATACAACAACTATATTTTTTCAGCGATTCTTCACCATTGAGAGGTGGGGGCAAAAACTATATATAGCATGATATTTCTAAAAGTTGCGGATGAGTAATGACAAAACTAGGTGGATGAGTTGGTTAGGTGACAAGAACAAGCCGATTAGATTTTCCTTCAGGTCTGGATCCAGATCCGGCCAAACAGTGGGACACAAAACGTAAACTGTTCAGCCTGGTGGAGGTATGCACTATTGAGTGCCATTCTAGTTTTCCGAGTAATGCATGTATAATTTATGTATCTTTGCCCACTCTGCTCTGCAGAAAAAAATCTGAATTAAAAGCACATGAAAATTGCACACAGAGAATGGAAGTTGAAAAATATCAAGTCACCAATAATTGTTTCCATCCGTACCTTCTGTATTTCCATCTGGCAATCTCGAGGACATGCTGCACAAAGTCCCAAGCAGGACAGGAGGAACTAACTGACTAATTAACAGTGAATATATTTCATAATTTCAATACACATTTTCTTGGCTGTGGATCAAACTTTAAAAATCATCCACACATAAAAGGGATATCATGGATTTAACTCAATATATTAAATGACAGGCAAAAATGTATAGTCACTAAAATGTAAATATATGATACATACATACATACATACTACATGCAGTACTTATATAATCCAAATGATATGTTCACCACCAGATCAAAAATCTTCTTCTTCTCTGATGCATCTGCAAAAGATGAAGAGGAAAAACAAGATTCTGTGATGACTCTGACAGAGCAAACAAAAAGCAAAATACAGTTTTACATCACAGGAACATGTGAAGAAGAGCAAGGTAAAAGAGACAACAATGAATCTTGTGAGAACATTTACTCCCATTAATACTTTCTGGTGATCATTTTGATGAATTTCTAAATGTTATCCCAAAGCTTTAACATTTTCCTGATGATGCCCACATCTTGTGGCTCCAGATTTATGCGGGATTAGCAAGAAACTGGCATCATCACGAGACTTGTTCACATGTACATTAACAGCATAGCTGTTCTTCAACCAGGTTATGAGAGTTCTGAAACGGAAGTAAAAACACATAAACGACGATTGTGTGTGTGTGTGTGTGTGTGTGTGTGTGTGTGTGTGTGTGTGTGTGTGTGTGTGTGTGTGTGTGTGTGTGTGTGTGTGTGTGTGTGTGTGTGTGTGTGTGTGTGTCATAGTTATAGTTGTATATTGTGTGAGGAAACATGCCTTTACTTTCTATATCATCCCTTTTTTTTCCATTACAATATTCTGCTGGGATTCATGTTAATGCTTGTTTCAGCATTTTATGACTCATGAAAACACACTCCTCATTATTAGTATTATTATTATTATTATTATTATTATTCTTTAACAGCCACAATTATTCCCACATTCTTGTGGGGTTGACTTGGGGAAACTTGGTGCAAGTCTTTTATGATCTGGCTGGTCAAGCATGATATTCGATTAGTTAGGGCACAAATTTGGAATTTGGCCATGGTGGCTGTTTGAAAAAGACACCATGGGAGGGATCTTTAACGTCCACCAACTAATGCTGGCAGATGGGTTTCACAGTTTGACGTCCATCCGAGGAACAACACACACATTGTTGAATCACTCTGTGTGTAGAACACCGAGATGACACTTTATAACTGGGTCGGGATTCAAACCCAGGCTACGCAGCTCAGGGGCAAG
>NC_140974.1:46158084-46180584 GCF_056783735.1 Eptatretus burgeri
TTACTACTTTTGTCCAAGTAGTAGTAAATATCGATGAGAAAGTCATCTAATTCAATGGGTAAGGCCTGAGCTGCCTTCTTGGCCGTATTGTGCATCATATGGCAAGGGCATCCCATGATGTAGCACTCTGGATTTTGTTTGTGGATATAAGCAGCGACTCCTTTGTGCTTGCCCACCATGACAGAGGCATTATCAGCACAAAAGGAAACACAATTTCCCCACGGAATTTTCCTGTCACTGAACTCATGATCAAGCAGTTTGAAAATGTTTTCTCCAGTGGAATCTTGTTTGCACGCAGGCAAACTTAGCAAACCTTGCTTCACAATCCCAGCACTGTTGTCATAGTACGAAATCAGGACAGGATATAGCTGGGCCTCACCACTGTCATTGCTACCGTCTGTAGCTAGGCTAAATGGAGCTAGTCTATCAATATCGGCAATAGATGAAGCAGTAACATTTGACAACTCACCAATTATTGCTGAAGTTTTTGTTCTTGCACATCCATACTTTGAAGCAACTTTTGAATCTGGAAACATCTTTTGAAATAGAGGTCCAGCATGATCTGAGACTGATATGGGCAAGTTATGTTCCACAATAAATCCACTAAAGAGAAGTTCCGCTCGGGTAACATCCTCTTCCTCGCTTGTCCCTTGTTTGGTGAAATAATTCAGAAGTGTACCGGTACTCGTGCTCGAAGATCTCTCCTTTGCAATGTCTGTGTGCCGTTTGCTTCCAACGTGCTTACGATTCCGAATATCATCGCGACCTCCGTGCTCAACTGAAATATCAACGCTGCATACTGTACAATACGCATGATGAATTCCTCTTTCAGACTTTCGAATACACGGGTATTGGAGACTGTATTCGGTCTTGTACTTCTGAGACCATTTCTTGGTCTTTGTAAGCTTCTTTTCTACCATTTCGTAATCAACATCGAGGGCTTGAAGCATCGGTAACTTCGAAGTCGATGTTCCACAGCTGCAGCGCGACTCGTAGAACTCTAGCGGCTGTTAAACACCGCACGGTGGTCGCGACCGCCGGGCTGGTACAGGGCCCAGCTGCATGCAGTGAGCGTATCGCATGCATATACACTGTGCATACATACCGCATGCACTGTATTGCACACATACCGCATGCACTAAATCTCAGTGCATGATCGCATAAGCGAGATCCAGACCCAATGTTTCGCTGCTCCTCATTTGAATTTGCAATTTTTTACGTACAATTTGGTAGCAGCGAACGTTATGGAGTTACCACATGCTATACGTAGCAGACGATGCTTTTCATTCAATTCTCATACTAGTACATTCTGATTAGTGAACAGTGCAAAAATATCAAAATTTCGGGAGGATAAGGATAGTGATCGTAAGGGCGGGAGTTTGGGTGAATTTTCGGAAGCCTCCCGATGAAATCGGGAGGGTTGGCATCTGTGCATTTTCTTGTACATCGGCAGACAAAAGGTTTCTGTACACTTTCAAATTAATTCTGCTGCTACTATCATTAGTTACATCATCAATAAAGATGAGTGAGCCAGTTCCAGATGCAACTATGCAAACCCAAGCCATGACATTACCTCTACCATGCTTCACAGATGAGGTAGTATGCTTTGGATCAAATGCAGCTCCTTCCTTTCCCCTCACTTTTGCTTTTCCATCGCTTTGGTAAAGGTTTATCTTGGTGTCATCTGTCCATAAAACTTTGTTCCAGAACTGTACTGGCTCACCTCTGTACTTATTGGCAAATTCTACTCTGGCCTTCCTATTTTTGGTACGAATGAAAGGTTTGCATCTTGCAGTGTAGCCTTTGTAATTACGCATCTTTGGGTGTGTGGAGATTGCCCATTACTTGCTGAAAAAGGTATAATCTGTATATTGCAATAAGACGATAGATGTTTGAGTGGTATGAATTTAAAGGGGTCTAAAGGGTCGAAGATATCTAAGGAGTGTAAAGGTCTAAAGGGTCTAAGTAGTCCAGAGGGTCTATAGGGGGTATACTGTATAAGGGTTTATAATGGCCTTAAGGGGTCTAAATATCTAAAGCGTATTTTCCAATAATATTTATGGTCTAAAGGGGTCTAATGGGTCTAATTGTCTAAGGGTCAAGAGGTCTAAGTGGTCTAAAGGATGTAAATGTCTTCAGGAGTCTAAGAGATCCAAAGGGTCTTCAGAAGTCTTGGTCTAAATTGCTCTTCTGGAATCGAAAAGGTTCTAAGGTATCTAAATGGGTCTAAAGGGCCCAGAACTTTTAGCGGCCTCAATAGTTGAAGGATCTAAGCAGTATAAAGGGTCTAAGTGGGTCTAAAAGGTCCAAAGGATCTAAAATAGTCAAAGGGGTCTAAATGTCTCAAAGGTATGTTCTAACAGTAGTTTCAGTTCTGAAGGGTCTCATGGGGTCTATAGGGTCCAAGGGTTCTCGAGGGTCGGATGTGGTCTATATGGTCTTTGAGGTTTTAGGGGTCTTAAGGGTATTAGGATTATATAGAGTTTAACAGAGTTTTTGGGGTCTAATGGGGGTCTTAGGATTCTAAAGTGTCTAATAGGGTCCGTAGGGTCTATAGGGTTTTAGGGTTGTCAATGATCTAAGGGTTGTAACGGGGTCTTACAGGTCGTAAGCAAGGTGCCTTGATTAGCACTTTGAATCATACCAATCAGGGGTCTTACCAGAACTTTTCACCTCTCATGACCTGTATATAAGTACAGAACATCCACAACCCCACATGCATCACAACATAGTCAATGATGTGGTATCTCTATGTAGCTGGGTGCATTCATGTTCCAAAATGGATTTCTTCCTTTTCAATCCAAATGTTGGTTACTGTGAGATGAGTTGAAGCACATAACTCCAGGAACTCTTCACTAGCAGAATTACTCTCATCCAAATTCATGCATTCCCAGTGTTTCCCACCACACGTCATTTACTGGATCCCTTTTGCCAACCCTTAGATTGAAGTCACCAATCACAATAAGAAGTTCAGACTGTGGCACAGTCCAACATATCCTGCAAGTTCATGGAAAATTTCTGTTTTACACTGGAGGTGCCTCAACTGTGGGAGCAAAGCACTGACATGTGTGTGTGTATATATATATATATATATATATATATATATATATATATATATATATATATATATATATATATATATATATATATATATATATATGCACACACACACACACATTTACGCATGGTGAAGCCGTGAAGCCGTGAAGCCGTCCGACAGTCTGTGAAGACTATGCCGATTAATCATGTCCTGTTTGAACATTAATTCCCCAAGACCCAAAAGTCACTGAAGACCCCAAAAGACTCTGAAGACCCACAAGTCCCAAAAGACCACAAAGACGCAAAAGACTCCTTAGACCCCATATACCTTAACACCATTTAAGGCCCTGTCACACCTTGACGATTTAGCCAGCGTATGCTAACGTATGAAAAATTTGTCTAAAACGCTGGCACACGTCGAATACGTTATGGGTAAGTTTTGTATACATTACGACAACGCTGGCCTACGTCTTAATATGCTGGCATACGTCGTAGTACGCTGGCATACGTCGTAGTACGCCGAGCTCGTCGACAAATTTTAAAATGCTTGAATTTTTTTGACGTATGCCAGCGTATGACTCACACATTCCGCATACGCTGGCCATAAGTTGTAGGCACGTTATGCGACCGTTGACACACGTCGACACACGTTACTTGTAAGTTACTCATAAGTCGAAACACGTCGAGGTAAAGGCCCGGTCACACCTTGACGTTTTAGCCAACGTATGCCGATTTTTGAATTTTTTTTTCTAAAACGCTGGCACACGTTGAATACGTTATGGGTAAGTTTTCATAACATTGAGAGCACGCTGAAAAACACTGCCATACGTCGTTGTACGCTGGCTTTAAACGTTGTACTTTTCGGTTGTCCTCAAATTTTTTCATGATGGAAATTTCACGACGTATGCCGGCGTATGACTCACACGTTCCGCTACGCTGGCCATAAGTTGTATGCACGGTCTGCGATCGTTGACAGACGTCAACACATGCTACTTGTAAGTTAATCATAAGTTGAGACACGCCGAGGTAATGTTTAGCGTACCCGAAACTTATTTCTAACCTATGATTAACGTGTTGTTGGCACGTTACGCAATCGTTGCCACACATCGACAGACGTTACTTTTAAGTTACTCATAGGCTGAAAGACGTCGGTATAATGGATCGTCCTTGCGTCAGCGTCCACGGCCACGGCCAGGACACTTATTTGCAGCATTCTTCAAACTTTTCTTCGGCATGACGAGGATGTTCACACTTCGATGTCTAGCTTGGCTATGATTCCAATTGTCCATCGGCAGCGTCTATTTAAAATAGTCGAGTTTGAGCGTTTTAACACGTTCAGAAGAAACGCTTCAAATTTCAAAACCTCAGCGTCAAAAAACAAAGGCGAGTGACAGCAATTTAAATCGTTCATTGTAAACAATGAAAATGGCTGAGTGGTACCGTTTAAAAGTCGTTGAGTGTAAAAAAAATCCAATTGTTGAGCGCAAGCGTCTACTTTCAATAGTGGAGATGCAGCCATTTAAATCGTTGAGTGGCAGCCTATGAACCTACCCGTGGACACGCGGACGCAAGGAGGATCCATCATAACCCACACCCTCCCCCTCACACTCACCTACTACTGCCAACATGAACAAACTACTACTAATACTAATACTAATACTGATACTGATACTGATACTGATACTGCTGACATGGACATCGACTCAAAAAGGAACTCGAAAACACTGTTGGGTTCCCCTTTTATGAGCAGTATTTTTATATACCAATTCCCAAAACTGCTGGGAACACGTCTTTATATGGCAGTTGTAACCTAGAAACACGTTCATTTTTTTTTTTTTGTCGACCGGAAGACGTCATTAGAATACGTCTACATACGTCGATGTGTGTTGGGACTACGTAAAGAATTGGTTCAAAGCACGTCAAACATAAGTTAGAAATAAGTTTCGTGTAAAAAAGACATTACCGCGACGTGTTTCGACTTATGAGTAGCTTATAAGTAGCCTTTGTGGACGTGTGTAAGCGTCCACATATCGTGTGTACAACTTATCCCCATCGCATGCGGAACGTGTGTCATACGCCGAGTACGTCGTAAAATTTTGAACATGTTTAAAATTTCTTGACGTACTCTACTTACTACGACGTATGATAGCGTACTTTAGCGTTGTACTCATGTATACCAAACTTACTGATACCGTATTTGACGTGCCCCAACGTTTTAGACACATTTTTCTTAGGTCGGCATACGCTGGCAAGATCGCCAAGGTGTGACCGCGATGTTGACACTTCCATTTCTACGGCAGTTATGATTCGAATCGTTGTGCGTCAGCCTTTTAATAGGCTATGTCACGACATCGTCGGCGATGCGTGCAACGCGCTATGCCGAAGTTAGACTATCGTTGGGCATCGGTTGTGTAGGCCAACAACAGGTCAGCATTCGTTGGTATAAGTTATCTATAACACAACGAAACGTTCTGTGTCCATTACTAATATGTTATGCATACGACCAACTCGCTATGAATACGTACGAATCTTAAAAAAAAACATCAAAAGTTCAACGTAAGCCAGCGTTTTACATACATTTTAATACGTTGCCATCGCTGGCTAAAACGTCAAGGTGTGACCGGGCCTTAATGTTTAGCGTCAGTGTTCTAGACTCCCTGGTTTTTTTTGGTTTTTTTTCTTCGGCATGACGGTGATGTTGACACTTCGATTTCTATTGCGGGTATAATATAATATAATTAATAGGCTGCCGCTCAACGATTTAAATCATAACCACACTAGAAATCGAAGTATCAACATCACCGTCATGCCGAAGAAAAAAAAAAATACATGGAGTCTGGAACACTGACGGGTTCCTCCTGTGTGAACCCCATTTTTATATACCAATTCCCCTAAACGCTGCCAATACACCATTATACGGTAGCTGTAAGTTAGTAACACATTCAGTAAGTTCTGTGGTCGTCCGGAAGACGTCAAATACATCTATACTGAACAAAAATATAAACGCACCAACCTAAATATCTAAGTCAAGATTGCCATTATGGGAAAATGGTCAAACCGATGATATGTTTGAGCAATGGTTCCTTTGTTTTGCTCAAGACAGATGTTCCCATTGAAATTGACCACTCTGAGTGTGTGGACTCACACGTTGAGTAATCCTTCCCATGAGCACCATGGGGCTTGACAGAGTGATGGTCAGTGAACGTGACCAGGACACAAACACTCCCTATAGCTTGCCCTATAAAAGGCCTCCCCAAAATGTGGACTGGTGCCAAATGTCAACATGCCACAGATGTCACAAATCTTGAGGGAGCGCGCCATTGGCATGCTGAATGCTGGGACGTCAGTACGGGCCGTTGCAGCACACTTCAATGTCCACCACTCCACCATTAGCCGCCTGAGAACGCGCCTCAGAGAGACTGGAAGCACCGTGAACCGCCTACATGCCCGGCGACCACGTGTGACCACCGCCAGTCAGGATCGTCACATGAGGCTGCAACATCTCCGGGATCGACTCCGACCGGCCACGAGGACTGCCGATGAGACTGTCGGGCTGCATAACAGGCGCATTTCAGCCCAGACGGTGCGTAACCCTTGAGGGAGGCCAACCTCCGAGCCCACCGACCACACCGGGGACTCGACCTCACTGCAGTCCGGCGTCAGACCCGACTGAACTGGGCCAATGTTCATTTGCGCTGGACCCTCGCACGATGGAGGAGAGTGCTGTTCACCGATGAGTCGCGGTTCCAGCTGTATCGGGCTGATGGCGGACTCCGCGTCTGGCGTCGGGCTGGGGAGCGCTACACTGACGCCAATGTCCTTCGTCGGGTGTCACACGGTGGTGCCAGTGTTATGGTGTGGGCAGGCATATGCCATGGAGAGCGCACTCGGCTTCATTTCATTGAAGGCAACTTGAACGGGCAGCGGTACAGGGACGAGATACTCAGACCCATCGTCGTGCCGTTTGTGCGCCTTCACTATCTGACGTTTCAGCACGACAATGCTCGCCCCCATGTTGCCAGGATCTGCATGGACTTCCTCGGTAAGGAGGACATTGATGTCCTCGACTGGCCTACATATTCTCCCGACATGTCGCCCATCGAGCACCTTTGGGAGGTTCTTGATCGACGCGTACGACAACGTTACGCAGTCCCAGAGAACGTCCGCCAGCTCCGTGTGGCTCTCCAGGAGGAATGGGAAAACATCCCTCAGGCCACCATCGATAATCTGGTGATGTCCATGCGCCGGAGATGCACCGCTCTGCGCGACGCCAACGGTGGACACACCCGCTACTGACTGTGTGAACTCTGACAGTGACACCTCGGTTGTGTCGGCTGTTGTAGCGCAAAGACTGTCGCCAGAATTCTCAAGGAACTCTTTGAAATTTAATGCTCAATTGTCATGGATTCTATAACCAAATTGTTGTGAAGATTTAGTATTGATGAGTTTGAGGTAAAATAGTAACAATCGCTTGGTGCGTTTATATTTTTGTGCTTGGTGCGTTTATATTTTTGTTCAGTATACATACGTCAATATGCGTTGGAGATACATTACATATAGGTTCAAAGCACGTTACTCATAGGTTCAAAGCACATTACTCATAGGTTAGAAATAAGTTTCGGGTACGCTAAACATTACCTCGACGTGTTTCGACTTACAAGTAACTTACAAGTAACGTGTGTCGACGTGTGTCAACGATCGCGTAATGTGCCTACAACTTATGGCCAGCGTATGCGGAATGTGTGCGTCATATGCTAGCATACGTCAAAAATTTTTCAACATGCTGAAAATTTGTTGACGTACTCGGCGTACTACGACGTATGCCAGCGTGCTTCAGCGTGCTCTTAACGTATACAAAACTTACCCATAACGTATTTGACGTGTGCCAGCGTATTCGGCAAATTTTTCATACGTCGGCATACGCTGGCTAAAATGTCAAGGTGTGACAGCGGCTTGACACTTCGATTTGTAGTGCGATTATGATTTAAATCGTTGAGCCGCAGCCTATTAATAGGCTATGCCACATGATCGTCGGCGATACGCTGCCGCGCTATGCATAAGTTAGACTATCGTTGGGCATAGGTTGTGAACGCCGACAACACGCTCAACATTCGTTGATATAAGTTATCTATGTTATCGAAACGTTCTGTGTACATTACTAATACGTTATGCATACATCCAACTCGTTATGAATACGTCCAAAACTGGAAAAAAATACCAATAGTTCAGCGTAAACCAGCGTTTTACATACATTTTGATACCTTGCCATACTCTGGCAAAAACGTCAAGGTGTGACAGGGCCTTTAGACTCCTTACACCCTTCAGACAGATTCGACAGCCTCGACCCTTGACCATTTGGTCCTTCTTATATCACAAATGGAATTTCAAATAAATATAATATCATCAATATTACAAATAAATTTGTAGAAAATATGTTTGGATAATGATTGGTGTAAATCATGGCAACACAGCAAATCTGTGACATCAATCTCTGCAACAACGTGTGGAGAAGCGAGCATCGCGAGCTGATCCATGCTAGTACTGTCATTAAAATGTTGGATGTTTCCCAAGAGCCACCAGGTCATCTCTGTCCAGAACGTGCGAGTTTTTCAGCCAAGCTGCAGCAATTTATGAGTTCTCTCATTCCTACACCTCGCCAACCTATTTCTACACTGTTGTCGCATTCTCAAACAATGTAATCCCAACACCCTCATTTTTTTACTGCACCATTGTTGCCACGTCAGGGTCATCCCTGTTGTAGAAATATGTGCCCATCTGCTGACCACATGTCTGCCAAAGCATTTTGTCTCCTGAATCCCAACCACTGACACTCAGAAACAGCTTAGTTCATTCATTAGGAAGTCCAACTTATGATCTACTGCCTGGGTATTTACTCTAACTCCCAGTATGCTACCTGCATATACAGTTGTCTCCTGAGCTTTCCACTAATGAGCGTACAGTCCGAGTTGGAAGGTACACTCGCTAGTGTACATCCAATAACTTAATGAGCATACATCCCAGAACTTAATGAGCATACAGTCGAGAACTTAATGAGCTTACAACATCGATGCCCAGATTAGGCTGTGAAGTTCTGCTGTTGCAGCATCAAAGCAATTTCCCGAATCATTTCCTCATGCAATTTGTAAGTTAGTAACTTAACATCGATTTGCTAGATGGAGGCAAGTAGACCACTGCCACATTCTGGATGAGTCCACATGATATGTGGCTGTGGCTGGTCATCTTGAGCTGCAGTTCCAATCAGACTTTATGTTACAAGGATTTACCATGACAAAAAAGCTGACCCCGTTCATCATGATGAAGTAGTTCACCATGATGAATTAGCTGACCTATGGATGACCATCCTGCACCTCATAAAGACCATTCCTTGTTTGTAACCACATTGAATTGTCTCCATTGCATTCCTATCAAACTTGTATGTGCCAACAATTAACAATGAATTGAATAATTTTTTCAGGGTCTCCAGTGACAGATGGAGAGAACCTTGTGGACACACCAACATACAAGGTGCTCCTGATCCATAACCCGTCTCCACAAGGAAATTGGAGTCTTGCAATGGAAGGCACAGAACCATGTGATGTGATCGTCACAGGAAAAAGCATCCAGGACTTTTCTTACCAGATCATGCACAATAAAAATGGCTTCATCCTTCCCATTCAGGGACGCCCTGTAGCTGGTCAGAATTTTTTCCTGATTCTCAATTTTTTTATCTTTTTTTATTTCCTTCCATGTTTTTTCTTAACTCTTCCCCCTCTTAATCAGTTCTCTCAACTTTTTTTTCTCCCTTCTCTTACTGTCTTGCTTTACTTCATTTGGCATGTAAGACAATATCAACGACATTGGTGAGATGCTGGCTCTGCTCATGTGCCCCTCTGGAAGGATAAGTTTGTCCCCCATTTGTTTCCTTTACGCTCATCCCCCACGGCGTGCAGACAAGGAATACACATTGCAGGTGAAACCAAGCAGAGTAAATAGAAACTTTTCCATCGACGAGGTTCTTATCCTGAATGTGCATGGCAGTATTGTCCAGCGCTTCTCTGCACAACCACTCCCTGGCAGCTTGAGTGGCATGACCTCTGTCCGTGCTCGCTTCACTTCACTGGTAAATAATTTTCTTTAAAATATTGTTATCGAGCTGTTTTTATAGCACACATGAAAGAATACTTCCCATTGATGCAAGTGATGCAATAAGTTCTTGATTCCAATGTCTGCAGGAACCCGTGATGGTGGGTGTGTGTGGAACCACAGTAGGAACAAAGTATTGCAGGCTGCAAAGACAGTTGGTGTTCATAGAGAAGATCCGCTTAAATCGAGTTCGTGGCGAGACGAGTAAGTTGTGTCTGAATGACAAAAATAATGTTATCGTATCTTGTGTTGTGGATGTCAAATAGAAATCGTGTTTTTTCCCCCCTGTGGCTCTTTCCAAGAAATAGAGTTCGTTTCTAAAGATTCGTTTTGAAAGCTAAAGTACAATTTCCTGAGAAATTAAGCTTTTAATTGAAATTAGTTTCTGAATTTTGGTCTAATTGCATTTTCAACTTGCTTACTCATCTGACCATTTTCTTTATTTATTGTTCCATCAATTACCCTCCCTATGTACAGCCAAAATCCACTCTTCACAAAAAAACCTACAACTTTTAAACTGTGAAATAGCTAAGAAATATCTGAACTATGAATCCTTAGTTTATGTTAGGCCATCCATGGATATTGAAGAAAGAAACACAATCAGGAGATTGGATGTAAAACATGGAATGCTGCAATTGTTGTATCGAGAATTGAACGATGCTCGAAATTTATTTGCAAATCACATCTCCCACAGAATCGATGTACATGTCTGCATGGCAACATCCACTATAAATTGCTCCCCCATGTGGTTTAAATCAGTTTAAGAATGGCGAGGAAATATTTAACACCAACTTAGTTTGTAATACTCTCGATGGGCTTCAAGGGGGTGGGGGGGGTGGAGGGATGATTATTCAGACAGACATGATTTCCAAGTACTTCACATCATCATTTCTTAAGCATTCACAAGCTACCATCAGACTGGACAGTTCATCATTCATATCACCTAATTGGTTACAGTACCTCGTGAGGATTGTTTTCTCGTCAGAATGACCGGCAACGAGCAATCTTCCATCGATTTCTACCTATGTAGGTAGGAATAGTGGTGGTATAGTGGTATAAGATCAAGAATATCACTGCCACACATCCATCCCTCCAACACAGGAACATTGAAAGCAGCACAGATAATGGGCAGTGCAACATATAAAGCTGGAGGATGGACCATTAGAGTTAGGATGAATGTAGTCTCTGGTTTATGCTCCATGTCCATCTCCTCCTTGACCACAAGAGGCATTACTGCAGACTCTGCCTGAGATAAGGCAGAATGTCTAAACTCTGTTTGCCTCCAAATCTCATGTATCAAACCCATCCTGCTTCTTCCCCCATCTTCTCCCTCTTACCAATGTCTACTGGACTTAGTATTCTCTAACCTGAGAAGTAGAAAAAAAAATTCCAGCCTTGACCCTACTTTGCAACTGTCCCCGATGGCATTGGTGTCCATGTTCTCAAATCCTGTTCTGCCATTCTTGCTTCCCCATTTGTTTACCATATTCAGTCTGTCCACCTTTGGCCACCTTCCATCTGCCTGCAAGTTGGCAAACATCACTCCTGTCTATAAAAAGGTTGTGTAACATGTGGTAAAAATCTATCCAGTTGTGTTAAAATGAGGGGGTATAACCCATTCTGTAACCCAAGGTAGTAGTTACATAATCATCTCTCTTTGACGAGTTTTTAGCTCGTCTATTACAAAGTCGAGTTGAGCTGTTTATTAAAGCCATAGCAATGTCCCTTAGTCAGTCAGGCAGTCGTTTTTTTCCCCCTACTGCTCCAAGGCAGCTCAACACATTGTTTTGAAAATCCGGCAGGATGATTCGTGACGTCGATACACAAATATTAATGGAGCCCCTTTTTAACCCCCGCCGCGTGGCGGAAGGGAGATATTGTTGTCACCCGGGTCGTCCGTCCATCTGTCTGTCCGTCCGTCCAGCTGGCTGGCTGGGCGTCAACATTTATAGCTGTGAGTGCGATAACTCATAAACTGTTCACCATATCGATTTGAAATTTGGGTCACACATGTACCACCTGAAAAGGAAGAACCCTATTGATTTTGGGCGTGGCCGGATACAAGATGGCCGACGGGAGCGGCCATCTTGAGAAAAATGTTTTTCGCCATATCGATTTGAAATTTGAGTCACACATGTACCACCTGAAAAGGAAGAACCCCATTGATTTTGGGCGTGGCCGGATCCAAGATGGCCGACTGGGGTGGCCATCTTGAAAAAAATGTTTTTTGTCATAAATGGAAAACCGCTTATATGATTTCAATTATTTTTGGTAACTACGCTCCTCACCCCTGGGGAACTTTTTCGAGATGATGACCAAATGGTGTCTTGTTTCCAATTCACCTCCCTCATTATCTAGAATATGTATGACCTTTTTCATTCAATGGTGGGGGATTCCCCATCTCTGATGGTATATTTTAAATTTCCATTCAGGTAGTAAGATAATTTTCTCAAAATGCAATCTATGTTTACAGTATATGTCCATCACATATCGCAGTATTCTGTCATCTCACAAGATAGCCAATTAAATGGAAAAACAATGTATTGTTGTTTAATATTTAATTCTTAATTTATTTGATCTCAATTATAATTTAATTTGACCTCTTCATTAATTTTTAATCTCTTTATTTCTTTAAAATCTCTTTAAATTGCCTCAGATGTGGCAATAAATGTGAATTGTTTCTCAAAGTTTGCCAGCTTGATGATAGAATATTCCGTTTGCATTTTTGCCATCTTCATCCCTAACCCGTTTAGAATCTCTTGTGGGCACGGGCAACTTGCCAGTGTCATTAATGCCCTGGTGCTTTTAATTTCCACAACCAGCCTATGTTTCTCATTCTGAGGCAGAAGAGTTTGTCCCTTAAAAGCGTAGGCTAGAGATTAACCCCCAGGTTCACAGGCAGCATGGTTCAACCAAAGACCCAAGGGCTCACTTGGATCAGTCTCCTGAACCAAAGGGAAAGCCCGACAAACACCCTGCCTCACAGGGACACCCTCCAAAAAAGGCTCACTTAAGATAAAATGGGAACCCTGACTTAGAGCTGAGCCATGGATGCTTCACCTGGAATGGAAGCATCAGCTGTAACATGACTTGAAAGACCTCCCATGTGTTGACAGAGTGCAAGCAACACAGTTTTACTTTTAATTAAAGAACACCAATAAATAACTGGATTGGAACATCCCTGATATTGTTGTATTAGAATTCCATTTTATGTGTGGTGAATGTTGAAAATATATTTGTAGTGGAGGGAAGAGTGTATGTATGGTAAAAAAAATAAATCCAGTGTGTTATTAAATAAGGGTGGATGACTCGCACTGAAACTAGAGAGAATAGTTGTGTAATTACCTCGCTTTGACCATTTTTTTTATTGTTGGTTTATCCAGTTTTGGGTTGTCAAAATGTTATTGAGCATTTGCAAAATGAATTCCAATGTTTTCTTTACGATGGTCCATTTTTCAGTCAGTAAATGTACACAATTTGGAACACTGATTTTGTGAATAATCGGGTTTGTAAATGCAGTCCGGTGTCAAACTCGTTTCGGGTGTAAGTTTTGGTGGATAATCATATGACGTCATCATGTCAGATATCCCCACGTCAGCTATAGAGGTTGTTGCCAATCAACTTGATTGGCGAACAGTGTGTCTACAGTGGTCACAAATAAATTGCTGTTTTGTTTACTCAATGGTAAATTAAACCTTCAATTATTGCATCAGATAGTACCAAAATGTAATGTGAACCATTCTAGAGGATAAGTGAAAGTGCCTTAGACATTGTTGCTTTATCGGTTTTATTGGCAAGATCATTTGCTGGCATGTCATGTCACGTGGGACCTGCACACACCTGGTGCACGATAAACTTCTTGATAGTGTACTGAGTATGTAAACAACTGGTATAGTACAGCATTCTCTCTACAGTGTAGATGATAAAGATAACAAACATATATGTTGTAATCTATTTCATACATATACTTGTATATTTTATGATGGTCTGGACTTTTGACAATATAATACATTTGTACAGTATTCTAGGCACACCATATTGATGTGACATTGACCTTCCAGTTAATATAAATTGTTCTCAGATCATTCCAGACTGATCTTATCTGCATATGTCTGGAACAGTTTCAGGTTAAATGATAGAAGAAGACAATTGTGATGACAACAACAATAATAATAATAATAATAATAATAATAATAATAATAACAAGGAGAAAAAGGCATAAATTGTCATAGCCCCCATTGTTTTAGTAATTTTTCTGTAAGGAGTTAAATGGCAAGCCCATATTTATTTACAATTAAAATGGTCACCAGTCTACCAGTCAGTCATCCTTGATCAGATCGCAAAATAAAGTGAAGTGCACATGTGTGCAATCATATACTGTGATAGTGCCAAGTTTGAACAAAATTGGACCATGTACATCTGAGAAATGGTTGGGGATACATTTAGTAACAAAATGGCCGCCAGTCAGCTATCTTTGATCTGATCTCGGGGGGGGGGGGGTGGGAGGGGGGATGACGTGCATGTGTAAGCTATCATTCATTATCAGTATGCCAAGTTTAAACAGCATCGGTAAATACATGTTCAAGAAATGGTTGAGGATGTCTACAACATCGGGGTTTTTTTTACAATGAAAATAGCCGCCAGTCGGCCATCTTAGAAATGATGTCGAAAAAATATTGACATACATATATAAGCCATCATGTGTTGTCTTTGTGCCAAGTATGAATAAAATCAGTCAATACATGTCCGAGATATGGTTGTGGACGCGCGCATGCACGGACACGAAAATCAAGACCAAATCAAAAAGCCCTCTTTTGAACTAACTAAACCCAACAGGGACTAATAGTAATAATAATAATAATAATAATAATAATAATAATAATAATAACAATGATAATAAGGTAATAGAGTTAAAACTATAAAATAAAAATACATACACACAGGACCAGCATTGAGTTACTTCAACTAGCACAATTCTGATAATATTGAATCCAATTTTCATTTAAAATATGAACTAAGTAAGGCAAAGCACTGTTTTTCAAATGGTTTGTTTTACAACAGAATTCAGGGATTTTGGCAGTTCACCTGAGAATCCTTGTTGAGCTATTAATGGGAAAATAATTTTTACAAACTAATTTGGGATTTTGTACAACATTCTCTCGACAATCATTCAGTGATTTTGACAGTTCACCTGAGGATCCTTGTGGAGCTATTAATGGGGAAAAATTACAAATTAATTTCTATTTTTTTGAATCGTTTTTTTCCCATGAATGTGATGCAGTGATTATATATATATATATATATATATATATATATATATATATATATATATATATATATATATATATATGTATATATATATATGTGTATATATATGTGTATATATATGTGTATATATATATATATATATATATATATATATATATATATATATATATATATATATATATATATATATATATATATATATATATATATATATATATATATATATATACATACATAAATATATACATAAAAAGTGTTGGCGCAGTGGTTCGGGCAGCGGCTTGGGATCCAAAAGGTCCTGAGTTCAAGCCCCATTGGGCCACTGAATTAATACACCAGGGGGTTGACTCAGCCTGTCATCCTTCCGAGGTCGGCGAAATGAGTACCAGTATACTGGGCCGGTGTATACCCCGGTTAAAATAGGTGTACCATATCCCTGTGTCGTAAGAGGCGACCAGGGTTGCGTCAGGAAGGGCATCCGGCGTAAAACATGTGCCAAATCACTATGCGGATCATACGGATGATCCGCGGTGGCGACCCCTAACGGGAGCAGCCGAAAGAAGAAAAAGAAGATATGTATATATATTGTTGTGGTTACCAAATTCGCAAACCACCATTCAGGTCCCTTAGGTGAGATATCTCGGTAAGTACATGTGTAGTTAGGCCCAAACCCGTTGTCTAGTGGGAATACATGTCATTTATGCGTGCTGCGACTCTTCAGGATAGCCGTTTTTCTTTTACTATCTTTAATTTGGACCAACCGCCATTGTTACCACCACCAACCACCGCTTCACCACAACCGCCACGACCTTCACGTCACACCTCGCAACCGTCGCATCGCCACCGTTCTTGCGCCGCCTGTGGGTACCGGTGTTGGACTCGCGCAGGGCGCGCGCCGAACAGCGTGTACAAAATCACGGATTTTGTGCTTCAAAAACGGATCAAAAACGACACACGCCCACTTTTTGCCGTCCAAATCGGTGAGCGAGGGGCGAATTGGCCCCGCCCCCAGGGCGTTGGAGGGCGATCGATATATGCAAATTTATGGATCAAAAAGCATTCACGCCCACTTTTTCTCGGGCCAATGGGGAGCGAGGTGAAAGGTCGAAGGGAGGGGGTCAAAGATGAGAGGGCGAAGCTACGGGGCTGATAAAAGCGACCGTGTTCGTCAGTCCAGAGAGTAGAGAGTAGGAGAGTCGAGAGGGAACAGAGAGTCAAGACTTCGCGGGCGGTGGAGTTGGCAAGAAGGAGCTGGTCGTCGTGTGCGTTGGAGTCGGAACGGAGGGGACGGAGCTGTGGAGAGGCGGCGAGGGCAGACGAGGGGGTGCTCACGTCGTGCAGGGAGCTGCACCCCAGGGAGGCCGACAGCGCGACCTGGCCGAGGTGGAGACGCTCGTTGCGGGGCAATAAAAATCCTCTATACCCCGAGCATCAGCAACCCCCTCCTGTTTCCCCCCGCGCTGAGATAGTGCGACCAAGGGGGCCCCTTTCCCACCCCCTACCAGACACTGCCCGCGAGGCCCGCAGAGTTGAGGCACCATCGCCGCTCCGCGTCTCATCACCAGACGGGTAGGCCCGACCCGGTCTCGGCCTCAGGCCCGCCTCATCTTGAGGGTATTCTTTCCTTGGTTTTGGGTATGTGTTGTCGGCGCCGTCTGTGAAGTAAAATTGTATAAGTGTTGCCGTGTGCTCGTGTAATCGGTATTAGATCTGCATTGTCGCATTTGCTTTTTGTGTAAATTGCATTGTGTTTTTTTCTTTTCTGTGTGCTTTTGGTGGAATTGAATATGTGTGCTTTCCGTTCGTCGCGAATAAATGTGCTTTTGTGTTGAACTGTTTCCCGCTTCGCTTCGTCATTTCCTTCATTGAATCCTCATCTTGCTTCACGTAAAGGGTTGGTAGTGGGCTGAATACGCCCGATAATTAATCGAACCGTCGAGGTCGACGAATAACACCGCTCGGTTATCCCGATAGTACGGAACGGGTCGCTTTAGTGGCCCGTGTCCGAAGTCGACCTGCGGCGAGGTGCGATCGCCCGGTCTACCCTCCGCGTGGGTACTTAGGTAGGTCGAATTTGGCGAGCAACCCTATCCCACGCGGGGGCGGATTGGCTCGATCGCGGTGAGACCGAAAGGTCCACCCGTGACTGGTTCCCGGCGTTAGTCCGAGAGGGTCACGACTGGATTGTCCGTCCGGTGGGCGACGTGCCGCGATTCGAGTTACGTGGCCGTCAGCACGCCGGCGGGCGCGAATACCGCAACACTGGTGTCAGGTCGTGCGATACAAATTCATCGCCCTCCTCGCGGCACTGGTATCGGAGAACAGGAAAACGGGCTCTCCTGTCTCCGGCTAAATTCACGGGAATCGGTCCAGGGGTGAGAGAAGCGACCCCCGATTCCCTCCAAATTACGAGAGAGCTAAATTAACCCTTCACGAGAAGCAAGATGGCGTCTCAAGGCGAGAGGGAGCCGGGGGTATTAGAAATGGATGTAGAATGTGTAGAATCCATGGTCCAGGATGGAATCCCCGAGCAGGAAATGTTGATTGTGCAGGAACACGGACTCGCCCAACTGAACCCAGAGCCCGAAATGGGTGCGGCAGCGGCCGCGGTGTATGACACCTCCCCCCCCCCTCTCCACCAAAACCCTTCCCCGATCCCTGCCGAAACGGCTCACCCAAGCGCACCCGACATGGCCCAACTATTCACCATGCTGGCAAAGATGAATGCGGAAATGATCGAAAAGATGGAAGCGAATATGAAAAACGAAATGAAAGGCATGAACAAACAAATGAACGAAAAGATGGATGCGAATACAGCAAAGATGGATGCGAATACACAAAAGATGGATGCGAATACACAACAAATGAACAAAAAGATGGATACAAATACAAATGAAGTGAAAACGACGATGGATGCGAATACACAGCAAATGAGGGAAGAAATAAAAGAGCTACGGGGTGAGACGCAGAACATGGGCCGATGCCTGCAGGCGGGCATGAAGGCCGTGACCAGGGAGCTGGGAATGGCGACTCCACGTGTGGGAGCAAACGAGCTGGAAGGGGGTGCAACGGCTGACAGGCCCGCGGTGGAGGCGGGTAAAAAAATAATTCGGGGGGCGTGTTGGGCGAGGGTCGTGACAGAGGAATCGACGGTGACCAAAAGGGAAAAATTAAATGGGGAGACCAAAACGTGTGAGACGAGACACGAAATGACGACAACGGAAATAATAGTTGAGACAAGAGAGGTAAAGGGTGAAGAGTTGGCAGAGACACGGGAGATAGAAAAAATAGAGGAGAGACAACACGATGAAGACGGGGTAAGTGACACACACACACACAGGTAGTGGAGGACAATGGGGTTGAGCTCGCGGAGCGTGTCGAGACCCAGTGCGAGCACCTGGATGGCCTCCTCCAGGAACGAGGGGAGGGAGTCTGCCCCCTTGAGGCGAGTCACGACCAGGTGAGTTCGGTCGTGCTTTGCGAGGTTGAGGGGACGAGTGCTGCGAACGGGTGCACGGAGAGCTTGGGGGGTATAGAGGCCCCAGAGACCCTTGTGGGGACACGAATCCCCAGTGTGGTTGTCCCTGTGTGTGTGGTGCAAGGTGTGAGTGCGTCCCCGTGTGTGGAAGCGACCCCGTGTGCGAGTGGTGTGGTGGCGACGGTGCCAGAGTGCGTGCTTCCCAGCACGCCGGGTGTGGATGAGGCACCGCGGGTGAGTGCCCCCGCGTGTGTGGATGAGGCACGGAGTATGGATGAGACACCGCGGTTGAGTGCCCCCGCGTGTGTGGATGAGGCACCGTGTATGAGTGTCGCCGTGTGTGTGAGTGAGGCACCGCGGTTGAGTGCCCCCGCGTGTGTGGATGAGGCACGGAGTGCGAGTGAGGCACCGCGGGTGAGTGCCCCCGCACGCGTGAGTGAACGGCCGTGTGCAAGGTCGCTGTGTGCAAGGGAGACCGTGTGTGTGAGAGAGCGGTATGTAAGGGAGATGTCGGTTGGCATGCGGGAGCACGCAGCCGCGTCTCCCGGTGTGAATGTGATGGAGTGGACTGTGTGCGTCGTAACACGCAGGTGTGCGTGGGTCGAATGGCGACGACGGCGACATGGGAGGAACGAAAGCCGAGTAGCGGCTGTGGTTGTTTCGGGGACCGTGCCGGGTTCACCCAGCAGTGAGCACGAGGTTCGTGCTGTGCAACGCACGAGACCGCCACGTGCTCGCTTGCGAGAGTGAAGTCCCGGTCCGGAAACGCACGCGGTGGATTTGCCGATCCCGCGGACGGACAAAGTTTAGGCAGGTAAACGGATTTGGACCGGACGGGTTCTCCACGCGATCGTGTGTGTTAAGCTCCAACGGGCAAAGCACATGTGTTCGCGTGGGGAACCCCTCGAGACGTGGGGCTTGTGTTTTTTTTTTATGCGCACGGTGACGTCATGGCTGCACGTGGGGTTGGAATCCGGCAGGAGGGGTATCTCTGCCGGATGGTACCGTCCAAGGAGGGACGAGGAACACGTGCAGCTGCATGACGTCACGGGCAGGTGCAAAGTGCGCGAGTTGCCGCGCTGGCGCTGCGCATGTAAAGAAAAAAAAAAAAAAAAAAAAGGAACAAGCCTCACTTTCGGGTACACAGGATTCCTGGGCAAGGGGTGGAAGACCCCCTTGGCCCGGGGCACAGGATGGAAACTAGTTAGGGGGAAGGGTTAGCTTAGTTAGACCGACTCCATGGGGCAGGGGTAAGTCCTCATGGAGTCCGTGGAATGGATTAGGTAGAGGGATTTAGTGAGCTTTATGTTGGGAAATAAAATGATTTATTTGAGGACAGTGACAGACTTTGGATGTGTAGTGGGGACGTAGTTTAGCTACGTAGTGTTAAAAGGAACGTGCTGTAGTTTAAGGGACGACGAGGGAGCACGAGTTAGTAAGGGGATGTAGATAGAAGGATGGCAGAGTTCAGCGGTGTGTGTGTTGAAGAGTTGGAGAGTTGTGAGGTGAGTACATGGTGAGTGAGTGAGGCCAGCGGGTCTGTGTGTATGGAGTGAATGGGGAATGCATGGTGCGATGAGTGATTGGGGGGAGGAGTGACTCCCGCCCAAGGGACCCCGGGGTCAGAGTAAAGTGAGTTCGCTGGGTCAGTCAAATTGAAAAATGGAGGTCGTTTTGTTGTTGGTGGGAAAGTAGGCTCGAGACCCATTTGGAGGGGTGCAGGAGCCCTGTTGACGGGCTTGGGAGCGTGGCTGCGAAAGGTGAGTATCGCTGAGTGGGTACCCCGGGCACCAGGCTAGTCGGCCGCGGTAGGCCATGGGCCCATGGGGGGCCGGGATAGAATAGTGGGCACGGGTGCGCCTGCTTGGTGCGGGGGCCCGGGGCGCCATTAGCCGCGTGGGCAGTGTTGTGGGCACGGGTGACCCTCGGAAAGGGGCCCGGGAGGCCGGCCTGCCACGTGTGCGTTTCAGGGGAGGTGCCCTGGCGGGCACTCCCCGGTGTTAGGGAGCTGGTAGGCTCGGAGGCAGTGTAGTGCCCGGGGGTGCCATAGCGGGAGATTCGGCAGAGGGTCGTGCCTACCAAAGGGAGCCACGTGTCCCAGCCAGGAGACCGTGTGAGGGCACGGAGAGAAAATTGGGGGGCGAGGCCCGAAATTGTGAGGACACCAACACAGGCGACGGGAATCTGGGTTGTTAGAACCAATAGTTTAAGCGAGAGGCGCTTGTTGAAAGCCCCGGGGTAGTTTAACAGTTAAATGGTTAGGGTAGATTAGGAGATGTACCCCTCCGCACCATCCATCCCCTCGCTGTCGTTGTGGGCCGCTGGACCCACTTTGCTTATAGATCGCCGAACTCTGGGGAGGCCATTCTGAGGCTTCGTTGGGCCTCGACACAGGGCGTTAGCTCTCCCTTATTCCCCTCCGGGAAGGGAACGTAGGGGTTGGGAGTAGGCTAGGTGACAGTATAGGTTAGCCGAACAAGGACGATAAAGGGGGTTAGGGGACGATTTATAGTGGGGGAAGTAAAAATAAAAAAAATAAGTTGGGGCTAAATTGGGGTTTGACAAATTGAGGGAGTGGGTATGTACAGTGACAGGCAAAGGCGATAGGTTGGGAGGGAGACAGGTAGGTAGGTCCGAGCCCGCCCTCCAAGTGGCCAGCACCACCGCACTCCCTCCACCAACCTCCACTGAACGGCAAGAGCTGGCCAACGTCATCGGCTGGCCGTGTTTTGCTTCAAGGCGGAGGCCGGCCAACTTCATCGGCAGCTGTTGTTTTGCTGCAAGGCCTGTGCCATCGGCTGGCCGTGTTTGCTTCAAGGCCTGTGCCGGCCAGTTCATCTGCTGGCTGTTTTTCTTCAAGGCCTGTGCCGGCCAGTTCATCTGCCCGCTATGTTTGCCTGCAGCGGCCTTCTTCTGCGGGCTGTGTGTTGCCTGCACCTTTGCCATGCCATGCCCACTGCCCATGTTCACCAGCCCCGTTCAATTTTTGCTTTGCCCCCCCCTGTTCATTTCCATGTGCGCCAGGATCCGCAAGGCAACAGTTTGCAAGCTGCGAGAACTGCCCTGTTGGCAGCTACAACACGGGCCTGCAGTGGCGGCCCGTGCACCGTGTTTGTGTCCATGCATCCATTCGTTGTGTTCATTGCGTGTGCCACTTGAGCTGGCACGGAGACTGCGTTTGTGCAGCCCATGCACCGTTGTGGTTCACTGCGTTCAGTTCAAAAGGGAAGGCCTTGGACTGCGTGTGAGCAGCCAGCCACGTTCCCTGTCACCTGCATTGTTTGAGCCAGAGACTGCATGCGGGCAGCCTGGCTCCCTGCTAACTGCTTTCTTTTTGCAGAGTTCAATGATCCTGGGCCATGGTTTAGTGTAAAATTTGTAAGTTAAGGTTAAGATGTACTGTAAATATGAGTGCGCCCCCGGCATGTCTGTCTAGCGCCGGCAATTTTATTTAAGTCGTCCGTGTGAGTGAGTTTGTTTAGGTAGTTACGCAGCCCTCAGGTTATTTATTTTGGGGACACGAATACCATGAATGTCGCACTCAGGGATCCGTAGGTAAAATGTACAAGGGG
>NC_140974.1:46188084-46235584 GCF_056783735.1 Eptatretus burgeri
AAGTATAGTGTTATGATCAGACAAACCTATGGGCGAGGTAATTTGCACATTTCCATAGAAGTCACTAATGTTAGTAATAATCTTATCCAACACGTTCGTTCCTCGAGTTGGTTTATCAACCACTTGATGATAGTGCTTATCAGACAGGAAAGGAGCTATATTATAAGCTGATTAAAATTTCCAAATAAAACACAACCAGCATCACAATACTTTGTTGATAAGTGAAGAGTAAACATGATGTGCTCTGTAAATTGCACATCTATCAGGTTGTCTGAGTTTTAGAAGTAGATAACTGCACAGAGGATAGATGAAATCGATCTTGGCAGGTGCGTGGGATGCAGTTTGATCAACGTAACTTCCAAGTTTGGAGGAGCCGTTACTTCATTGGGTGGAGATGGATTAATGTGATATTTTATGTAAACTCCCACATCCTCCAATTTGGTTAACTCTGCATTTGCCAAATATTGCTTAGCCCAGTATAGTAACGAGTTCCAGGGCATGTCATGTTTGAACCATATCATTATTTTTAGTTTGTCTCCGACAAAGTTGAGAAGAGTTGTTAAAGCCATAACAATGTCCTTCAGTCAGTTGGTCTGTCAGTCAGTCAGTCAGTCAGTCAGTCAGTCAGTCAGTCCTTTCATTCCATCAGTCAATGGTCCATTAACATTTTTCGTTTTTTCCCCTACTCCTCTGAGACGGCTTAACGTATCATTTTGAAACTCGGCATGATTTTTCATGACATCGACGTGCAAAAACTAATGGAGACATTTCGTTTCATTTCCATCCAAGTGGTAAGATAAATTAGCCAATTAACTCAAAATGTAATCTGTGTTTGTATGTCCATCACATATCATGAGATTCCGTCATCGATGTTTTCTCATTACTTAATTTTAACCTCTTAATCCTATTAATTTAAACTCTTAATTTAATTTGATCCTAATCATTAATTAACTTAACCTCTTCATTAAATTTTAACCTCCTAATGTCAGTAATGCCCTCTTGCTTTGAAGAACAGGAAAGAAAGGGGGAGGAAAGGACAAGGAGTTAGGTTGGGAGGCAGAGAGGGGACAGTCCTTTTCCTCCTTTTTCATCACTTTTAGTCCTTTTACTCTTCTTGTCCTTTTAAGACCCTTTCAACACTTTGGACTCCTTTAGACTCCTTACGACCCCAAAGACCCTCTTTATTACCTAATGCAGCCTGACTACGACCGCCCTCCATCGAGAAACGAGCATCTGTCACACATGGGACTATTCATATACTGTATTACCCTGTAGCTATAACTTTCATAAATCTGGTGAGTTGAATTGCTAATATTCGACATCGTTGCAAACTCACTGTGTCTGCGGTTGTCGTAAATGAATTGCCGTTTTGTCTATTTAGAGTTACCCTGTGTTGTTTCATCCATGAATTCGCAATCTGAGCCCAAGACTGGGCAATAGGTCCTATCAACTCCAAACCAGTGAGCTGACTTCAAATTACTAGCAAAGTCATGGAAGACATAATTTCTGCTGATGTCGACCTTCCTGTTTTCAAGCAGGCTGATTGATCTCTGACCTTGAGTTTGTATTCTGCACCAGTCATTCAATCGACACAATCTGTCATCTTTCTTTGCTTGCTACGCTCTCTGCCTGTGGCATACAAAGCTGCCTTCATTCCTTTATTTCTGACCACATCCACAAACTGAGCCAATATGTTACCATAAATGAAACCCTCTCTTCCCGACTTGCAGTGGAGGCTGGAGTTCCCCAAGGCAGTGCTTTGTCCTCAGTCTTGTTCCTCATCTATATTAATGGGTTGAGAGGGAAGATGCTCTGGAATATCCTGTCTTCCTTTTTCAGATCGACTCCACATTGTGTCATAAAGTGCCCTATCCCACTGCTAGGAATACTGCAGCTGTCTCACTGTCTGCTGATCCAGAATTGAATAGATGCTGTTCTGGTCAAACATGTTCTTTACTTCCTGGAAAATTTCAATGTCTCACCCTGTTCCTCTGGAAGGATCATCAAACGAACCCACCTATCTCCATAGTCAGCCACTGGAAAAGATTATAGCTTCTTAGGCTTCACAATCACCTGTGACTTCTCCTTGCCAACCACATAGCAAAGCTGGTCGACAAAGCTAGTCGCAGATCGGGCAGCCTCCATCAATCCAAGTCTTTCCTTGGAAAATCAGCGGAGTTTTAGCCATAGCTCAATGGAATATTGCTCTCCCCTATGAGCTGGCACCCCAGCATCACATCTGTCTCCTGGATTCTGTGAAATCTAAAAATCTTAACATTATTGGACCCTCCTGTGACAAGGCCAATGTATTTCTGTTCATTTTGCAATGGAGGAAGATCAGAGGCCTTTCTGTTTGTTTTTAATCACCTCTTCTCCAATATTGCTCCCTCTTCTCTGAGTCCCTACCCTACCCAGCTACTCAAGAATGCATGTATTTTTTCCTGTAACTCCCTTCTGATTAAACTTCCAAAATCAAGGCTGACACCTCAACTCCTTTGTTCCTCACTTCTCCCGTCTCTGGAACCACCTTCTAAAGGCCGTTCTTTCCAGGGCTTCAAACAGGCAGTGCGCCACAATCTCATGTCATCCCCCATTTTGATGCATGGTCTTTACTACTCCCATTCATGCTTCCAAATGTAATCATCTTGCTGGTTTGGCTAGTTATTACCCTTCTCTTTTCTCCTTTTCTGTTTGTTTTATTCTCTCGTTAGTTGTGCCCAATTACTACCTCCTCTGGCCCTGCTACCTTTTCTGTTTTTTTTTCTTTCTTTCTTTCTGGCCCCTGCTTCCTCCTCTGTCAATTTAACCTTGCTCTTCCACAAGCCTGACTCTTGTAGAGATTAAGAAAACACAAAAAGGTATAACATTGTAATGGTTTTTGATCCTTGGGGGTAAAGATAGATACTCTCATCGCTTAAACCTAGTTATTTCAGAGTATATTGCCAAGTTAAGTGTCTGATGGTCATGTGAGCAAATATGCATTGTGAGTGTATAGATAGATCTCCGATATGTGTTCTTTTCTGCTTCTACACTGTGGTACACATCCATTTCATACACAGTGCACACAACACGCTCAGCAGTCATCTACTCCCTGCCTTCAGCGCAGCAGTCATCTATTCCCTGCCTTCAGCACAGCAGTCATCTACTCCCTGCCTTCAGCGCAGCAGTCATCTACTCCCTGCCTTCAGCGCAGCAGTCATCTACTCACTGCCTTCAGCACAGCAGTCATCTACTCCCTGCCTTCAATGCAGCAGTCATCTATTCCCTGCCTTCAGCACAGCAGTCATCTACTCACTGCCTTCAATGCAGCAGTCATCTACTCCCTGCCTTCAGCATAACAGCACTGCCCTCCATTTCAAACCTCTTTGGTAAGCTCCCAAAACTGCCTCAAACCAGCTGATGGGAACCATGTCAAGAGCTGTGTGCCAGGTGGCCCAATCAATCATTGTTGGGATTACAGGGCGCCAAAATATTTTCCAGCGTCGTACCACACCCAACCCATGGGTAACCAATCCCACATTTTAGTGGGCAGAAGGTGGCAAAGGTGTCAATCACGGGCAGAGGTGAGGTACCCTCTGGGCTGGTAAGCCAACAATGACAGCAGGGGCAGTGGGGGAGGCAAGTGAGGAATAAAAGAGAGACACCTGAGTCAGGCAGTTGAGTTTTGCTTTCAGTTCAGTTCAGTTCTGCAATCTTGCTCAGAGTTATTGCTTCTTCATTTTGGAGTTGAGCAGTCTGGGCTCCCGTCCGCCCGGCTTCTTCTGTTCCTTCACTCTGTTGCCTTGCTTCTCTCACTTTCACTTCTGCTTTCGTTCTTTATCTATCAATTTCACTTTATCCTTCATTCTCTGTCTCTTTTGCTTCACCTTCCTCACTCACCTTTCACCTTCTGCCCTTTCACATCTTTGCTCCACCTGAGTTAGCTGGCTTCATCACCAGACCCTTTCACTGCGTCATCACCCAGGCGTTCCCTCCAAAATCCATGCCAAGGTCATGCCGTGAGAGTGACCTCACTGGGCCCATGGAGAGGACTGATACAGTGACCACGTGGAGAGTGGGGCCAGAGTGGAACATGGGGGGGGGGGGGGTATTCCAAAGCAGTGGGAGGTTGGAGCCAGAACTTTCAGGTGGCACTAACTCAGCCGAGTTAGCACAATGTGTGCAGGGGCTTGTCTTTTCCCCAATCTTCCTCTTTCTTTCCTTATCTCGCATCTCCATCTTCCCCATAACCCATCTCTCTTCAGATCGGATGCATGTTTGGCACCATGTAACTTAGAGTGCTAAGTGACAGAATAAGGATCTGATGGCACGGGTGTTGCTTAGGGGATAAGGGGGAATTGTATACATGCCTGTAGATATATGACTGTAAGCTGCTTATGAATTTGCCTGTAAATACGTGTTGCTTCAGTAAAAACCCTGTTTGAAAAGAATTTGTGTCCTGACCTATCCTGCCCAGTTTGATGGTGATGTAAGGGAGCTGTTGATAGTTGACCAGCTTAATCGACTAAAAGATTGCAGATGCAGTTACGCAACATTGGTTCAGCTCGGCCAACTAATATGTTACGTGACTGCAGGCACAATACTCACTCATACTCAAGCTTCTCTCTATGGTAACACAACTCTTGGTGTGGGGTCCTGCAGGAAGTTCTGGGGCGACTGGCTATTGTGGTCTTTAAAGATGCGCCGTCCTCTTGGAGTTATCCGGGGGTGACAAATGTCACAGTATTATGTTCTGTAACAAACCTATATTCTGCCTCGACTTCTTCGATGGATATGCTCGAGCTGAGAAACAAGGTGCGGACTGATTTACTAGTTGTGCCATTCGGCAGCGTCATGGATATGAGGGGAGCAATCTGATGAGCCGGCATCCAATTTGGCTGAGGAACTGATCTTGTCATCATTCGGTGGGGTGCTATGACATATCTGGATGTCATACATGATACAACGATGAGATTATTATGCCTGCAGTTGTCCTTCTGGCCCAACAACAAGGTCCCTACTTCATCGTTGTATGGAAACGCCCATCCACCTGTTGTCACAGCTGCACCCCAGTACCACATCACTCAAATGAACTGGCCTGCATTATATCCGGACTTAAATCTCATTCAGCATGCTTAGGACAGTCTTGTTTGTGATCGCCAGGTTCACAAACAAGCTGTTTGCAATCTTTTGATGAACTAAATGTGGCACTGGTCAAATAATGGTGCAGCATCCCACAGCAACATCAAGAGATTCTAGACTATTTGATTTTTTGTCAATGACAAGATGTGGTTGACTTGGGGTCAGTGGTGGTCACATTATTGAAACCATTTCTACTTTTATGAACTTGTAGACTGAGGTCATTGCCTACTACTTGCACTCTAATTTCCCACAGCTTTCCTGTTTTTGCATAACAACTTCACTTTGGGTTCCACTAACATCATGTTTTATTTATGGAGCGTACAGATCAATGTACTGCCAGTGCTCTTCATCCTTAATATGAATACATATTTGAATGCACCACAAAAGCAATACAAGCCTTAAAACTCTTGGTGCTTAACTTTTATTGTGAGGATGATAATACTATCCCACTCATCTTTGTGAGGATATCCAAACATTTTCGATAATTCATAATCTTTATCGTAAGCCTAGTGTTGGCTTAGTGGTTAGGGTGGTGGCTTGGGATCCTCGGGTCCTGAGTTCAAGCCCCGTTGGCCGCTGAATTAAAAATACACCAGGAGGTTGACTCAGCCTGTCATCCTCCTGAGGTTGGCAAAATGAGCACCAGTGTACTGGTAAGGGGGACACTGCATCAGCGGCATAACCGCGTCCCAACCAATAATGCAACCAGCAACCACAGGCTGCACTCGATAGAGAGAGAGAGAGAGATAATCTTTATCAATGGCAGAAATATCCAAGTTACAGCAGCAATAATATTGAAAGATAATTGCAGTATACTTCTTACTAGATAGACTAATGCTGGGGAAAATGGAAAAAAGAAACTGATTTCAAAAAGTAAGAAGAACCACGTTTATCTACAGAGAAGCACATGTCCAAGACGGGATCTTCTAAACGCTGGCTTGAACAATGCCACCTATGAGTTGTTATCTTTTGGAGAGATTCCTCTCCTGCAGGTTTCATGCCAACTTTTTGAAGACATAAAGTGGGCACAGAGTTTGTGCCACTCAATCTGCTAAAGAGTGCTTTCTTTACACATTGTTTTATTCTTTAATATCTTCTTGTTGTATCTGCTTTGAGCAATGTCGTTTTTTTCATCACTGTGCATTGACCAAAACCTTATTTTGTTCTACCTAGCAATGATGAAGCCAGGTGAATCGATAAACGTCTCCATCGTGCTTTCCAATGACGGTACATACGATGACTTCATCATCGACGTAAAGGACCAGCTGAATCTGCTGACTACATATTCTCCACAAACCATCAGCCTCGATCAGGGTCACAACATAACCATAGTTTCGACATTTTCTGCACCTGCTGAATTTAACAACCACACATCCAGGTGATCCTTCAAAAAGATGGTGTTTAAAAATTCAGTGCAATGTCTTGTTGGTGGTTATTTTTATTTCATGCTTGAAGATTATGAGTGGTTTTATATAATCAATTCAATGCAGGTTACAGGTTGGCATGGACTTTTCTGAGTGGCCAAATTTGATATGGGTACCTGAATCAATGGCGGATCCAGGGGGTGGGGGGGGGGGGTTCGTTCACCGGGTGCACGTGAACCCCCCTCCCCTCTGCCATTACAATTATGTCACATGATCGTCATGTGAGATATCACTGGACAATCGGCAATCGCACATCTTTTGCTTTCATTCGGCAATTAATCTGAGCCGCGATACTTTTCTCCGCTGGTTCTGTATTAATCCCTGCGACTAAGTGATTAGTTATGGCTCCGAAGATAAAGACAACATTTTCGGCACAGCAAAGTGCAGTACAATCCTGAACTATTTCACCAGGTGATTCAAAGTTTCAGCGGCTACGTCGTCTATTATTATAATTAATGATCTGATAATCCTCTATGATGAGTTTAGGTGTAATGCTCGGGGTCATTTCGCCGCATTTTGTGCTTGTCCGTTCAATATTTTCATTGATTTGTATTGGAAACATTTTGTGTATTTACATTGTTGTTGTTGTTGTCAAGATCCGGCGCAAAGATTCCAAAATCTTCAGCTTTTCTTTCGAATCAGTTAGTGACAGGTCTGAGGCCTTTTCATCAAGTAGCTCGATAGTCCCAAATTTTCCTGTGGAGAAAGTAAATTTATGGTCGGACACTACTAGCTGTGGATAAATTCACCGGGTTTTCCTCGATGATTATTGACTTACATTATCGATGATTACATTGACTTGAATAAGGCTTGGTGGTATATTTCACAATATGAGAACATGTTAACCTGAAGTCAACCCCCCCCCCCCCACCTAAAAAGTTTCTGGATCCTCCCCCCCCCCCCCCCCCGTGAATGGGAATGAAGATGGCTTCCACGTCATGAGACAATCAGTAAAATATTATAAAAGGCAGCAACCATTTCATATATTTGAGAAAGTACATACATGTATATGTTTGAAATATTAAACACCAGGATCAGAAATGGGGGAAAAAGCAAAATGTCCATCAGATGTTATTTTTTAATTTGTTCATAATTCATAATTTCTTCATTTATAGCATGGAAGACAATTTTGTAACACAGATATCCAGGATCAAATCCATGCACCGAATCATCTTCAACAAAGGATAATCGTTTTTGGGTTTTTTTGTGCTCATTGACATCATGTCTCTCTTTCTTAGTTTGGTACGAGTTGTTGTAAAAACTCCACGACAAGGTACCAGTGAGACTTACAACTATCTCACATTTGCAGTCACGACCATCCCACAAAATGCTCTCGTAAGTAAATTTCTTTACTTTGCACCTCAAAGATTTTTTTCCTCTCTCTCTTATTTTCAACTATCTTGTCTTTTTACAAGATCAATTTTATCATAATACATGACTTTTACTTACTTCTGAAAGCAATGAGCACAAGCAAATCAGTTTTTAGTTATGCTTTCCATCTTTTGTTTCTCTCCACTGGTTTGTACATGTACTTTCATTCATGACTGTTATGATATAACATGCAAGGACAGCTAAAAGCCACAAAGGCAAAACAAAAAAAGGAAACCAGGGGGGGGGGAGGAGTTACACCTTATGATATCCTTGCTGTCATGTTCAGATTGTTGACACTGAACCACCGATTGTGAACTTTACTGGATCACCTGCCAACTGCACAAAGGAGTATCAGCATGGAGAAAACTGTTCAACATACCCTTGGGAGTTGCAGTTTAAGGCTCAAGATGAACAATCCAAGGCTAATCTGATTGTCACTGTCACTCACGGAAATCAAGTGGTTGTGGACACTTGGCAAGAAGGTGACGTCATGGTCGGCAAGTATAGGTGAGCATGTGATTTAATAAATTGTTGGTATTTTCTTTAACAGCTTCTTGTTTTTTAATCTTTAGCAAAACTTGCATCAGCTTAACTTCCTGTCTTTATCTTATTGATAGCTAAGTCATCTCTGTGTCTGAATTGCCTTTCACCTCTAGTATTTGTTTCTACTTTACCAAGTTTCTTTGTCTGTCAATTTAAAAGATGATGCTCACTGATATACTGCACTGTATTTTATTCTCGTTCTTTTTGAATGGCATATTTCTCAGGATAAGTTCAATGCATATAATGTCTCACCCATGATGCCAGTGGTGACCAATAACTAGCACTTCTGACCCCAATTGTTTGTAACAGGGTATACAAACTAGAAAGTTTCCTTACCAGTTCAGAATAAGGAAACTTTTTTTTTGTCCTGAGAATATTTTTTGCTCAGACGTTGATGCTGATCTGAATAGTAAGGACAGAAACGAATAGTAAGCAAGGCCATCATTGTTTACAACAATCTTTGTCACGTAATGAATCGTATTGTGATATAGGAAAATCTGCTTTTTGTAATTTAGAATGTCGACTCAAAATGACCATCATATAAACCCGGCCACTGATGTGTAAATGAGGTTTAGTGGTGCATAAACAAGGTCGCTGAAATATAAATGAGGTCGTCGATACATGAACAAGATGGCTGGTGCATAAACAATACCGATGTCACAAAAAAGGTGACTATGATGTGATCAACTTTGAAGGGAAATGGATACTAACACCATCCATACCAAGCCATTATCACAAACAATGCTGCTGCTATGTTATGGTTATGAGATATTGTTGCGGGGCCGGGTATCGGTGGTGAGCACGACCGCTAGAGGGAGCAGTAGAGTCGGCTCCACCGAACACACCGGAATTGAGGTCGTGCCTTCTGGATAAGTCCAAAAGGCACGGGTCCCTTACTGGACCATGAATCGCCAATAATTCGACCGCGTGGGGTAGGGTCAATTGCCAAACTTCGATATACCTAATTACCCACGCGGTTAAAGCTACCGGGGAATTCACACCCTCGACGGACCTCAAGCGGAATGAGCCGTTACCGATCCCGAACCGTGTGTAACCCGAGCGGAGGTTACCAAGGCCCATCGGACCGAATGAACAATTTACCTCGCTATCTCTTAATACACACCGTGCCAAGCCAATTAAAAACACAGTAACGAGCTGGAACATTTAACAAAAGGAATATTTATTTATAAGGGGGCAGGGGAGCACGCAAGAAGGCAGAGTTAACCGAATAAAAGTAATGCAATTTACACACACGGCACTTAAACGTTTCCACTTAAAAGACGGGCCCACACACAGACACACACACCCCCCAAAAGGAAATGGTGGCCGCGGCCTTTATTGATAGCCCCAGCTCGGAGGGAAGGTGAGCTGGAGGGAAGGTGAGCTGGAGGGAAGAGTCTGACTTGGACCTTCCCGCTTCGTGCGGTTCTCGCGGGTTCGAGTCCCGCCGGGCCAGATCGTCAACAGGATGCCGCTCCAAGCACCAGGTACGGAGGGTAGCGTCAGGCGCTGGCACGCTCCACTGGCAAAACAGGCAAAGAGGCAGGCAAAGCAAGTCAGCTAGGCAGGCAGGCAAGCGATTCTCCTCCAGCTCGCAGGCAGGCGATTCACGGCGGGAAGACTCTCACCGGGTCGCCCCCGCACAGTTATCCCTTTTTTCTTGACAGGTGGGAGGGATCCATCTCGTGTCATTCCCCTGCTCATTGGACAGGCGTAACGGGCGATCCCCCGGCCGTCCGAGATTGGTCGGGGGGGGGGGAGGTGCTCATGTCTCCACCCCTCGATCAGGAGGCCGATCAGCAATATGTTGCGTTGGCTCCCCATTGGCCAAGAGGCGGCCGACGTGCTCGCACCCCTCCGATTGGCTGAGAGGGGCGCCATGCCCGTATTTGGAGCGAAATCCAAGACGCCAACGTCCAAAGAAACCCCGCCTAGCACATTGGACTCCGCCCACGGCTGTGCTTGACATGCATGCGCGTGGGAAAGGCCGATGGTGAAGAAGCGAAGATGGGCATTGTTGTTGTTGAAGTTTAAAATGTAAAAATCCTAACTATAAAATAATTCACAGCACACGTACAGTTAAACACCCATTAAACATAGGACGGGACCCTAACTAGAAACACATACATACCGATATAGCTGATCTATAGGACCTGGCTGTTGTGTGTAGTAAGCTTCCAAATTCGCAACAATATAAGTGTAACTTTTGTTCTTCAATATTTTGCAGCACACCAATATTTTTACTTGTTCTGAATTCAAACACCATACATGTTCGGTCAACCCAACAAATTGTTTGTATTTTATGCAGAATACAGCAAGGTTGGGTAAGAGTCCACTGTATAGAAAGGAGGGGTAATGTTCCACTTCCGTTTCTGATTACCTGGCCATGGTCACATCTCTTTGCCCTCCAAGTTATCTGCTTCCAAAAAGATAATAATTTGTTCTGGATTGGTTTGTGCTGCTGTAGATTTTATGTTCTCTATTTGTGTTGATTGTTCATCATACTGAGTGCTCACTCCTGTTTGTTCTTTCATGCTCATTCTATTTACTTTGATCCTTCTTCACACACTCGGATAATTTTTGGGCTTACCCATCCCCCCCCCCCACCTATTTCTCCATGCCCATGATGTCTCTACAATTAATCTCCGACCTATTATCCACCACCCTCACTTTAATTCCTTTCTTATACCTTCTTTTTTTTAAATAAATAAAATGACAAAAAAAATCTTCTTTTCTTCTTCTTCATATTCTTCTTCTTCTTCCCTCTCCCCATCAAATTAAACCTCTTTAAACAGCAATTTTAGAATGTTCCGTTTTGCAAAATACTTCTTTCCAAACGCATTCCTCAAAGTCCACTTCCCTTTTCACCCCCCCCCCCATGCCCTCTCCATCTCTGCATGACTCGTAAACTCGTGCTTCATGCACCATCATGTTCATATCATTGCCATCCCAGTCCTGATGTCTGTCCTCATCTCTCCCCCCTTGGAATCCTTAAATCCAACCCTTTTTGTATTGTGTGGGGGCTACGATGGGAAACTCCTTGACAATGACATTCCCCCACGTCATCTTCACACCTGCATTTCCCTACACCCGTTCCAGGCTCCCCCACCCAAATCCCTGCTTGGCCGACCCCAATAATGTGTCTGCGCCCCACCTCCTTGCTTCTTTCACTCCCCACCCCTCCTTGCTTCTTTCCCTGTGTCCGAGCCCCTCTCTTCTCCCCCTGTGTTCCACCCCATTTTTGCTTTTCCAAAGTCATGCACTTTGGAAATCATGTTTGTGGAATTCTCAGTCGATTTGTAATATGACATCATAATTGATAAAGACATTGGCATTTTTTCAACTTCTTCCAGTGCAATGGACATCATCTGTTTTACAGAATCCTTCCTTCCACAGGATGTCCCTGACTCCTTAGTGTCTCTCCCTGGCTATTTCCTCCTCCAATTTGATAGGCCTGAACTACACCCTTGTGGCTGAGTGGCCTTTTACATCATTAGCTCAATTTCTCACTGCCCGTGGACTAATCTTACACCTCCCAACCCCCATGAGTACCTTTGGCTGTGACTTCCCCTCTGATCCCATCTCTTGTTTGTTTGTGTGTTGTACCATCATCCAAACAGTGTCAACTCCATCTACATCGCCCTCTCAGACAACATGGTCTGACTGGTAACCACTCTTCCTCATATGTGGTGATTTCAATTATCACTATGCAAATTGGCTGTGTCTTGCTACGTCTCTCACCAACCATTGCACTTCAGCAAAGGACTTCTTTGACTCCATGAGACTGACTTGATCTGTGAACTTTCCATTAGCCAGCATCACCACATTAACTATAACATTGCAAAAACTGATCCCTTTAACAACAGACCCATTAGATGACTTCGAATCGCCAACAAGGTCATGGAATCTATCATCACATTTGATATGAAATCCTTCCTTTTCTCCAAAGGCCTCACCTCAGTTTTCCAATTTGGATTCAGACCAGGTCACTCTACCTTGCGCATGCTGCTGCTGTCTCCCATCAACGGATAGAGACACTCAATATCAGACATGAGATCAATGCCGTCTGCCCAGACATATAATATCTCGTGCTTATGATGCAGTCTGGCATCCTGCCTTACTTTCCAAACTGTCTGCCGATGGCATCCAAGGCCAACTCCACACATGGCTTACTGACTGCCTCTACTCTTGCAGCCAACTTGTGGCTCTCAATGGAATCCTTCATCTCCTCTCCCTGTCAAGGCTGGAGTGTCCCAAGGCAGTGTTCTGGGCCCAGTCCTATTCAAAATCTGCATCAACAATCTCTATGACTCTCTGGAAAATCCCCTTTATCGATTTGCTGATAACTCCACGCTGTACCATAATATCCTTCATTCTTCAGGTAGGCAGGCAGTAGCCTCACCCCTCTCTTCAGAACTTGAAAAAAGTCACAAGCTGGTCAAACACTTGGAATATGTATTTTACTCCAGACAAATCCCTCTCCCTCTCCCTCTCCCTCTCTGAAAAGATTGTCTGGCAAACCCTCCAATCTACTTTCTTATAATCATTCTCTTGAGGAAGTTCAGCCACTCAAAATCCTGAGTCTCACTGTCAGCCACGATCTTTCTTGGACAAACCCCATTTCAAAGTTTGTCTCCAAAGCCAGTTGTCGATTGGGCATCCTCCATCATACAAAGTCCTTCCTTGGCACACCTGAACTCCTATCCACCGACAAGGCCTTAAACTGCAGCTTGATAGAGTACTGCTCTCCTCTCTTGCCTGGCTCCCCTGCCTCACACTTTACTCAGCTTGATGCCATGGAAACCAAAAACTTGAAGACTTTTGAATCTCCAGCGATTAAACTGAGTCAATGGGCCTCTCACTTTTCCATCACAGAAAGGTTGTGGTCTCTCTGTCTTCTCTTGCCTCCTTTCTGGTCTTACACCCTCTGCTTTTTCTGTGCTTTGTTCCCTTTAGGTTTCTGCAAGGTGCAGTCCACCGTTGATTCAGTTTGGCTATTGCTTTTCTCTCTCAACTCTCTGGTGAAACTCTCAAAATCCAGAATCACTGCTCATCCCCATTCATTTGTTCCTCATTTTCCCCACCTGTGGAACGAACTTCCACATTCTCTTCAATCTCCCTCTTCTTTTTCTTTTTTGTTTTTTTTTTTGTAAACATTGTCGAGACTCGTATAAGAGCTAAAAATTCTTCCCTCCAGGTCTTGAAGACAACTGTTCACCACCCATTGTCTTTTATACTCCTATTAACCCCTTCCTTCCGAAGAGTTTAATTTTGTTCCCATCTTGTCCACCCTGTACGTCCTCCCCTTCCTCTGCACACCCATTATTTGTCCAACCCTCCCTCTATGTTGTCCTTCAACCGTACTGTTGGTGTCCCACCCACCTCTATCTACTGTTCCTTTTGTTCTGTTGCATCCTGATTCGTTCAGTGTTCTTGCTCTTCCACAAACCTTGACTTTGTATACAAAAAGGGGTGGAAGGACAAGTTCAGTCTGGAGGCAGGATGGAATGACAGGTGCTGTCTACTGTCCCTTCGTGTGGTTGTTCTGTTGTTCTGCTCCTCCGTTTTCCTCTGTAACGGTTACCTGCCACCGATCCTCCATGCCAGGCCATCATTGGGTGCATCTGGGTTCACCTGGTTTGGTGAACAGCGAGGTGGTGCCATTTTTATCAACCGGCTCACGTCTTGTGGCATTCACCCTAAGTTGCACCAGTACAAACCTCGGAACTGTGTGTATCGCCCTCATTCCTCTCAGACGTGGACTGGCTTTGCATTTTGAGATGTTTTCTAGTTGTACTTGTGTCGAGGTAAATGCTTCCACATTATCTTTGAAATGAGAAATATTTGTGATGAAATTTAGTCCAAGCATATTATTTACAATCAAGCCTGGGGGGGTCACATCGTGTCCTGCATGCACCCTTTGTTTTGAGATGTCAGTGATGAGGGCTTCCTCAATCAGGAAATTTAATCCAATAAATGATCATAATCATAATAATAATAATGACAATTTACATCATATTTATTACAGCTCTTCATGCTGCTTTCCTTATGTGGAACTAAAGATATATGATATGTATGGAAATACACAAGATATCTCACTGGACAACTCCAAAGAGCGAACTCCAACTTTACACCCGGTGAGATTTACAGATTGTTTTCCAAATTCAAAAGAGATTTTCCTCCAGAAAAAGAAAAAAACTTATTTAATACGTTTTGTCATAAAGGGTTTGTTGATTTTTAAATGTACATAAAAGAATATTTAAGTAACACCAACAAGCAAATCAAATTATCAAGATCCACAAATGTACAGAGTGGCCTGAAAGGCCCCTCTCCAGTAAAGCATTCCTTCTTAAACTCTTTTAATGCACAGGTTTTATTGTGCAGTACAGACAACAATTAATCAGTCATTGTACAACAAGCCAACATTGTTTCCAAATTAAAAAAAAAACACCACTATACATCAAAACATGACAAAACTGAACATATGCATTGCAGACTACAAACCAAAGTACAGTGCCTTTAGAAAGTCTACACCCTCTTTCAAAATTTTCACCTTTTGTTGCCTTATAACCTGGAATTAAATTGCATTAAATCAGACTTTTTCCACCTTTATTTTCCCTCCATTACAGGTGAGAGATGTGGGTGGATCTTTCTTTTTTTATATATATTGACTGCTTTTGATGTTTGCACGTGGTACATGCTTGAGAGCGTCATTGGTATGCATTGCTGTCTACGCTATCGCTGATGATTCACCAATAAGCGATGAAACCGGTCCGGTAGCTGAGGGGGGTGTATAGCATTGGGATTCTCATGTGTGCACTCTGTGTGAACGTCCTTATCGTTGTTGAGGAACTTGAGGAAGGGTTCGAAAGAGCATAGCGCTTACCTTGTGTAAGTCTTCTTGGGTTGCTTTATGCAGCTTCTTCAGCTAGAGGAGTGTGGGAGGGGTCAATTATTTATATAATCCGAGCCACCTGGGTTTAGTTGATTAGGTGAGAGCTGATTGGCTGGTCCCTCCATTCACAGGTGAGAGATGTGGGTGGGTCATATATATATATATATATATATATATATATATATATATATATATATATATATATATATATATATATATATATATATATATATATATTCATGAACCCTTCAATCCCAAAGCCTTTCCAAACTATGGGTCCACGCCATTTTAACCAAAGATCATCCAATCAGTCAGTGGAAGGGGGTTGGGAGGGGGGGTGGAGGAAGGAAGTTTTGATGAGTGCCTTCAGCTTAATTACTACCCAATTTAATGGCCATCCAGTTCATCAACAGAGAGAGAAAAAGAAAAAGAGGCAATGAAGCTTCATTTGCTCTTGTGAATTGGATTATGTCATCATCAATTTGATTATGTCATCAATTTGTCAGGTCAGGTCAGATTTGTCTGTGACTTGCAACAGGTACCATGTAAACCTGCACTAACCTGTTCCATGGTCTCATACTAAGTGGTCACTAAACAGTCTCCCCCATGTGGGAGCAATTTCTGGCCACCTTAAGACAGAAAAACTTTAGTTCAATACAAGCTGTTTATTCAGTAAAATAAAAGACACTCCTGTATAGAGGAGGAAGGCCCCAGACTGCAACATCGTTGCAAGCTGAAGACTTAATTTTACAAAGAATATTGAGTGTATATATACAGTTTTACCAGGGTGTGTCTGGATAACAGATGGAACTTTGTGAACTTTGAAATTGCAACATAGAAGGATAATTGGTCTGTTTTGGAGCTTGCTTATAGCACAGGAAAGGGTGTAGGGGGGGGACATGTTGCTGATTCAGATGGTCATCAGATCGATAAGGTTTTGCAAGGTTGTTTACGACTTCAGAGGAATGTGTGTATTCTGCCCTCTCCTAGTTTTCTCAGCATATATTAATTAAATTCTTTCTCAGAACACTAAACTAAGTTAATTTGCATTTTTGCGTTATTATAAATTCAATTAATAATCCAACTTCCACACCCACCAAGTTTCTTGGTGAGGAGGGTGTATGATATGGACACCCAGCAGGATGAAGAACAAAGCATGGGGTAACCTTCCTGGGTCAGATTTCGGTAGTGTGTGTCAGGGTGGTGCTGAGGTGTCGTTCACCAGACGCTGGTCTCCTTGGGTTAACCTGAGGATGTCCCTTCGGGTGGGTGCCTGGAATGTCCTATCCCTAAGAGAGGATGATCACCTGTCTCTGTTAACATCTGAGCTCAAGCGTTTGGACATCGGTATTGCAGCACTCTCTGAAGTTCGGAGACCAGATTGCGGCAAGATCATGGCGCGTGGTTACACCTACTATTGGTCTGGTCGCTCTGATGGTTAACATGCCCAAGGAGTTGCTGCAGATGTGTCCAATAAGCTGACTCCAATGATAATTGAGGTAACACCGGTCAACGAGCGTTTTATGAGACTCAGGATTCGTGACTCCTTGGGTGTCGTTTCTTTAGTCTTTGTATATGCTCCGATTGAAGCGAGTGATCTCACCGTGAAGGACGCATTCTATGCCACGCTTGAGTCTGTGGTTGGTCAGTGCCTCTAATGAGATACTCTTCTAGTCTTGAGGGATTTCAATGCATCAACTGGAACGATAGGGATGGTTATGAGACATGTGTTGGTCCCCATGGGTCTGGAACTGTGAACCAGAATAGCACTAAGCTCTTTGACTTTTCAAGAAGTCATGGACTTTGCGTGGCTGGTTCATGGTTTCAGCACCCACAAGCTCCTCACTGGACTTGGGATTCCAACGCTGGCAGTGTGGCAAAGAAGATTGACCATGTCCTTATTGATGATCGCTGGAGGTTGATCCAGAACTGCTTGGTCTACTGGCTGAATGGCAGAGCTGAGCTGCTCTGGGAGCTGAGGCATAAAACTGTACGTGCACTAAAGGTGGACAAGGAGGCCTCTGTGCGAGGAATCTGTGAGGGGGTAGAGCATCACCTGCAGTCAAGTGATTCTCATCCTGCTTTCAGGGGAATTCACGCTTTGCGTTCCTCCAAGCCCATCCCTCGGTGCACTGCAGTTAGAGCAGAGGGTGGTGGGCTCTTGACAGACGAGTCTGAAGTGGAGGCCCGCTGAGCCGGTTACTTTGAGCGGCTGTACCAGGCTGATCCACCAGCTGTCGAGTTGGATGTCAGAGGTGTTGCTATCCCAATTGCTGACCCTCCAGTCAACTGTGGTTAACCTTCATTTGTAGAAACACAGGCTGCGATGAACCAGGTGAAACAGGGTAAAGCTCCTGGGATCTCTGGCATCCATGCTGAACTTCTCAAGGCTGTTGGAAATGCTGTACTCATGTTGTTGCATGCAGTTTTGTGCTTTGCCTGGAACACAGGTGTCATCCCAACTGACTGGAAAAGGGGCCTTGTTGTTCCTCTCTGGAAAGGGAAGGGTGATCGCCAGAGCTGCAAAACTTCCGAGGGGTGACGCTGCTCTCAGTGCTGGGCAAGGTCTTTGCTTGGATAATTCTTGATAGGGTTCGCCACCATCTGCTTGAGCACCAGCGTCCAGAGCAGTCAGGCTTTACACCAAAGAGGTCAACGATTGACCGTATCCTTGCTCTTCGGGTCCTCACCAAATGCAGATGAGAGTTTCGGCAGGGGCTGCTTGCAACCTATGTTGATCTCTGTAAAGCGTTTGATTCAGAGAATCGGGATGCCCTCTGGAGGATTCCTGGTCTTTGTGGGGTGCCACCAAATCTGATAAATCTGATGTCTGAACTCTACTCTGGTAATGAGAGTGCTGTGAAATGTGGTGGTACCATCTCTGACTTATTTCCAGTTGTTACTGGAGTTTGTCAGGGGTGTGTACTGGCCCCCACATTTTTCAGAACTTGTATGGACTGGATTCTGAGGAGGATGTTGGAGAGATCAAGCCACGGTGCATCATTTGGAAATATCAATATCTCTGACCTTGATTTCACAGATGATGCAGTCATCATTGCGGAGACTCTAGCCCGCAAGGTGCTGAATTAGGAGTTGGAGCCGCTGGAATTTCGGGTTTCCTGGGTTAAAACGAAGATGCAGATTTTCCATGACATCTTGGATGCTGCTGTCCTGTCTGTACCTGTTTGTGGTGAGGATGTTTTGGTCACAAAGAGATTCACTTATCTTGGCAGTGATATCCATGTCTTTGCTGGCTGTGAGCCAGAGGTCAACAGACGTTTGGGTCAGGCCTGGGGAGTTACGGATTCACTGGATCATGGGGTGTTGCACTGCCGGTAACTGTGCGGGAGGACGAAGGTCTGAGTCTTCAGGTCTTTGGTGCTTCCAGTCTTGCTCTATGGATGTAAGACTTGGACTCTGACCAGGGATCTGAGACGGAGACTTAATTCCTTTGGTACAAGGTCTCTTCGGAGAATCCTTGGCTATCACTGGTCGGACTTTGTGTCCAACGAGCGGATGCTGAGAAAGACTGAAATGAGATTTGTTTCCCGCATAGACCGTGAGCGTCAGCTGCGGCTGCATGGACATGTGGCTCGTTTTCCTGACGCTGATCCTGCTCACCAGATTCTCTCAGCGAGGGAGTCTCGTGAGTGGAGGAGGCCAATGGGCCGACCACGTGCCTCGTTGTTGCAGCAGGTTGATCAGCATCTCAAGGAGATGGGGATGGGCCAGGCATCTGCCTGGGGGATGGCCAGACAGAGGCCCCTGGAGTACCGGCGGAAAGTGGACGCAGCGATGCACTGCTCCAGTGCATGCTCCCACACCTGACTTGACCTGAGTCTTTGTGCCTTCTCTTTTAAATTGTGTGGCTAACTGCAAATCATGATGAAACTCTTATTTTCAGTCATTGATTTTTATATTTTGTATCATAATTAACTCCTTTGTTTTTGTTGTTTTCTTGCAATGAATAATTTACATGTATTTGCCCTCCCAAATATCATACCACAGAAGGAAATCTCTGGACCGATGATTATTGCTGTAGGTGGCTCCGTGGTGGTTGCTTTTGTTCTCCTTGCATGCATCACAGGACTTGTCATGCGCTGCAGGAAAAGGAAATCACCACGTGTGACTTCACCACATATCAATGCTCATGACACACTGCTATAAAACCATTTCAACACCCTATTACAAGTCGACATAATCACATCATTTCTAGTACATTTTATTGCTGTCTTTTCCTCATCACCTCTTCTCTTCACACCACTTTATCAAACACACAATGGTTGACCATTTTTGAGCTCTTTGAATCAAACCGGCTGTTTATTTTTCTTCTATATTTACTAAAAAATTCATTCTTGGCTTTTCATTTTCTCACCTTTTTAAACTATGTTACCGAAGTACAAAGTGAGCAATTTTAATGTTAACAGAGGTAATTAAAATCATGTTCAATGGAAAAAAAAAAAAAAAAAAACGTTTTGATATTAGATATTTATATTATATATCGTAATATTTATATTAATACAGAATTATACATCATCCAAAAGATTCACAAGTCGATAGATGCACTTTCTGAGGGCTTAAGTAAAGTTTGTTAAATGAAATTAATTGTGGAAAAACTTTTCATTCGAAATTTCCTCAAAGATGTCTTATGAACACACACGCGCGCACACACACACACACACACACACACACACACACACACACACACACACACACACACACACACACACACACACACACACACACACACACACACACACACACACACACACACACACACACACACACACACGTGTGCAGCCTTGTAGCTGCTGGTTGCATCATTGGTTTGGGATGTGGCTATGCCACTGATGCGGTGCCCCTATTACCAGGATACTGGTGCTGATTTTGCCAACCTCAGAAGGATGACAGGCTGTCAACCCCACTTGGTGTTAATTCAGCAGCCGGCAGGGCTCAGTCAGGACCCTAGGATCCCAAGCCAGCCACCCTAACTGCTAAGCCAACACCAGGCTTGTATTGTAAATTCATGAAGCTTTAAGCTAAGCCACCATGCTGAAAATGAGGAAGAAGCACAAGTGGGATGGGGGAGGGATTAAAGGAGATGTGTTGAGTTTTATTAGTAAATCCTTTGCACCCTTTTCAGGAATGGTAAAGGTGTGTCCCAAACAACCACACCTAATGTATATTGACTCATTTTCTCACACTTACCGAGCTATCTTTATATTTGCATGAACAGAACTACCTATGCAAGGCTATTGCTGTGTGTGTGTGTGTGTGTGTGTGTGTGTGTGTGTGTGTGTGTGTGTGTGTGTGTGTGTGTGTGTGTGTGTGTGTGTGTGTGTGTGTGTGTGTGTGTGTGTGTGTGTGTGTGTGTGTGTGTGTGTGTGTGTGTGTGTGTGTGTGTTGCGTCTACATCAACTGTACGTATTTTCGCTTAAATAAAATAAAATTCTGCATCTGCTTGTCCGATCAGTGCGAAACTTTAAACATACAAGGGACTCCCCATGGAGAATATTTTATTGACAGCTCTAACATCATATGTCACATGGTATGGTGTGAAAGTGTGTACAAAAATGTTGCATCATGTTCCTGTGCCTCACTATTTTACTTATTTTTGCCATTGATGAGTGACAGCACCTTGTAGCTTGGTGACTTGTCATGTGATAATTTTCAAGGCTTGAAAGATGATGTAATGGTTGATTCTAACCTTTGTATATCTTGTCATAATTTCCTTGACTCCCTGTAAATATCTTTATGAGCCTTGTCATATTGTGGCTGCATTGGAAAATAAATGGGAAGTACAAAGGATTCTTCACGTACATAAAACAATCATTGGTCTATGTAAGGGAAGAGCTCAACTGGGCAAAATCATTGAACTTGAAGCATCGGCTGTAATGGAGTGCCAACTTGTCCAGCTATGGTTCTCAACTGGGTAGGAGATTCACATTTCAACAGGACAATGATCCGAAGCACAAAGCTAAAGCCACACTGGAGTAGCTGAATAAGAAGAAAATAAATGTTATTGAGTGGTCCAGTAAAACTCGTGACTTGAACCCAATTCCACATTTATGGTGAGACTTGAAGATTGCAGTCCATCGACGATCCCCATCGAACTTGGCAGAACTAGAGCAATTTTCACGTGAAGAAGGGGCAAAGATTTCACCATCTCATTGTACAAAGCTGGTAGAGACCTACCAAAAAGGACTCATGGCAGTCATTGCTGTACTGCTGAATGACATTGCTGTCATTCCACCAAGTACTGACCACCAGAGCTGAATACTTTTACAACCAGTGAATTTTGATTTGTACATGTTTGTTTTTTTTCAAATATTCCTGACATGTAACCTCCTTCAACTATGACAGTGTTTAGTTTGATCTCTTCAGTTATGAAGAAAAAAGTTAATTTGGAAAAATTGTTTCTACATCCTCACTGTTATTCAAAGGCCAGTGAGTGTGTGTGTATGTGTATGTGTATGTGTATGTGTATGTGTATGTGTATGTGTATGTGTATGTGTATGTGTATGTGTATGTGTATGTGTATGTGTATGTGTATGTGTATGTGTATGTGTATGTGTATGTGTATGTGTATGTGTATGTGTGTGTGTGTGTGTGTGTGTGTGTGTGTGTGTGTGTGTGTGTGTGTGTGTGTGTGTGTGTGTGTGTGTGTGTGTGTGTGTGTGTGTGTGTGTGTGTTTTTGTTTGTTTGCTTCTTTGTCGCACGACGACTCCTGCAGTTCTGGCCTGATTACTTCCAGACAGACTTGCTACATCGGATCAGCATGACCCCAATTAGAGCAGGGGGTGTTTTTATCTTTACCGGTTGTCTTCGGAGGGAGGGGGAGGGATGAAGCAAATTGTCTATGTAAATGTGTATCGTGTAGTGCCACTCCAGGTAGAAGAGGGTATTACAAGTCCCCATCTTTTACAGTATGTACAGTATTCCTGTCCCCAGGTTTTCCAGTGCTGTGAAGTGGTTTGAATTCAAAGCAGTAGGAATATTTTTGCTTCATGCACATAACCAGGGTTTTGAATTTTTTTTTTTGGGAGCAATTGAGGCAGCTGTCAGTTTCCTATACACCACCCAAATAAAGGTACGTGTCACAAGAACCTGTTGCATGCTTGGAACAAGATCACCCATAAGGTGGGTACTCCACAAGTCATTCATGTAAATGTGGTGTTATTGGTAGGGGATGAATACTTTTGCAGGCCACGAGACATAAACAGACGACTTTAAAAAGTGTTCCAAAAAAAAAAAAAGCAAACTGACAAAAAAATTTTTTAAAATATAACACTGAGATAATGGGGAAGAGGAGAGAGGAATAGAACAGGAGGGCAAGGAAAGAGAAGTGAAAAATAGTGAGAAAAGAAAGTATAAGAGATGTCGTGAAAACTAATATAAATAAAGTAAAATAAAAGGGGAAAAAAAGGAGAGGGAAAGGAAGGAAAAGTTCTGATCAACCTTTCCCCACCCCCACCTCCCCCATCCAGAACCATGATCTTTTCTACCCCCATTAACCCTCCCCAAGCCCACCTCTTTCCAAATTTCCAGTTTTTACTTGCTTCTGTATCCATCTTCACCCTGTGCGTCCTCTCATTCACCATTCATTCATCCCTTATTTGTCCTAATCTCCCTCTATTTTGTCTATCAACCCTGTTGTGCGTGTTTCCCCCCTCTTTTTATTGTTCCTTTTGTTCTGTTACCTCCTGATCTGTTCCATAGTCTCGCTCCTCCAGACTTTATCCATCCTTGAGAAAAGAGGAGAAATTGCTTTGAAGATGATTTTACCAGCGTCGGTGGTTTGTTGGTTGGAGCGTCTGCTCCGAATCTGGGAGCTTGGCGGTTCGAACCCCGGCCGAATCATATCAAAGACCTTTGAAAATTGTACGTGCTGCTTCCTTGCTTCATTCGTTCTCAGCATTTAAAAAGGAGAGAGCACGGACAAAGGACAAAACCATCGGTTGGTAATAATAGCGCAGGTTTGACGGGCCAAATTGTCTCCTCTTCTGTCCAAGTTCCTCGTCAGGGAACATATTATTATGTGGAAGATCAGAGTTCTGCTGGCAATCCCTGAGGGAAAGGAATAGAAATGATTTACTTTGGAGGTGGGCACAGGTGAACAATATTCATGAAAAGGACCAGGAGATATTCTGCGTTGGTTAATAATGTGCTCAGGAGTAAGGAGGGGGGGGGTGCAGTCAAGTTAGACATTTAGTCCTGCAGCCAGAGGATGACTCGTGCACTGGAGTCTGTCAACCCAATGTATTATTTTTGTGGTTTACATAACTACAAGGTATACTTATTCAGAATCTGCATGATGCAAGTCAGCTTATTCTTGTCACCGAACCAACTCCATCCATTGGGACCATACTCTGTACAGAGCGTCAGTGCTGACAAAGCAGTCTCCTGAGCTATTGGACACAATCCTAGATGGGTCACCACTCCGACACAGGATACTCAAATGACTCTATCATGCCAGCAAGCTGGTACTCATTTTGCCAACCTCAGGATGACAGGCTGAGTCAACCCCACCTGGTATTAATTCACCAGACAAGCAGGATTTGAACTCAGGATGCTAGGATGCTTGGATCCCAAGCCCCCCCCCCCCAACCATTAAGCCAACACCAGGCATTAACCAACTCATCTCCCAAGTTTTGTCATAACTCGTCCACAACTTTTTGAAATATGCTATACTGTACATCATTTTGGCTCCATATCTCAATGGTGAAGCATCACCAGAAAATTACTGAATGCTAGTAGCCGGATTCGGATATGCATCTTCAACAAAATCTAATCAATTTGTCCTTGTCACACACCTAACCTTTCCACCAAGTTTCGTCCGAATCCGTTCACAACTTTTTGAGATATCCTGCACACACACAGACATACAGACAAGCCGGTAGGTGGACATGGGTAGTCGACTACCCAAAAGAACCTGACGCGATGGGACCGTTCGATGGGGAATGACCTGAGGATGAAGCACAAGAAAATTCATGATTCCAGCTTCAAGGGTTAATGCTGCAGATTTTTTTTCGTTAAAATACCCCCACATTTAGAGGTTTTTAGGCCGTTGCTAGGCAACGGAGGGGTCCATAGCAACGGTTCTTTCTCACACATAACTAGGACATACCATGAACCTACCTTACCAGTTTCATGTATATCTGACTCATAGTCTCTGAGATAAAAGGAACTACGTTTTTTTTATTGTTTTTGACCAAGGTTCATTCAAAGTCTATCTTCTCCAACAGTTTTCATTGGATCCGGCTGGAAATTTTTGACAATATGGCTGAATTTACTGCCCACAGTCGCTCATGGCCCGATTTTTGAAAAAATTAATTTTTTATGATTTTTCAAAAATTTCAAAGTCCCGTTGCTAGGCAACGGATGGGTCCATAACAACAGTTCTCATTTGCACACAATTAGGTCATGGTATGAACCTACCAACCAAGTTTCATCGAAATCGAAAAATTTCAAAGTCCCGTTGCTAGGCAACGGATGGGTCCATCGCAACGGTTCTCATTTACACACAACTAGGTCATGGTATGAACCTACCCACCAAGTTTCAACAAAATCGCCATTGTATTAACGGAGCACTGGACCAAACAGAGAGACAAACATATCGACGGAAAAACTGCTAATAGGGATAGAACAAATTTCAAATTTTTTTTTTCGACTGGATCGACTACCCAACAAGCTGGTAGGCGGACATGGGTAGTCTGCCGTTGCTAGGCAATGGAGGGGTCCATAGCAACAGTTCTTTCTCACACATAACTAGGACATACCACGAACCTACCATACCAGTTTCATGTATATCTGACTCAGTCTCTGAGATATAACGAACTTCGTTTTTTTATTGTTTTCGACCAGGGTTCATTCAAAGTCTATCTTCTCCGACAGTTTTCATAGGATCCGGCTGGAAATTTTTGACAATATGGCTGAATGTACTGCCCACAGTCGCTCGTGGCCCGATTTTTGATTTTCGAAAAAATTAATTTTTTATGATTTTTCAAAAATTTCAAAGTCCCGTTGCTGGGCAACGGATGGGTCCAACGCAACGGTTCTCATTTGCACACAACTAGGTCATGGTATGAACCTACCACCAAGTTTCATCGAAATCGCCATTGTATTAACAACGGAGCACTGGACCGAACAGAGAGACAAACATATCGACGGAAATACTGATAAGGGTAGAACAAATTTAAAAAAAAAAATTTTCGACTAGATCGACTACCCAACAGACAAACGTATCGACGGAAAAACTGATAATAAGGGTGGAACAAATTTCAAAATTTTTTAAAATAATTTTTTTTTCGACGATCGACTACTCAACAGACAGACATATCGACGGAAAAAACTGATAATAAGGGTGGAACAAATTTCAAAATTTGAAAAAAAAAAATTTTTTTCGACTGGATTGACTACCCAACAGACAGACATATCGACGGAAATACTGATAATAAGGGTAGAACATATTTCAAAAAATTTTTTTGAAATTTTTTTTTTTTTCGACGAGATCGACTGCCCAACAGACAGACAGACAGACAAACATATCGACGGAAATACTGACAACTAGAGGGGGAGCACTCGGGAGAGTGCAAAACCTCCGCCGCCAATACTGCTGGGTCACTCAAGTGAACCTTGCATCTTATTCATTAAATATGATGTCAACAGTGCTGACAGAGTTATAGTTCTTTTCTCCAACATTTTGGGGGGGTGGGAGGGGGCGTTGGAAATCACTTAAAACATGTAAAAATGCAAAAAATAAATAAATAAATAATAATCGAAATTTTGTTGAAAAAAAAAGTTGCAAAATTTTTTTTTCTCTAACAATTTTTTTGGGGGGTTGGAAATCACTTAAAACATGTAAAAATGCAAAAAAAAAAATTTTTACTCAAGCAATTTTTGGGGGGGTTGGAAATCACTTAAAATATGTAGAAATGCAAAAAAAAAAAAAAACTTTCTCTAACAATTTTTTTGGGGTATGGGGTAACAATTTTTTGGGGGGGTTGGAAATCACTTAAAACATGTAGAAATGCAAAAAAAAAATTTCTTTCTATAACAATTTTTTTTGGGGGGGTGACAATTTTTTTGGGGGGGTTGGAAATCACTTAAAACATGTAGAAATGCAAAAAAAATTCTCTATTTTTTGGGGGGAGGGGGTAAAAAAAATTGGGGGGGGGGTTGAAACCACTTAAAACATGGAGAAATGCAAAAAAAAAAAATTCTCTAACAACTTTTTTTGGGGGGGGGGTATCAAGTCCAAAATTTCATGGCATGATTCTTGGACCATACCTAACCCCCCCCCCACCAAGTTTCGTCGAAATCCGTCGAGGAGTTTTTCCATAATACTGTTTACAAACAAACAAACAAACAGAAAGGGGTGAAAACAGTAACCTCCATCCATCTTTGACGATGGCGGAGGTTAATAAGGGTAGATCAAAATTTTTTTTTTTTTTTTTAGACTGGATCGGCTACCCAACAGACAGACAAACATATCGACGGAAATACTGATAACTAGCTGAAGTACCCGGTAATACCCGGGAAATTTGCTGGTAAGACTAAGTGCCTATTTTCCTCACGCTAGTTAGACTGAGGCATTAGTTGTATGGAGAAAATTAGGAAGTCTTCTTTTATGGGGTGACGCCGAGGGAGCAATCATTGTCGTCGCAACTGGTAAATATAGCGGTGCAGTGAATGGTTAGGTTTTAAAGTTTAATATGAAAAACACTTAGTGCTTCTTGGTTGAAATATCTTGTTCTTGGAGCACTTCCTATACTTCCCTTCATCAGCTAGCCACCTTTTAAACTGAGACACTCACTGAAAAATTCAATGAAACCATCCCAAACACACCTGAAAAAAAAAACACAAAAGAACAAATCGATACAGTCACCTCAATTAACTTATTCTATGCTAAATGGATGGTTCCCAAAAAAAGTTAACAAAAATGGCAAATGCTACACATAGAACAAATAGGTTAAACATTTATCAGCAGTTAAGCGACGAAAAGGTTGCCATGGGATATTTACAGTTAAACCGAATAACGAATAGATTAACACATACCCGTTATGCGGGGCAGATGGACATGTAAAAGAGCAAATAGGTAGATTTCCGAACACATGAAACGATAGCGTTTTTAACCATGAAGCCTTTTGTTACGATTAATACGCCGGGCGCACTATTCAAAAATAACATCACGTTAAACCACCCTCCAGGAATTTTTATGGAAAGCCACTTAGCGCATCCTGGAGCTGAATGTTAGGTCTATATGTGTGTAAAGTTTCATCAACATCGGTTCACTGGTCAAGGAGCTTATTGGTTACAAACAAAAACAGACAGACAGACAGACAGAAGGACTGCCATCTATGTAGTAGAAATAAGGGTAGATCAAAAAAAAAATTCGAATTTTTTTTTTTCCACTCAATCGACTACCCAACATATCGACGGAAATACTGATAATAAGGGTAGAAAAAAAGAAATCGCAAAATTTTTTTTTCGACTACATAGACTACCCAACAAACAGGGGTGAGAACATCAGCTCAGCACACCTTCGTGTGGCGGAGGTAATAAATGATTTATTGGTGCCACATTCCATGTTATTTGTGTGAAATAGAAAAAAACTATCGTTTTTGGAAAGATTTTTCTGTCAGCCTAAATTTTCCATCGTCTTGTGTTTATAACACATATTATGACAGTAAGTTTTCTGACTTCGGCAAAATGATAGAACGCTTGTCAATATTGCACTTGGTTTGGTTGATTTACTGCCCGTAACTATAAACGAGTTGGCACCAAATTTCGGTGAAAACCGAGCTGCATTTTCAAAAGAAAAACTTTCCTTTTTACGGAACTGATCTGAAGAAATGATTAAATCTGGAAAAGAAACTTTGCAATAACAGAGACGATGACAAGTTTTATGACTGTATTCACACATATTAATGATGTGGCTGGTGGTAGTGCAGCTGTTTTATTGGAATCATATCGGGAATTCTGTGCAGCAGAGAAACTTGATCCATTGTAATACATGTATGCCATAATTCGCCATTGATGTATTCATCCACTTGAAGGTTGAATATTTCAAATTCCCCCCCCCCCCACCCCAAGAGTGCCACACTTGCATCATGCAGATTCTGAATATGTATATCTTATAGTTGTGTAAACCACAAAAAAACATTGGCAAGACTCCAGTGCAAGGTTCAGCTTAAAATCACAGTTTGGCTGCAAGACTGTTTGTTATTGATACAATGATAATTATGGACACAGGGTCTGTGGTTATCACGAGGGAACTCATTGGACTGCTATCTGACCTCTGGTCCTGAGGCCGTTGGCCACAGATAACTCTGCATTGTGATGGGCGGCTGAGCAACCCTGACCGCTGATTAGAACTGCCGAGCTGAACAGGGTTTTCGCTCCTTTGATTACGCGTTACCTTACCATCGGCACTGCAACCCGAATTTAGGGTCATGCCCTCAATAGCCACCTGTCTATTTATCGTGTACGGCCAAGCGAACCGTGGATGACTGTTGGTTAATCACGGAGTCAATCAGTGGGGCAAAACTTCCCGTCTAATTAAACTTACACACGATGTTAGACCAATGGAGGAAAGGACAAAAGCGAGCAAGCCGGAAACGTTTTTTCGTTCAACACATTTATTCAACAAGCACAACAAGGATTATTCAATCAGCAATGGCAGATAATTATGATAGCAATCATGAGCATGTATTTATAATAGATAGAAATCCCAATGAAAAGGCACAAGAGTACAGTAATTATTCTTAACGCTTTTGGAGCTCAGTTATAAATTCTTATTTATACGAAATACGGGGACGTGACCATGAAGAGAGGAAGTAGATAGAGTACAGTGCAGAGCATGAGTATGGCTCCTCCTCACCCTACACAGATGTGTGTAAGCTCATACTGCATGCAGACTCATGAAACATGCAGGGTGCAAGCTTGTACCACATGCAGACTCAAGAAGCATGTAGTGTACAAGGCCATACCGCATGCAGACTCATGCAACAAGCAGCATGCAAGCTTATACCGAGTGCAGACTTGCACGACATGCAGCGTGCAAGCTTGTACTGCATGCAGAGTTGTGTGACATGCAGCGTACAAGCTCGTACTGCATGCAAACTTATGCAGCATGTGGCTTCCAAGCTCGTGCCGCATGTAGACTTGCACAGTGTGTAGCATGCAAACTCGTACTGCATGCAGACTCGTGCGGCATGCAGTGTGCAAGCTTCCCCGTGGTGGCTCTCACGGTCCAAACAGGCAGTAGTAAGCACAGACTTGACCAAAGGACTCATGGTAAGGAGAGCTTTATGGATGAGAGTGAGACAATTCAAAGTCACAGCACATGAGACTAGTCAAGAGTGGAGTTGAGACCACTCCTGGCAGATAAGACATTTTGAGACCACTCCTGGCACATACGATGTGTCGAGACCACTCCTGGCAGATACGACGTGTCGAGAGCCCTCCTGGCAGATACGACGTGTCGAGACCACTCCTGGCAGGTGAAGTGTTGTGGATTGGAGCACTACAAAACAAAACTTCCTGGCAGACAGGGCGAGTGGAGTATTGAACGCTTGGCAGATCAAGACGCATGATGGATCGAGATGTGTGGTGCACAAGAGCGCTTGCCGATCCACATATAATGGCTGCTTGAATGTCTCTTGTTCAGAGTCTCTCCATGGACATCCACTCCCCATGGAGGTTAAAACCCATTTGTTCTCACAACCGACTTGATTCACTCATTTCACATCTTCTCTCCCCAGAGGTCATACTGATCTGCCTTTTAACAACCACCGAGAAGGGGTGCGATTGTTCTTGTTGTTGTCCGTGGAACACACGATGATGTCAGCTTCAATGCATGTGCACGATGACATCAGCTGCAGCAAACAACTGCAGTGTTAATTATCCTTCAGCTTAAAATATGTTGTTTTGTGAGAAATAAAAAGAATGGAGGGACCACTGTTGGGCTAATGATTGCCTCCATTGTGTCCAAATGTTGTTGTTTTTTTTGCAGGAATGAAAAGAACAAGCCTATTTATTTTCCATGGTATGCAAGCACCCGATTAAGAATCGTTTGTACAAGTCAACAAGTAATTCTGTTCCATTGTGTTGAAGTAATGGGGGTAGTTCATGATGTGTGTGGGAGGGGGATGGTTTCAGATGTGGAATGGAAAAGGAGGGGGGGGTCAGGGAGGTTTGAATGGCAAAGAGCAAGATCGTGAAGAGTTACGTGGTTTGGACAGCAAAAAGGAAGGGACTGGTGATTGATGGGTAGTTGGAGTTAAAGAAGGGTCAAAAGATGGATTGATAGATGAAGGGATTAAAGAAAACTTGAACATTCAAACTCACAACACATCTCCCTTCCAAAACCTCTTCTTCTTCTTCTTCTTCTTCTTCTTCTTCTTCTTCTTCTTCTTCTTCTGGCTGCTCCCTTTCGGGGTCGCCACAGCGGATCATCCGCATGATCCGCATAGTGATTTGGCACATGTTTTACGCCAGATGCCCTTCCTGGCGCAACCCTGGTCGCCTCTTACGACACAGGGATAAAAAACACAGGGATCGGCGACTAGTGTGCCAAATTTGGTGCTTTCCTCACAAAATGCACAATTGTTATGCTATATTTAGCTAAGTTGCCCCACTGGTGGGGCAACTTAGCATATCAATTGTGCATTTTGTGAGGAAAGCACCAAATTTGGCACACTAGTAGCCTAACATATTATGAACAGATTTGGATATTGGATCATCTCAAATTCAGCCGCTGATGGTTGTGGCAGCCATTTTCCACTGCCATCAAAAATTTTGAGATGGCCCAATATCCAAATCTGTTCATAATATTGTTGTGGTTACCAAATTCGCAAACCACCATTCAGGTCCCTTAGGTGAGATATCTCGGTAAGTATATGTGTAGTTAGGCCCAAACCCGTTGTCTAGAGGGAATACATGTTATTCATGCGTGCTGCGACTCTTCAGGATAGCCGTTTTTCTTTTACTATCTTTATTTTGGACCAACCGCCATTGTAACCACCACCAACCACAACATCAACCACCCACCGCGGCGCCGCTTCACGTCACACCTCGCAACCGTCGCATCGCCACCGTTCTTGCGCCGCTTGTGGGTACCGGTGTTGGACTCGTGCAGGGCGCGCGCCGAACAGCGTGTACAAAACCACGGATTTTCCACTTCAAAAACGGATCAAAAACGACACACGCCCACTTTTGTTCCGTCCAATCGGTGAGCGAGGGGCGATTTGGCCCCGCCTCCAGGGCGTTGGAGGGCGATCGCTGTATGCAAATTTATGGATCAAAAAGCATTCACGCCCACTTTTTCTCGGGCCAATGGGGAGCGAGGTGAAAGGTCGAAGGCAGGGGGTCAAAGATGAGAGAGCGAAGCCACGGGGCTTATATAAGCGACCGCGTTCGTCAGTCAAAGAATAGAGAGTTAAGACTTCGTGGGCGGTGGAGTTGGGAAGAAGGAGCAAGAAGGAGCTGGTCGTCGTCGTGTGCGTTGGCGTTGGAGTCGGAGCGGAGGGGACGGAGCTGTGGAGAGGCGGCGAGGGCAGACGAGGGGGTGCTCGCGTCGTGCAGGGAGCTGCACCCCAGGGAGGCCGACAGCGCGACCTGGCGAGGTGGAGACGCTCGTCGCGGGACTCGAGGCAGAGTAGGAATCCTCTATACCCCGAGCATCAGCAACCCCCTCCTGTTTCCCCCCGCGCTGAGATAGTGCGACCAAGGGGGCCCCTTTCCCACCCCCTACCAGACACTGCCCGCGAGGCCCGCGGAGTTGAGGCACCATCGCCGCTCCGCGTCTCATCACCAGACGGGTAGGCCCGACCCGGTCTCGGCCTCAGGCCCGCCTCATCCTTGAGGGTTCTCTATTCTTTTCCTTGGTTTTGGGTATGTGTTGTCGGCGCCGTCTGTGAAGTAAAATTGTATAAATGTTGCCGTGTGCTCGCGTAATCGGTATTAGATCTGCATTGTCGCATTTGCTTTTTGTGTAAATTGCATTGTGTTTTTCTTTTCTATGTGCTTTTGGTGGAATTGAATATGTGTGCTTTCCGTTCGTCGCGAATAAATGTGCTTTGTGTTGAACTGTTTCCCGCTTCGCTTCGTCATTTCTTTCATTGAATCCTCATCTTGCTTCACGTAAAGGGTTGGTAGTGGGCTGAATACGCCCGATAATTAATCGAACCGTCGAGGTCGACGAATAACACCGCTCGGTTATCCCGATAGTACGGAACGGGTCGCTTAAGTGGCCCGTGTCCGAAGTCGACCTGCGGCGAGGTGCGATCGCCCGGTCTACCCTCCGTGTGGGTACTTAGGTAGGTCGAATTTGGCGAGCAACCCTATCCCACGCGGGGGCTGATTGGCTCGATCGCGGTGAGACCGAAAGGTCCACCCGTGACTGGTTCCCGGCGTTAGTCCGAGAGGGTCACGACTGGATTGTCCGTCCGGTGGGCGACGTGCCGCGATTCGAGTTACGTGGCCGTCAGCACGCCGGCGGGCACGAATCCGTAACAATATGATAGGCTACTCGTGTGCCAAATTTGGTGCTTTCCTCACAAAATGCACAATTGTTATGCTAAGTTGCTCCACTAATGGTGCAGTTGACATGTAAATTAACTGAAAGTCGAGGGAACCTTGGGTTTACTATTGAGCTGTCAACGAAAAAACATATTCGTCGCATGCTAGAGATGGAGTTTAATGATACATTGCACTTTGTTAATGAAGACAATGGTGCTCTTCTTGTTTTCCCCACCTCGCTTACAGTTGATAGCCTTGTCAAAGATTACCAGGCTGTAAGAAAGGAGCTAGAAATGGTCAAATCAAATTCTGATGATAGCCTTGTTCCTCAGGCTGCTCTTGCATTGCACCAAGCTATCAAATCCCAGGAGATTAGCAAAGCCTGGTCTCCTGATACAAGTATCTCCAGAACTCCAGAGGTATTGGTTCAATTTTACCTTACATTGTTGACCGGTGAAAGGAACTGTTCATGTCCTTCAGAACGGATGCAAAGATTGACCACCTCATTCAGCCAAGATCTAGTGTATGCAGTCATAAATGGGCTTGAGAAGCCACCAAAGCATGTACTCCTACAATATGCCATCAAATCTTTAACTGGTAATGTTGAGTTGATACACACATTGAATCGTTTTGGTCATGGTAAAACTTATTCAAAACTTGAAGAAGTTGATACCGCCCATTGCATGCAAAAATTGTCCCTGTTGAAGGTGGGGGGGGGGGAGTGGGGCGATGAATGAATGTAAATTGATACAATCGTAACACTAGTAGGTTTCCATGCCATGGTGTACATATAGCAAGTTTCACGTCCACCCACACACTAAAATTATGCTTTGTTCAAGAAAACACGAATAAGTACTTCACGTCATGGTACAGTCACTCCCATTTTCAACGGGGGGCGGGGGGTTAATGTAAATTGATACATACTAGTATGTTCCCATGCCAAGGTGTTAAAGATTTCAGGTCCACAAACAAAAATTATACTTTGTTAATAACCATGAAAAAGTACTTTAAAGGTGGTGAACTCCAGCAAGTATTCCGATTATATTCTGAACATTTATGCCTTAACCGTTAAGGCGTTATTGATGGTTTTCTCTTGGCTTTTCTTAATATTTTCCTATTAATTTGATGATTAAAAGTGAAGTATTAGTGTGACATACATGGTTTTTAACTTTGTACTTGATAGATATTTGCATTACGAAACTCTTTAAAATTTGCACTCATTTGACCTTTGACCTTGAAAATTTGACCTTAAAGGTCAAAATTCGCAATGGGCCTTGTAGAGTCCTCTGATACAAATATTTTAAGGGGTCATTCACTACTTTAGGTTGATTGGCTGCAACGCTATGGACATTTTCCATTTTCTTGCCTGAGAACAGCCATTTTTAAGCCGTTTTTTTACACAAGTTGTCTTTCGTTTAGTACAGGATGGACATTATGCAATATCCTTGAACATTGGTGGGTTAAAATCATAGCAGGACATCTAATAAAACAATTCTAGGTGTAAAAGTGGCAATTAAGGTCTGTTCATACCCTCTGTAAGGCCATTTATGACTGTATTCCAGATTTTGGGCAAGCCCAAAAATTGGTGACCTTTTGACTTCTGCTGACCGACATCGGAAAATATTTATTTTCAGTCTGTAGAGGATCCCAGGACACACATTTTGAGTGGTTACTTGCTCTGATAGGATGATTTTTCCAGTAGTGATCATTTTAATTTCCCCTACCCCAAACTATTGGCTCCGAATCCGAACATGCATCAAGTTCAAGGGATGATTACTATGAAAAAACTACCATAGAAAAGGTTATCATCCTTAAATCCATCACTACAGACATAGATCTATCAGAAAAACACTATGAGCCTTTGTCCATCTGGGTGGTACCAAATTTTGGTCTGGCCCATGGACTATCTCAAAACAATGTAAAACTGTAGTCCCACCTAACTTGATAACTGCTGAAGCCATGATGGCAATTCCAACGTGAAGAAGTTAATTTGTCTCTGGGCTAATGCATGCAACCTATAATTAAAAAAATATATAAAACATGAATTGTTTTATTAGGAAAAGAAATCCAAAGTAAATATGGACTCAACCAGGCCAGGATCGTTGCGGGGGGGGGGGAGGGGGTGGATGGACAGTACCATTCCAAAAGCAATACATGTTCAAACCATCCCCCAAATCAACTGAAATAATCATTAAAACAGTTTAATAACATGCAGTAGATGGATTTAATCTGACAAAATAATAAAATATATAAGACATTAAGCATTTTATTACTTTTAAAAATTGCAGAAACAAGAAAAAAACATTTTAAAAAATTGTAAACCTATAAAGGGATGAAATCTCAAAAAAACAACCAAACAAGGTGGGAATGACACCACATTACGATGCCACATTATGACACCACAATCCTCTTATGGTTTTGAATCACGATATCTTTAGACGTTATTCCATCACAATCCCACGACAAAAGTAAAATGTCAAAAGATGCTGTGATGGTAATCCATAAGAGGATTGTGGTGTCGTATTCTGGCGTTGTAATGTGGTGTCATTCCTACCTTGTTTGGTCGGTTAGTGTTTTGAGATTTCATCCCTCTCTGTTTTTACTTTTTTTTTTAATGTTTTTTTATTCATGTACATTTTAAATTCCCCGAATAACTTTTCCCAATATCATTTTCTCCTACGTGTACCACAACCAACATCTTTCTTCTAACAGCACGCTGTCACTTAACCTTCCTTCAATATCCCTCACTCCCGCTCCTTCAGAACGACACGACTCTTCATCGCTGATAATTTCTGCAGAATAACGAGTCCATAATTACGTTTAATAATTTCATCACCTACATCCTACGGGATCAAAAACTTCTCCCTGGTCTCATTCCTACCAAATCTTTTCCGTACCTCCTCCCACCATTGCCTGTAGTTTTTCGTTTTTAAATACATAAGGGATAAAGAGCAGCTCTTTACCTGCACTGCCCACTGACTAATGAAATTCCAGGCAAACTTTGTCTCAAACATTAAGCGTGTTCCGAATGTACTCAACTAAGCTGGGGAGTTGAATGTACAGGATAAGCTCAACTCAACTAAGCCAACCCAATAATAATTTTGGGTTTGGCAGGAAATAAAAGAGGGAGTGCATAATGTTTCTGTGAAAAGAGAGTGGAGATACAGGGTGTGGGTGGTTGATGAACCGTGGGCCAAATAAATTGGCAAGCAGGTACATAAGGGAGTGCACATTTCATCTTCTCTGTGTTTGCATGTTGTTGTCCTCACGGAGTTCACCTGGTGTGCAGCGATGGTTCTCCATCCACAGATCATGTTCCTGCTGCTCGGGTTCACGTCCCTGATGGTCCCCCCATGTGCTCCTTTCTACCCGAACCGCGAGTCCCTCGGTGGAATGGAGGCCCAATTCACGGATGAAGAAATTACCGAGCAGGGCGTTCTTCGAGCCGTGGCAATTTTTATGGAAAGACATCCCCTACCCAGTCATAGTCCCTTCACTCCAGGACAATTGGAAAACCTCTCTCCACTAACACCGGCATCCCTCTTCCAAGCGTACTACCGCGGTGAGTTCCAAAATAGTTTCTGCTTTCATTATAACTTTTCATTTGTTTTCTTTTCGGGGTGCTGTTGGGGGGACACTTGTCACACCAGTTACACCGGTCATGTCACCAGTTCAAGATAAAACCTAGAGTGTTCATACAACACGATACCCCGTGCATAGTTCTTCAATTCCACTTCATTTTTCATAAATTAATGATTTTAACGATCGTCAAAAATAAATCCAATAGTTCAGTACTATTGAAGTAGGACAGCAGCAATCCCATTGAAGCTTTATTTAAATTGAAGTACTGCAAAACTGGAGGTTCTTGGAAGTATTATGACAGACAATTTGCATACTACAGTGTTCAAGTGTATAATTAAAGTTAAAGATTGTAAAAGTTGTACAAGTCTGGAGATGGCGATGGTTCACGAGCAATGTACACGGTTCGCCTTTTTTATTTTTTGACCTTCGAGGGGACGCCACGGGCAAACTGGCGGGAATCCGGAAAAACGTAAATGATGAAAGTTGTAGTACTCGAAGAGCACAACTTGCATACCAACTTTCATTCGAAACAGTTGAAAACTCTAGGAGCTCGATGCCCAATTTATTGATTTTTTTGACATTTTCTAAGTTCGTGACCTTGTGACCTTGACCTTGGGATGAAAATGAAAAAAATAAAAAATAAATAAAAAAAATCGAGCTCCGTGGGGCTATACAGGTGCCTGAATACTGAAACCCCTGCCAGATTTGACAAACCCCCTCGGAGAAGATGTAACTTGAAACCGGCTACCCCCTAAAAACAAGTTTTTTGGGCGTGGCTCCGCCCATAATGGGTGCAGCAAGCCCATTCTCAGGAAAACACAACTAGATCATGATATAAACCTCCCACCCAAATTTTATCAGGATCGGATAAAAACCCACGGAGCTATGCTCGGGACAGACAGACAGACAGACACACCCATAACGAATATCGTGGTCACTTACTGACTCGTGAACCAATAAATAAATAAATTCTGGATTTACTGCCATTTTCTGCAGCGTCTATTTACACCACCCTATCTAACATGTAACATTAGCTCTTTTTTCCTGTTGTTTGTGTCCTTTGTAACATCCTTAAAAACAGTAAGTTTCCTGTTTGGAATGACTTTCAATTTTGCTTGACTGCCAGGCAGGCAAAAAAAATACACAAGCAGTCATAGACTGGTACTTACGAAATCGTCAACTTGACCTCTGACCTTGTCTAATAAAAGCTGTCTCGAGAGAAGGTAGAGACGCAAACCAGAAGTTTCTACGATGATTCTGTTCCAAACCATCAAAAATCGAATGTTTGACCTCACTGTGACCTTGACCTTTGACCGATTTTGACCAAAATCTAATCAGCACTAACCATCACCCTTCTGAATCACGTGGTGTAATTTGACATTGGTAGCTTCTTCCGTTCTCGAGTTATCGTGCCTACAAACAAACAAACAAACAGAAACGGAAGTCATCAATATACTTACGAAATCTTTAGATTTCGTAAGTAACAACCACATGATTTGCCGAGTTGTAAATGTACCACCAAAAGATAGAAATTTTGTGGGGTTTTTTTGACACCAAAAGCTTCCTAAGCAGGAATTAACTGAAGTGGATTTAATTCCCTCTGCCAACAAAGGTGAAGGAGGTTATGTTTTCATCCCCGTCTATCTGTTTGTCTCTTTGTTTGTCTGTGAGCATGATATCTCAAAAAGTTGTGGACGGATTCGGACGAAACTTGGGTCTGTAACAAGGAATAATTGGTTCGATTTTGATGAAGATCCGGATCCGCATCCAGATTTGAGCATTTTTAAAGTCATTCTTTGCCATGAAGAGATGCAGATTATAGCATGATGTTTTAAAACGTTGTGAACGAGTTATAACAAAACTTGGTGGATGAGTTGGGTAGGTGACAGGAACAAGCCCATTGTATTTTAGGTTAGGATTCATGCGCCTATCAAGGAGTGGGATACAAAACGTAAACTATTCAAGATGTAAGAGAGGTACATGCTCGAGCGAGTGCCGTTCTAGTTACCCTTGCCAGAGGAGAGGGTATTGTATCCAGTGTGACCACTCCTTGGCTTTTTTCACAAGATCTTGGCCATTCGTTGTTCACCTTGGCCTCTTGGTTTTCTATTATCATCGTTTTTCCGAAACCTTGTGAATTCCTGGCTTTTTTTCATTGGCTCACCTTGGCATTTATGAAAATGAGGAGTGGTCACACTGATTGTATTTGGTTCTGTTTGCTTGTCACTTCTCAAGAAACGTGGCAAGAAATTTTTTTGGGGAGTAACGAGTGAGGGATTGAAAGGTGCGCGAGGGCACGATTAGTCTGGGTGGTGAGGGGTCGAAGGAATGTGTTTGGGGGAGCCATCAGTGACTGACGGTGTAGGATTTAATTTGGCAAGGCTTCCTTCCCCATATCGTTATCGATTTGAGTCCGGTACAGGGTGAGCTGACCGAGGGCGCTGCATGTTGGAGCATGCATGCCTGCCGCCCTTTGCGTCGATATAGTAGGTGGTTACAAGTGCTCCCGTCGGGTTTTATATCGGACCTGGTGGTTACACAAGGAAACACAAGGAAATCAGACTGGTGGAGGCCATTCAGCCCATCATGCCTGCTGTTTGTCTGTTTGTGTACAGGATATCTCAAAAAGTTGTGGATGGATCCGGATGAAATTTTGTGTGCAGGTTTTGTGTGTGACAAGGACGAACTGGTTAGATTTTGGTGAATATCCGGATCCGGATACGACTACCACAATTTTTTAAGTGATTCTTCACCATTGAGTGAAAGAGCTGAAAACGATATCGAGCACGATGTCTCAAAAAGTTGTGGACGGAGTCAGATGAAATATGGTGGACACGTTGGGTGTGTGACAAGGAAGAATTGATTCAATTTTTAATCCAGATCTGATAATTTTTAAGTGATTCTTCACCAAGTGCTTGTGGTTCCTTGCTGGGGTGAAGATGGAAGCTTCAGGACCAGCAAAGGCTCTGTTCCATCTTAGAGGCTCATGAGTGGAGATGACGACTGGTGGCAGCGACACACACACACACACACACACACACACACACACACACACACACACACACACACACACACACACACACACACACACACACACACTACTTTGTGCAGAGTGTTGGTGCTGCCTAAGCAGTCTCCTTGACTAATGGGTACAATCCTGGACGGGTCGCCACTCCGCCACAGGATACTGGCACTTATTTTGTTGACCTCGGAAGGATGGCAGGCAGAGTCAACCCCACCCGGTATTAATTAAACAGCTGAACGGGATTTGAACTCAGGATCCTAGGATCCCAAGCCCACCACCCTAACCATGAAGCCAACACCAGGCATATACACATATGAATCATGATTATACATACACATTTATGCACAGTTGTAATTGTACATGGAGTGTCATTATACATACGTGATTATAAACATAGTGTTGTGGTTGACGAAATTCACAAACCACCATTCAGGTCCCTTAGGTGAGATATCTCTGTAAGTATATGTGTAGTTAGGCCCAAACCCGTTGTCTAGAGGGAATAAATGTCATTCACTCGGGCTGCGACTCTTCAGGATAGCCGTTTTTCTTTTACTATCTTTATTTTGGACCAGCCGCCATTACTACCACCACCAACCACGTCTCAACAGCCATCACAACAACAACCAACCACAACGCCGCTTCACAACAACAACCACCAACCACAACGCCGCTTCACAACAACAACCACCAACCACAACTCCGCTTCACAACAACAGCCACGACCTTTACCGTCACAACTCGCCACCATCGCATCACCGTCATTCCCACGCCACTTGTGGGCGCCGATGCTGGACTCGTGCGGGGCGCGCACCGAGCAGCGTGTTCAGAGACATCACAGACTTTCCGAGAAAAACGGATCAAAAACGACTCACGCCCACTTCTGTTCCGTCCTATCGGAGAGCTGGGGCGATTTGGCCCCGCCTCCAGGGCGTTGGAGTGAGGACGCTATATGCAAATTCATGGATCAAAAAGCATTCACGCCCACTTTTCCTCGGTCCAATGGGGAGCCAGTTAGAGAGGTGAAGGGTCGGAGGCAAAGGGTCAAGGGTGAAAGAGCGAAGCCACGGGGCTTATATAAACGGCTGCGTTCGTCAGTAAAGGCAGTTGTGCGGAGTTCAAGAGAGTCGTCGGTGGAGCTGGAAAGAAGTGGGAGAAGTCAAGAGTGAAGAGTTGGGACGAGCCAAGAGAGGAGACGGAGAGGGCGAGTAGACGGAGCTGTGGAGAGGTGGCGGCGGCGAAGGCGGACGAGGGGGTGCTCGCGTCGGTGCCGGGAGCTGCAGAGGGAGAGGCCAGCAACGCGACCGAGGTCGAGGAGGAGACGCTCGCCGCGGGACCCGAGACAGGGTGATATCCTCCTTCCCCCGAGCATCAGCAACCCCCTCCTGTTTCCCCCCGCGCTGAGATAGTGCGACAAAGGGGGCCCCTTTCCCACCCCCCTACCAGACACTGTCCGCGAGGCCCGCGGAGTTGAGGCACCACCGCCACTTCGCGTCTCATCATCAGACGGGTAGGCCCGACCCGGTCTCGGCCCCAGGCCCGCCTCATCCTTGAGGGTGGTTCTTTTTCTTTTGTTTTGGGTACATGTGTTGTCGGCGCCGTCTGTGAAGTAAAATTGTATAAGTGCTGCCGTGTGCTCGGTAGTCGGATAGATCTGCATTGTTGCATTTGCTTTTTGTGTAATATTGCATTGTCTTCTCCTTTTACATGTGCTTTTGGTGTAATTGTATATGTGTGCTTCCCGTTCATCGCGAAATAAATGTGCTTCATGTTGAACTGTTTTCCCACTTCGCTTCGTCTTTTCTTTCATTGAATCTCCATCTTGCTTCACATAAAGGGTTGGTAGTGGGCTAAAACGCCCGATAATTAATCGAACCGTCGAGGCCGACGAATAACACCGCTCGGTTATCCCGATAGTACGGAACGGGTCGCTTAAAGTGGCCCGTGTCCGAAGTCGACCTGCGGCGAGGTGCGATCGCCCGGTCTACCCTCCGTGTGGGTACTTAGGTAGGTCGAATTTGGCGAGCAACCCTATCCCACGCGGGGGCCGATTGGCACGATCGTGGTGAGACCGAAAGGTCCACCCCTGACTGCTTCCCGGCGTTAGTCCGAGAGGGTCACGACTGGATTGTCCGTCCGGTGGGCAACGTGCCGCGATTCGAGTTACGTGGCCGTCAGCACGCCGGCGGGCGCGAATCCGCAACAATATATATATATATATATATATATATATATATATATATATATACATATATATATATATATACATATATACATACATATATATATACATACATATATATATATATATATATATATATATATATATATATATTGTTAGAGTTTTGGAAAACTTACTCCAGGTGGCACATGTGGACAAGTAGGTAACCTGAAGATCGATGATTACCCTCGCCGAAGGAGAGGGTATTACATTTGGGTGTTGCTTTGTTTGTTTGTCTGCACAGAACTTTCACGTTTTACTCCAAAACCGCTTAATGGATCGAGACGAAATTTTCACCATCGATGCGACGACTCGTGTCGAATGTATTAATAATAGTTATGACGTCATCGGTCACGTGGTGTAGCAGCCATGTTGGAAAAACGGGAAAAAAATTGTACCTTTGTATCTCTGAAACCACACCAAGGAAAAAATTGAAACTTGACACATAGTAAGTACTCCTCGTGGGGAATAAGTGTGATTTTTTTTTTTAATGATGTCTTAGGTGCCTTCCTAATTACGTCATAATTGCACATGTGGAGTGCTACATCTGATCAGTACATACATTTTTGAGGGTCATCTTGGGATAAAATGGTCCACAGAAAAAAAAAATTTGATGACGTCATTGGTCACGTAATTCGGCAGCCATATTGGTTTTTTTAAAAGAGTCTTTTCACCAGAACGGCTGGACAGATCGAGTGGAAACTTCACAGAAATGTCCCTCAAGCTTTGGGTGCACAACTTTTGTTAAGGAATAATTTCTAGATCACATGGTTTGGCAGTCATATTGAATAATGTTTTCTCCTGAACTGCTTAATCAATCGACATGAAACTTCAGAATTATGATCTAGTCGTGATGACAAATACAAGTTTTAAATTTATTCCAGATCGGACACATGGTCTGGCAGCTGGAATTATTTAATTTTTTTGATCTGGGTTCTTTTAGACTGTTTTTTTCTTTCATTACCTTCGCATTCTGCGAAAGGTTATGTATTGGTCGCTGTGTATTTATTTATTTATTTATTTGTGAATATGTGTGTGTGTTTGTTTGTTATTCGCATAACTCAGAAAGTATGAAACCAAATCGCTTGAAATTTGGTGGGATGATGGGTTATTATCCAAGGAACATTTGATAAGATTTTGGGAGCGACCGGGTAAAAGGTCAAGGTCAAGGTCACGGAAAGGTCAAATTCGTATTTTTACCATAGCGCGGTCAATTTTGATCTAATTGGCATGCAACCGATGCCAAAATGTTCAGAATTCATTGCCCAATCTTGTGATGGGCGACATCACACAATTACGTCATTACCCTTGTTAGCGGTTGGGGGGTCAAAGGTCAGTGGGGTCACGACCTTTCAAAATATGTGGTTTTTGTCATAACACTGTCAAATCAAAACCGATTTGCATGAAACAAACACCAAAATGTTCACTGTTATGTTCCCCCCAATCTCATGCCAAGAACAAAAAAGTAGCGGAGGCGAAGGTATGCGCTCAACCGAGTGCCCATTCTAGTTTTTTTTTTTAGAGGCTCACTTGGCTGTGTTTGAGGGTAGTGAAGTACAGGCCCCCCTAACAAACGGACGCCAATGTCGGAATGATGGAATGGAATGATGGAATGGAAACCAACACGTTTATTCTACACGCAAGAACGGTCGTGACGGACACAACAATGGTCAATCCCGAAATAGATTGGTGGGGAACGGAAGCAAGATTGGTTATTTCCGTCGTGAAACGTCCGAGAGCGAAACAAAAGCGGTCCATTCCGGTTACTGTAGTGCGATGCAGTAGAATGACCTGTTACGGGATGTAAATTTTTAGTGCTTGTGCCTCAAACATAAATGTAATATAGATAATATATAGTGGGTAGTACCTGATGTAGATTTAACAATTTATTAAACCTAATTTTGTTGTGATGATAATGTTTGGTTTGCTTGTATTTCGAGCCCCCGAGTGTAGGATCGCTAGTTGTGTATGCCCAGTTCAACATAGGGGATCGTGTATGGGATCTTTTTACAGTTTTTACTTCGTATTAACTTTGTTATTTTATTGGAATTTGCAATTTATTATTACTATCAAATTTTACCTCTTGCAAATATAAACGATCAATCGTCACTGATCGCTGCAGCACGGGGGCACGAATTACACGAAATGTCAGCCACACATTAAGTCAAGAGGACGCATGTATCGCTGCTTGTATAATATCCTGTACCACAAACGGGTTTTCATTAACAGACATGATATATTCAAGGCAGACTATGTTAAAGTTAACTTGCCATGACTTCAAGAACTTTTCAAGCCGCCATGTTTTCCACGTTATGGTAACCGGAATGAATCGCTTTCGCTTCGGTCTCCGCCGTTTCGTGACGGAAATAACCGATGTTGCTTCCATTCCCCACCGTTCTATTTCGGGATTGACCGTTCTTGTGTCCGTCACGACCGTTCTTGCGTGTAGAATAAACGTGTTGGTTTCCATTATATCTGCTATTGCGACCGTAATTACTGTGTTGGTTTCAATTTTGGCCGCTTTTTCATCAATTTTAGCTGTTTTTGTCACAAGAATGACGGGTTTTCATTTCGTCTGACAACGTTGGCGTCCGTTTGTTAGGGGGGGCCTGAAGTAACAGCTGAAATGTGAATCCTCTCTCGGTTCCTCCTGATGGCTTCATCTTTGCTTTTATCTTGCTCGGGGTCCTTCTGATTACTCTAATACAGGACTGTACCTATTTGGTCTTCTGTTTGATTTTAATTTAATATATCTTAATCCCATTCTAAATTCAATTGAATAATAATTTTAAAAAACGTTATCGGTCAGGATCAGGTGTCCAATCAAAGCAGGGCGTCTTGGTGCCCCGCGTTATCACTGCCAGCAGTTATGAGGTGGCATTTCTAGTTATTAATTATGCTTCTTATTAGCCGCGTCTCGCGAAGCGAATGAATCGCTTTCGCTTCGGTCTCCGCCGTTTCGTGACGGAAATAACCGAGAGGTCGTCGTCGTCGTCGTCGTCGTCGTCGTCGTCGTCGTCGTCGTCGTCGTCGTCGTCGTCGTCGTCGTCGTCGTCGTCGTCGTCGTCGTCGTCGTCGTCGTCAAAACCTTTAGGGCGCAGCACGTGGCTCTTCTTATATACAGGATCCCGATCTCCTTAAATACTAAACACCTGGACACATCCTCGCATTGTGGGTGCCTTTTGAGAGCGTCTCTCATGAACTTTTAAATATATTCGGACATTTGCTTTAAAGTTTCGAAAAGTTCACGTTACTATTTAAAGATTATTCCATTTAATGTGTAGTTGTTTCGTAAATACATTATTTCGTAAATACATTATGACGCGTTTCACTATTGGCTTAATCAAAGCACGTGACGAAATATCGGAAGTTGTTGTTGTTGTTTTTTATTTTTTATTTTTTTTTTTTAGCCGACAAAATCTTTAGGACGCAGCTCGTGGACACATTTGTCCTTGTTTATTAACGGAACACACCAGAACACAAACACCTCACAAAAGAAGTTCTGGAGAGGGTCTGCAATTTCTGATTGCTCTTTCTCGATTTATTCGTCTTTGTATAGATAGTCCTTGGTCCCTAAGCAAAGGGCTTTTTTAGGGGGAATGCGTTCGTTCGTTCCGCTGTATTTGTCCAGTGTAATGTCTCCCCCCTCCCCCTCAGTTATTTTAAATCTTTATTCCTTCACACCATCCTTCTGTTCAATCCCTCTGTTATTTTCAATCATCCCTCCATTCCCCCCATTTCAACGGTCCACCAATAATCTCCCTCCATCAAACATCCTTTCAACAGTCCCTCCCTGCACCCCATCGGTCTTACCTTCAATCCCGCGGCCGTTCGGTCATCCCTCGGTCTTGCTGGCTTCCTTTCCTTGTTCCCTCCATCCACGCATTGCTTAATAACCTTTTGGGTGCTCTCGCATGCATTTTCGTGTCGCGTCTCATGCTTGCCGCTTGGTGATTGTCGTGGCCTGCGAGGTGTGACACTTCTCACGAGCGTGGTACAGTGCGAGTTATTGCTTTGCACGCAAAAGGGTGGGGCGGGGGCTATGTTTGAACTCTCCTCAGAATGGCATGGAAATTTCCACAAGTGACGTCATGCACCCACCCCCAACGACTGCGGACCAATGGGAGGGGGAGAATGCTTGTGGGAGGAGAGGAATAAAGCTGATGCGACGAAGAGGCAGAGGCAAGAGAAGCACTCATGATGAGCTTGTGTGAGTAGGGCCGAAAATCGCTCCTGAGCAGAAGGCTCAGAAAGCAAAATAGATGGCAGACGCAGAAGGCTGAAGGAAGCCGAAAGGTAAAACGAACGGGACAAGCTCGCTTGAGCAGAAGACTGAGTTTCACGAGCAATTGGTGTCGAGCTCCTGTGGAAAAAGAACACTCGCTCCTTCCACGAGCATCATCCTGCCCTCTCGATCCTGTCAACCATGAAGGATGAGGAGGGTGAACAGTGGCACCTCATCGACGGGGACCTGAGGAGGAAGAATCTGAGGCAGAGGACGCCACATCTAGCTCACATATCTGGGATGCCAGAGAGGACTCGCCGACTTAGGTCCGGGCAACTCATGGATGCGGCTGCATGTCCCCATTGCTTCACATCGCCACTGCCCATCCTCCCATTCTTTTTCCTCCTCGTTCTCCTGTATATTTGTGTGAGGTGAGGGAGAGAAGGAAAGACTGCTTTCCTTTTCTCCATTCATTATATAGTGTGAAAACTTTTATTAGTTTTATTTTATTTTCAAGTCCTTGTTTTATCCTTTGCCCCTGAGTGAATGATGGCCAAGTCTTTCGTTTAAGTGCATGGCTCAAAAAGTGGGGACACATACTGTTACACAAAGGGCAAAAAAAAAAGTTTAGGGAAACATGAAATGCAACCCATTGTGTTAATCTGCATGTATTCAAATAGATAAATCTAAATTTTTAGATCTGCAGCACGTCTGGTTTTAAAGTTACCACTGAATATATACAACACTGTAAATACACGTTCGAATTTCGAGCTTGGCGTCAGCGTTACGTACGGAATGAGATGAAAAAAACAATGTAAATATTATATTTTGGGATAACAAACATCATTTTTACTCTGCCTTTTTAAGCGGGCTCAATATGTGACAGGAAAAAGAAAAAAAACATTTTGACAGAGTCCGATGTTATAAATTACGAAGAATACACAGACGAGTTCAGTAGCAAAGAAAGCCAAAACTTGTAAGCGAAAAATAACGTTAAAATCGAATCTATTTCTTTCGAACTTTTGAAAATAATCACTTTAAACATGAAAAGAAAAATATAATTCTTACCTCTCGGATCCTCACGAAGCACCAAAAAAATTCTACTGTCGGTTAAAATGAAGAATTATATATCAGACAAATGCAAGTCACCTCGTTCGGCTCGGCGTCCTCGCGCTGGATTCGTACGTTACGGCTCTCGCAAAGACACGGACACGAAGACAAACGCTGCGCTCGACGGCAAATGGAAATGTGCTGACACGCTTGCAAGTGCTTATTATATCCATCAATCGGGGAAGTTTGCAAGACGGCAAGATTTTCTAATGCTAGCCTTATTTGCGTCCGACGAGAGATGATGATTCGTACATAACGGGACTGACACGAAAATCAAGACGGGATTACTTGCGGTCCGAATTTTATTTTTCTTAATATTTCGGTCCGAATTAAACACGCGGTGTCGTCTACCGGGGAACCACACCCTCGGCACGTCTTGCTCGAACTGGGTCACTCTACCGACTGCGGTGGAGTTCCAACTACCGACTACCAACTCCGGTTCGGGTGCAGTCAAGCGGAACT
>NC_140974.1:46240584-46313084 GCF_056783735.1 Eptatretus burgeri
CATTTCTACATGTTTTAAGTGATTTCCAACCCCCCAAAAAAATTGTTAGAGAAAAAAATTTTTTTTTTTGCATTTCTACATGTTTTAAGTGATTTCCAAACCCCACCCCCCCCCCAAAAAAGGAAATTTTTTTGCATTTCCACATGTTTTAAGTGATTTCCAACCCCCCCCCCCCAAAAAAAATTGTTAGAGAAAAAAAAATTTTTGCAAGTTTTTTTTCAACAAAATTTCGATTTCTTTTTTTTGCATTTCTACATGTTTTAAGTGATTTCCAACCCCCCCCCCCCAAAAAAAAATGGTGGAGAAAAGAACTATAACTCTGTCAGCACTGTTGACATCATATTTAATGAATAAGATCTAAGGTTCACTTGAGTGACCCAGCAGTATTGGTGGCAGAGGTTTTTGCACTCTGCCGAGTGCTCCCCCTCTAGTTTTTTTACTGTAATACTCTCACATTGACATGAAAATACTCCTAACTCTTCTGCGAAACAATCTCGACCTCCTTGAAAGAACTCCTAGTTGCTTACTCAGGCATTTCCTGAGCCCTTGATCCAATGTGGCACAAAACTCTCCTCACCCCCAAACTTATCTCTGACTATCTGTGGTGATTTTCATTACCTGCTTTCAAACTTCCCTTTGTCATGGAATTGGCAGCATGCTCTACTGTCACGTGTTTGCTCCTCTCCTGCTTCCGTAAGGTGAAAGGGGCATAATTACTCTTTCTTGTTTATATCAACATTGGATAGTTTTCTCTTAAAAAAAAAAACCGCAATTGTGTTTGCTGATTGCTCTACCTACTATTTTCTCGATAATCTCAAAAAAAATTGCTCTCGCAACTACCCCTCTTTCTGTCATACTCGACTGGGTTCACTGTGGGTCAATGTTTTTTTTTTTGTATACATTTTCGAGGCTTGTATGAGAGCTAACACACAACACACAGCAAGAGGGGCATGAGACAAGAGGGGTGGGAGAGGGAAGGACAAAACAATGGGGAACAGAGACATTAGGAGATCTGTGGAAGGGAGAGGGATGGGGCAAGGACCATGGGGAATACAAAATGGACATTACAAGGACTTTCAGGTCCTTACACGGGAAGGAAAGCAGGGAATTTGAAGGAGGTGGGTTTCTGGGTGGATTCACGGGGGTAGAAAAGATCAAGGTTTTGGATGGGGGAAGATAAGAGGTGGTGGTGAACAGCTGTTTTGAAGACCTGGAGGGAAGAGTAGGATTGAAGAGTGTGTGGGAGTTTATTTATTGGGCTTTATTTGGTACATGACTTTCAAGATTCAATACAATACAGAGTGCTTCACACTCATATATCCCACCACATAAAATCCTCCTTTTTTTTTGGTTTGGCTATGCTCAGGGAAAATATTTGGATATTTTGGATTTGACATTCTGCCATGATGTATCCTGAGCATCCCACATCACCAAACTCACCTCCAGTACAAGTCTGGGTGTTCTTTGCTGAATTTATCATTGTCCTGATCCTTCCTCCCTGCTTTATCATCCACAATGTCTTTGTCTGTTTACTCTTGACATGCAGTATGTCTCCCCATTTTGTGCTGGTGCTTTATCATTCCATTTTTAATAGTTTCTTTCAATTTACTATCAGACTCTGTAAATCCAAACAGGTGGCTAGTGGCTTTCTTCTATCTCACTGTTGTCCCAATGCTTTCCATCTTATTTTTCCTCTGTTCACTCAAGTATTATAAGTACTCGTTTTGCCCTAGCTTGTTATACTCTTATCTTCCAACTCTTCTGTTACCATTGCAAGCTTTTACCGAATCAGCACTCTTGATTCTTTCATCCAGCTTTTCTCATGTTTGAAAACATCCCTCTGAATGTGTACCTTCTACCCTCCAAGGTTTTCAGTTGATTCAATCTTCACCTTGTGTATTCTTTCCTGTCATTGCTCCACTGAACTCAATACCTTATCTTCCTTCAGGCATTCTCTTCTTCTCCTCTCTGTTCTTTCTCCCTCCTCTCTTTATTACCTTTTTCTCCATTTTGTTCACCTGCAAGCATTTTCTTTTGATAAAAGCTAAATATGCAATAATAACTGTTGTTGTTTCAGGTCCTGTATCAGCAGAGCGCTTCAGCCAGGCAATCCAGGAGATAGTGATTGGAAACAATTTTATCGAGCAGCAGTACGAAGATTCAGAGGAATACTTCTTCTACTGTGACTCATTTCAGAAAGGTGCCAAGTTTGTTATTCTTCATTGTTCGTGTCGGGTTAAATAAAATGAGAAAATTTTGCACTTTATTTTACATGTCTGTTTCGCATTTCGTACGGAATTTCATCTCCCTTTGGAAAGTTTTCTCTTTGAAATACTTTTACTTTAATTTGCGCATTATTTATTTTCCTTGTGGGACTTTATATCCCCCCCCCCATACTTTTTCATTATTCTCCTTCCTGTTTGGAATTTGGTGGTGTATTTTCATAAAATGTGCCACTTTAAAACTTGTTATATTGTCATTGTTGTTATTTTCATCTTCTATAGCTCTGCTCTTACATTTGGATGTTATATTATATGTTGTATAACGATGTTTAAAAGTTTGGTCAATTGGTCCCGACTTCACTCGTCCTCATGTCTTCATCCTATTATATCAAGGCTGCTAAAGCTGTCCAGTCTTGGTTTCCAGTACAAACTCTCATCCTGGTGCTTTGTTGGAAGGGTGTTGCATCATGAACAGTGTTTTTCTTCAGAGAGGGTGTTCAGTCAGTTATACCATCAAGTAAGACTCCAATGTACTGTATATTCGATTATTACCTTCGCATTCTGCGAAAGGTTATGTTTTGGTCGGCGTGTATTTATTTATTTATTTTATTTATTTGTAATCTTGTGATTCGTATAACTCAAAAAGTATTAAACCGAATTGCATGAAATTTGGTGGGATGATTGGTTATTAGCCAGGAAGCATTCGATTAGATTTTGGGATCGTTCGGGTCAAAGGTCAAGGTCAAGGTCATGAAAAGGTCAAAATCGTCTTTTTACGATAACACGGTCAATTTTTATTCAATTTGCATGCAACTAATGCCATAATGTTCAGAATTCAACGCCTCATCTTGTGATATGCAATATGACACAATGACACCCATACTCTTGTTACCGGTTAGGGGTCAAATGTCAGGGGGGGTCACGACCTTGAAAAATATGCGGTTTTTGTCATAACGCGGTCAATTATTGTCCGCTTTACATGAACCCAGCACCAAAATGTTCAGAATTTAATGCCCAATCTTGTGACACAATGATGTCATAACACATGTCACCGGTTGGGGTAAAATGTCGGGGGGGGGGGTCACGCCCTTGAAAAATATGCGGTTTTCGGCATAACTCAGTCAATTCTTATTCGATTTGCATGAAACCAGCATCAAACGAGAGAAAGTCGGGGGGGGGGGGTCATGACATTATAGATATGTGGTTTGTGCCATAAGACCATTCATATGAAACCAGTTCCCCACACTCATACCAAGAACAAAAAAGGTAGTGGCGGCAAAGGTATGTGCTCTATGAGTGCCCGTTCTAGTTTGTAGTATTTTGAAAAGATTGGATCATTGTGTGCCACTACTGGAACCAAAATCCAAATTTCTGCTCTCGTACATCAGAAGCATCATTGTCCTCCCATACTTGATTCAAAACAACTTGCTTAACTGATGAATATGTTGAAGGTAAAGTTTGAGATGGAATTTGCTTGTGTATCAATACAAAAACACATTCTTTCTTAAAGTTTACCTACATTTGATGCACAGTATGTATTTTTAGTGGGCTCAATGAAGCCATCCACCAAACCTATCCTTCTTTTAAGGGAGAATATTGTTGAAATGAAGAAGGTTAGTCGTCTGACAAGTTGGCTCCATTGCCTAACAAATGCTGGTGTGTTGTTTTATTTAGCTAACCAGGTGATCATCACCAAACGAGCATCAATTATACATGACTTCAACAACAATCCCAACAATACTGGAGCCATGAATAATGCTCGGTTGGAAATTGGGGGGATACTGCATATCATCCAAAAGTTCTACAGCAACTCCAACTGGCTGGAAATGGGTCAAACTGAACCCTATGCTGGACTAGGTATGTGAGGTGTGCAGATAATCTTACCATTCTATCATGTTACACTGCCTTTTCTCAGAAATTTATATTCACTCTGTGTTGCTTTAGTTGTTGGGGTGGGAGGGGAAATGCCAGTTCATGACTGCAAAAAACAGTTCTAGGATAGTTGAAACTTGTGAGTATAATTGAATTAACTTTAATATCAAATCAGACCAAGTGACAAGGTTGAATTACTTCCGAACATACGTACAGTTATGTTGAAAAGCGATGAAACTGCAAGTACAAATGATTGGTCATCATTACTCGTTCTGTCTATTACAACAACTTGCAATGAATTACAATTACCTATCTATCAATAATTACACAATTTCCTTTGCTTTTTTTTTGGAAAACAACAAATTAATATCAATTCCTTTTGTATTTGTTGTCAACAATATATCACTATATTGAATTTTCATTCTGCGATGGATTTCATTGGGATTCACACCCTCACTTCCCAAAAAACAGACGACAGAACGTTGCTCCTCCCTGTTGCATGCTTCTAAGGGAGCCGCCATCTTGGAACTGCTCTGCTGACGTCATACGGTCAATGTTGCCAGATCTAAAACAGGCAAAACATGACTCTTACCCATAGATGTAACATTTGTCGTCTACAACTACACACATTACATTCTCGAATTTATATCACCATTTTAAGGTTACTTGTTGACTGACTGACCCTCGTCCATTACAAAAAGAGTAGACAATTGTGTACTATGGCCCTCATTTAAAATCCATTGCTCTAAAAGGAGGCATCACACCTGTGGAAAAGGTATTCCCCCAGAAATGAGGATAGCAAGATACAAGTGCATGAATTCATGCAGCGTATTGCCATATTTATCGTGATTCATCCTGTAAAAAATAGTTTGTAAAGAGCAGTGCTGTGGTTATTTTGCAGGAATAGAGGATGTTACCTTTTTCCCTATTGTACCACCTGCTCAGATGACATGTGTGCCTTGCCCCAGGTGAGTGTCTTGCACTCCTTCACTTCCATGATGCTGTATTTCATGATGGAAGTGCATAGAAATATTCAACAATATAACCTGGGGTGGAGATGAAGGGAAGAGTTCTTCAATTCAGTTTGGATGCAAAACAGATTAAAAAAATTTTTTTTAATTCTTTTTGTTATCTGTCATCTTGAACTCTGCAGTTTTGAACAGATATATGTAACATAATATTCTCTAATCTAACCAAAATGTGAAATCATGTGTTTTCAGCTAAAATTTATTTCATTTCTTCCTAAAAATGTTTAAACTTAGCTAATGGTAACATATGGAGTCAAGTAGTCGACCATTCAGATCCTCAGAGTAAATTGCAAGGCCGAAGTATTGACGACTGTAAGCTTCCAAGGATTATGTCAAGTATGACAGTAGGTTCAAAATAGGGGTGAAATGAGCCAATGCTCTTCTCCTCTCTCCTGATGGAGACTGGAGTGGCTCAAGATAGTGTCTCGGCACAGTCTTGTTCCTTTTCTTCAGAAATGACCTCTACGGTGTCCCCAAGGGGCCTTGACTGGAAGAGGGACCTTGTTATCCCTCTCTGGAAAGGGAAGGGTGATCGCCAGGACTGCAAGAACTACCGCGGGGTGACGCTGCTCTCAGTGCCGGGCAAGATCTTTTCTCTGATAAATATTGACAGGGTTCGCCACCATCTGCTTGAGCACCAGCACCCAGAGCATTCAGGCTTTACACAAAAGAGATCAACGATTGACCGTATCCTTGCTCTTTGGGTCCTCACTGAACGCAGATGAGAGTTTCTGCAAGGGCTGCTTTCAGTCGATGTTGATCTCTGAAAAGTGTTCGATTCAGTGAATCGGGATATCCTCTGGAGGAGAACTCTGTGGGGTGCCACCAAAACTGATCAATCTGCCGTCTGAACTATGCTTTGGTACTGAGAGTGCTGTGAGTTGCGGTGATACCATCTCCGACTTATTTCCAGTTGTTACTGGAGTTTGTCAGGGGTGTGTACTGGCCCCCACACTTTTCAGCACTTGTCTGGACTGGATTCTAGGGAGGATTTCAGAGAAATCAAGCTTTGGTGCATTGTTTGGAAATGTCAAGATCTCTGACCTTGATTTCGTTGATGATGCAGTCATCTTTGCAGAGACTCTGGATATCCTTTTGGGGGCCCTCGAGGTGCTATTTAAGGAGTCGGAGCCGCTGGGATTACGGGTTTCCTGGGTCAATACTAAGATCCAGGCTTTCAATTACATCTTGGATGCTGCTATCTTGTCTGTACCTGTTTGTGGTGAGGATGTTGAGGTCACGGAGAGATTCACTTACCTTAGCAGTGATATCCATGTCTCTGCTGGCTGTGAACCAAAGGTCAACAGACGTCTGGGTCGGACCTGGGGAATCTTGGATTCACTGGATCATGAGGCGTGGCGCTGTCGGTACCTTTGCAGGAGGACAAAAGTCTGAGTCTTCAGGTCCTTGGTGCTTCCAGTCTTGCTCTATGGATGTGAGACTTGGACTCTGACTCAGGATCTGAGAGGGAGACTTAATTCCTTTGGTACCAGGTCTCTTCGAAGAATCCTTGGCTATTGCTGGTCAGAGTTTGAGTCCAATGAGCCGTTGCTGAGAGAGATTCAAATGAGATATTTGACCTGCATAGTTCGTGAGCATCAGCTGCGGCTGGATGGGCATGTGGCTCGTTTTCCTGACGCTGATCCTGCTCACCAGATTCTGGTAGTGAAGGAGCCTCATGAGTGGAGGAGGCCAAATGGGCCGACCAAGTGCCTCGTGGTTGCAGCAGGTTGATCGGCATCTCAAGGAGATGGGGATGGGCCAGGCATCTGCCTGGGGGATTGCCAACCAGAGGCCCCTGGAGTACCAGCGGATAGTGGACACGACTCGCTGCTCCGGCACATACTCCCATACCTGACCTGACCTGATGCACCCAAAAAACCCTCTGTTTTGTTTTTGCAGACGATTCCCAATGCAGAAAGACAACTCTTTGGATGCTTTATCCTGCATATGAATTATAATTAAATACCGATCGAATAAATGAAACATCTCTTTTAACCTTGCCAAACGTGTCTTACTCTGTAGCTCTTTGAAAGATCATCCACATATTTATTTCCATGGTCAGCCACCCGGAAGAGATTGTCACTTGCACTTCGAGGTCTCACCTTCAGCAATGATCTCTCTTCGACTGAACACATCACAAAGCTGGCCCCAAAGTCAGCCACAGACGAGGAATTATCTGAAAAAATAAATAATAAGGATAAGTCAGACTTTATCATTGATTTGTGCCATTCAGCCATTTTGCTACAAAGAACCTGAAAGGATATAGTGAAAGACTAGCAAACTCCAATTTTGACTTGTATTCCCCACCTGTCTCCAGTGGAATTTCGTCTTTGCTTTCGATAGACATTTTATGTTGTAAATTAGGTACGTCTCAGTAATTTAGTTTTCCCCTTTACCAATATGGATGCGATGTTGTGAATTGAACAATCTCACCTGTACGACTGCTTATGATTGAATAATCACGCCTGTGCTCACTCACAATCATCTGGCTGTTTCCCCACCATCTCACTGTCGGTATGGTAACTTTATCCCATCTTCACCTCGCTTTTCCACGATTCCAGATTTTGTTTATAAAAAAAAAACAAGCATTTTGAATCATCATTGTTTCTGTGTTGCCAGGGAGAAAGGTATGTATACCTGCCAGCACAACCTAGTTGAGAAAAATCTTCTCACTAGTGGTTACAGAAAGGTGGGATTGTGCATTAATAAACCACAAGGTGAGTTCCTTATGTTGTTCCACTTGTTTATGAGAATGCTGCATTTCCTTTGATTTCACTCAACACACAATCAAATACTGTTGGGTAGAACTACTAGCGCATTGCATGTCAGCCTCTTGCCTTCACATTCTACTCTACTCTTCCTCAAGGTAAATGCAACCATGGTGGAATCAATGACAAATGGCAGGATAAAGCACCAGCAGGTGGCATCAACAAAGAAACGAATGATGCCCTGGTATCTCCACACTACATGTGGCATGAAGCAGCTGGTCAGCAGGCAGTGTTGGCCACAAGAGATTTCTTCATCTCCAACAGTGAGTTTTTCCAGAGATAGAGTTGATGATAGGAGGAAAGAATGAAAGTTTAAGAATTCATTCAGGTGAGAATTTCTGGACAATACACAGGAAAGTTTGATAAAAATTTCTAAATGGAACCAGAGTACAGTAGTGAGAGTTAGACAACAAGCAGTAGACAGATGAAAGGGACATTCTGATGAAAACTTTCGCTCAGTTTTTTTTGTTCTTAATATTGTGCACAGAGGTCATTTTCATGAATATAATGATTAGTTTATGAACCTGCCCTATTTTCACCTGACCTAACTACCATTTATTAAATTATGACATCCCTCCGTAGATGGTGGATTGCTGGCGTCTGTGGGTGAAACTGTGTTCCGCAACCTTTTCTCTCTTAATGGATATACACTCACCTTTGTAATAGACGTTTCAGGTAGCATGGGAGATGACATTGCAAGTGTCAAGGAAACCTGCTTTAAGATACTAGATATATCCAAGAACAGCCAGGATGCGCCTTTCAACTACATATTGGTGCCTTTTAATGACCCAGGTATGTAACAATTCCCAGTTTTCATAATTTTTCTTCTGGTTCACCAGTTCAACCAAAATGAATGCTAATAAATTGCCGAATACTAGCAAAGAACAAGACCTAAGGGACAGGTTTTTTTTACGAGTATGACGCAATAATTCCCACATGTTAATTTTTTCTTTGGCATAGTGTATGATGGGACTTGTTATAACAGCTTCCACCAGGTGGCACTTTACTCGACATAAAATTAGGGTCTTCCCCAAACCTTGAAAAATGATAGGGCATTATCTTGGTAGAAGATGACAGTGCTTGGTATGCTTGGAGAGCAAAAACAGCAGAAACTAATACAACTACAAGGGCACTCGGTAGACCACATACCTCTGCCACACAATGCCTGATCCAGTAGAACATATCAGGGCCAATAACTTTTTGAGACATCATGCGTTTTTGGCCCTATCTCTCAATGGTGAAGGATAACTTTAAAAAATTCTCATATCTGCATCTAAATCTTCACCAAAATCAAAGCATTTCATCCTTGTCACACACCTAACCTGTCCACTAAGTTTCATCCGAATCCATCCACAACTTTTTGAAATATCATGCTATATATCGTTTTTGGCCCGCTCTCTCAATGGTGAAGAATAACTGAAAAAATTCTCGTATCTGCATCCAAATCTTCATCAAAATCGATTCAATTCATCCTCGTCACACACCCAACCTGCCCACAAAATTTCATCCAAATCCACCCACAACTTTTTGAGATATCCTGCACACCAACAAACAAACAGACAAACAAGAAGAAAATGTCATGCAGACTTGCAAAATCCATAAAACAAATTTGGCCTCAAAAATAATTGGTGGTTGAATTCAATGACCAAATATGCAACTCTTCTTTAAATTTCAAGTGAATCAGATGAAAATTGGCAATTTTAGAAATTTGGCCAATGTTGACCTTTTGACCTTTTGACCTCAAAAACAATAGGTGTCTGCCTTATGACAAGCTCTACCATGTGGTGAAGTTTCGTGAAGATCGGTTTGAAATTGTGACCTGTTGGCAATAGACAGACAGACAGACAGACAGAATAACAACATCGACTGATCAATATACTTGAAAAATCTTCGATTTTGCAAGGAACAAGAAAAAATATTTTGCATAACACGTGAAATTGATGATTTTAGAAGTTTGACCTTGATATGACCTTTGACCTCAAAAATACTTGGTTTCCAAATTTAGTGATGCAATTGCGCTAACTTTCAAGTCAATCAGACAAAACATGACGATTTTTCAGATGAAAGTGAGATTTGTCAGGGTTGAAAGAGATGTTCCACGTGTTGGAACAGCTTGTGATTTTATCCAGATCTGCAGTGAAGAGGCTGTCGCTTGCTGATCGAAGGGATGACAGATGGTACGGCAGAGGGTGGAATCATCAGCAAAGAGAGAAAGAGGATTTTCCAGGGAGTCAGAGAAATCATTAATGAAAACCAGAAAAATAACAGGGCCCAGAACGCTGCCTTGAGGAACTCCAGCCTGGACAAGAAGAGGGGATGAGAGAACTCCATTTAGGGCCACACGTTGACTGCGACAGGAGAGGAAGTCTGAGAGCCATGAGTGGAGATGGCCTTGGATACCATAGGAAGAGTTTCGTGAGCAGGGCGGGGTCCCAGACCAGATCGAAGGCACGCAGTATGTCTCGGGATATGGCTCTGATTTCATGTCTGGCATTGAGGATCTCCATCCATTGTTGGGAGAGCAGAAACAGCATATCCACGGTCGAGTGACCTGGACTGAATTGAAATTGATAATCGCAAATCAAGCCATTGGAGAAGAGGAAGGATTTCATGTCTGAAGCGATGATGGATTCCATAACCTTGCTGATGACTGGGAGAAGGCTGATTGGTCTGTAGTTGCAGGATCTGTTTCTGCACCTTTTTATACAGAGCGGTAATGTTTGCTGATTTCCAAGCAGATGGCAGATGACCTTGAGCAAATGAGAGGGTGAATAGAACAGAGAGAGGGTGAGCAAGAGCAGCAGAGCAGGTTTTTAGGACACGTGGGCTGATGCCGTCTGGACCGCTTGCAGAATCTGAGTTGAGGTTTGACAGCAAGTTCTCCACCCTGTCAGGAGAAAAGGACACAGAGTCCAGGAATAGCTGGGTAAGGTGGGTACAAAAAGCGACAGGTTTGGGACACAAGATTCAGAAGTAAACACGGGGTTTAGCGGTTTAGGCATTCGGCCTTTTCATGTGCAGTGTCAGCTGTGCAGCCATTTGAGGTAATGGAGGGAAAGGAGGGGGAACCTACACCAGAAACAATCTTAACTAGACGCCACCAGGATTTGGAGGAGGGAGACAGGTTTGAGAATTCAGACTTGAGATGAGAAGGATGTTGTTTCCTCGCTCTCCTGTGGGTAGACACACTTGTTCCAAGCTTTGTGGAATGAACTGAGATTGTCTTACATTGGATTTGCCATCTATGAGGCGAAGGCAAGTTGTTTCAGGACAAGTGCTTCACCACAAGCTTCACTGTGCCATGAGCGGGAGGAAGGGTAGGACAACTGAAGACGAGAGGCGATAAATCTGTGCATGAGAGAGAGCAAGTTTCTTTGAAAGAAATTTGACCTTTTGGTCGATGATTACCTCAAAAAAATAATTGGCTAGTTGAATTCAGTGACCTGAAATATGAATCCTCTTCAAATTTCAAGTCAATCAGATTAGAAATTGAGGATTTCAGAAATCTCACCAAAGTTGTTGACCTTTGGCCTATGTTGACCTTTTGCCTGAGGTTGACCTCAAAAATAATTGGTGGTTGAATTCAATAAGCTGATGTGAAAATCCTATTCAACCTTTAAGTCAATTGGATGAAAATTGACGATTTTAGCAATTTGATCTCAAAATAAAGTGGTTTCTCAGTTGAGGCCACCTCCACAACTTGGTCAAGTTTCATGATGATTAGTTTAGAATTGTGACCTGTCGGCAATTAACAAACAAACAGAGAGGGGTGAAAACATAACGTCCTTCCACCTTCAGTGGCGGAGGTAATGACTTTAAGAATGCTACCAAAATGTAGGATTCAAGAATTTTTACGTATTTAACAAAATTTGAATGTGCAGTATTGAAGATTGAAGAAAGAAAGTTCAAACGTACATGGGTGGGTGATGAGAGCAGACAAAAGGAACGGGAATCTTTTGACATTTTTGTAATTCGTGGCAATAGTAACAATCGTATGAATATGTCTTTGTTCAAGGTAGTTGTAGATTTGTCGTGCGAGTCGGTGTAATTGTGAATTTTATTTGCTGTGGGATTGAGACAGAAAAACGTCAAAATATGTCGTGATAGCAATTCGTAAAAGGATTGTGGTATTGTGTTGTCGTGTCATTCCTGTCTTGTCATCCCTTCCTATAGTGGGGCAACTTAGCATAACAATTGTGCATTTTGTGAGGAAAGCACCAAATTTGGCACACTAGTAGCCTATCATATTATGAACAGATTTGGATATTGGGCCATCCCAAAATTTTTGATGGCAGTGGAAAATGGCTGCCACAGCCATCAGCGGCTGAATTTGAGATGGCCCAATATCCACACCTGTTCATAATATGATCGGCTACGAATGTGCCAAATTTGGTGCTTTCCTCACAAAATGCACAATTGTTATGCTATATTTAGCCAAGTTGCCCCACTACTACCTTGTTTGGTTGTTTTGGGAGACTTCATCCCTCCATGTTTTTTCATTTTAAAAAAACAACAACCTTTTTTCTAACTTTATGAAAAACAGATGATGATGAATACAACCACATCAACTGTAATAAAGGTGATTAAATGGACCGAGTGATTGCAAATATTAGAAAAGGTGGAGTATCGACATGCACTGTACAAGCACCAAATACTTCATGAAGAGGAGGTCGAAACAAAGATCATCGTGAAAGAAAAACTTCAATACTGTGAACAAAATGGGATTTTAAGAAAGATGTTTGGAGAAGAAATAAGAAACTTCAACTCTAACAAATCTAAAAACACATTTTCTATTAGTTTTTACTCCATATTCATTTTATATTTACATTTCTATTTATTAAAAACTTTTTCTCTGGAAATAATGTAATAAACAGCTCTCACATTTCTAAATCAAATGCATTTTGATCATGATTCAATTTCTCCCACATCAGAGATAACGGCAATATACAAGCATTGCACAATTTCAAATACAGTGTGTTTCACCCAAAATAATTAATATAGTAGATCCTCAAATGTTTGTTGAATTTCTTTTCTTTTTATTGTTTGTTTGTTTTTTTTACATGATCTGAGGCTCATATTGGAGCTGCCACACACATGGACATACAGACGAACATGCATGACACGACACAAGACTGTTAGACCAGACAAACACAGCCACTGAGCTTGGGTTGAGCGACGTCACTTCCCAGGGCATACTGTGTACCAGCGACGTCACAACAATGGCGCCACTTTCCTCACTGCTCTCAGTCGGGAATTTCACAAAGAGGAATTTCTTCCTCCCCATGGATGCCAACCTTTGGGATTGTCCATTTTTTAAATCATTATGACAGTTGGGGTGAGAGCCACCAACCTCCCAGACTCGGAGTAGACGCTCTAATAATTACACAACAAAGTCTGGAATTGGTCCTTTCAACAACAAAAAAACACCACAATAATTAGAACTTATTATTGTGAGAAAAAGATTTTTTTTTTCAATTGATATATTCATAAAATGAGTCATGATTGCAAATGCTTATCCGTGTTGTAGCCGTGGGACCTGTCATGGAGACTAGGAATGTGAACGTACTGAAAGCCAAGATTGAGGAGCTGAGAGCTAATGGTGGCGGTGATTGTCCAGAACTGGCACTCACAGGCCTTGAGCTCGCCCTGAAGAACAGCTTACCACGGTTAGTGTTACCTCTAGGCTTGTTCTCTTTACTTAATGTATACTCCACATGGCACTATAAAACACATATTTACATCAAGATAATTTGGGTCCTCCCCTAACCCTAAATCCCAGGGACTATGATTTAAAAAAAAAAAATTTTACCACCTAAAACAATCATGTGCATCCCACAAGTACATGCATTTTTTTTACAATTCATTACATCTAGCAACTTATGAGTGCATTGAAGTCAACAAACACACTTCTCAAATCACATATAGTACAGCTGAGCATAATGTGTCAACTAAAATATGTCTTCAGTTGTTTAAAGTTAGCTTCGTATTATTATTATTATTATTATTATTATTTTTATTTTTCCTTCATATGCAGCAGAAGGCTGTGGTTTAGCACCACTGGCTGAGGGTGCAGCTCTGCAGATTACGGGAGGAATTTGGAATTTGACCAGAATACCAGTGATATCTCACCCACTCTTCATGAAGGACACCATGGGATCTTTAACATCCACCAATTAATGCTGGTAGATGGGACATCCAGTTTAACATCCATCCAAGGGACAGCACACACATTGATGAATCATCCTGCTTGTGAAACACCAGGATAGCAGTTTATAGCTTGGTCTGGATTCAAACCCAGGTGAGACAGCTTAGAAGCGAGTACGTGTACCTCTAGGTCATCCTACCAGCCCTGTTTAAAGTTCAATGTCGCTTCCACCAGAATTAGCACTTTCCCACAGGCCGAAGGCACTTTTTCCAATGTGCACTGGGTCTCACATCTCACGGCATTCAATGTTATGTTTTAATAACTTTTGCAATTGTAACAGCTTTTCAAAATAAATAATGTTCCACTCCCCTAGCTATTCTTTTTGGTTAGGTAACTTTAACAAGTCCATCGTTGGCCTTGCAGTACAGGCCTGGAACTCCATCTTGCCGGAATCACATTTCTGGTAGTAAAAATATTCACTTCCGGAAACAAGAAATTTTCCAGCATTGTCCTGTATCGCTCACTAGTCACAGACACTGCATTACCATCATCATCTTGAAAAAAACATAAAAAGGTCTTCCCCTGCGGGATGAGTCATGGACCCTTTTGACTCGAAGCGAGCAATCAAGTTCCGAATCGTGTTTTCTGATGGTTGTTCTCAAATATGAAAAATTATTGTGAAATTTTCTTTGAGTTTGAATTATTGATTTCACACGCTGATCATTGGTAAATGTATTCACAATGATCCTCCCTGGTCTTCTTTAATCTGCAAAAAACAAGAAAAAACAAAACCTTCTGTGACTTTTGACCCACCCTGTACATGTATACACATATGATATAAATATATCTTACCTGTTCCAGATCAAGAATCATTTTCTTCTCGGATGCATCTGCAAAAGATGGAGAGGAAAAAAGAGATTCTGTGGTCACTCTGATCGAAGAAACAAAAAGCAGCATACACGTATACCTCACAGGAACATGTGTAATGCGAACGCGAAGCAACATCAACAAATATGGTGAGAAAATCCAATCTCAATGATACTTCATTGTGATAATCTATCTATAATTCCAGCAGTGTGTGTGTGTGTGTGTGTGTGTGTGTGTGTGTGTGTGTGTGTGTGTGTGTGTGTGTGTGTGTGTGTGTGTGTGTGTGTGTGTGTGTGTGTGTGTGTGTGTGTGTGTGTGTGTGTGTGTGTGTGTGTGTGTGTGTGTGTGTGTGTGTGTGTGTGTGACCGCTGTTTCTCGACAACCTCTGGTCCGATCTAATTGAAACTTGCCAGGTATATTGCTGGGGCCCTGAGGATGTGCCTTTTCAAGGTTTGATATTAATCGGACAAGTGCTTCCCAAGTTATGGCCATTTTTTTTTTACCAAACCAATGGCAAGACACGTTGCTGCGTGGGCGTGGCCGATGGGGAAGGGAAGCTCAGCCGCGTTCCCCATTACGGGTTACAACGTACGGGCTTCCGGAGAGTGATGACTTCGTGTATTCTCATAATTTCTCGATTTCTTATGCGCATTTATAGATAAACACAATGGCCCAAGTTATGATCGTTTTCATATTAGATGGTGTATAAATTTCGGGAACATCAGAGTGCTGGTATGCTCCGAACCAGGAAGTAAATTTTTTCTCTCTCTTCTCTTCTCTTTTTGTTTTGCCTTGCCACAACATTGCGAAAAGGTAAAATACGTTGGCGCTAATTGAATAATTGGGTATTAAAAATAAATTGCGAATAATCGTAACTGCGAATAATATCGAACTTCCGGGTCACGCACGTACGGGCACGTGAGAGCGAAGAAACGGCCTGTGTGGTTTATGTATTATTATTATTATTATCATTTTTTTTATGGGCACGTACTAGTGTTAATGAATATCCAAACGTCCCAAAACTGGAACCTGCAGTTCCCTTTTGATCAATGAAGCTTGGTGTTGACTTAACGGTTTAGGTGGCTGGATTACAATGCTGGGCTCATGAGTTCAAGCCCCTGTTGGGCTGTTGAATCAACACAGACAGGGTTGACTCAACTTGTCATCTTTGCAAGGTTAGCAAAATGAGTACCAGCTTACTGGTAATGGGGGCACTGCATCGACGGCACAGCTGTGCACCTAGAAAATGATGCAGCCAAGCAACCACAGGTTACGTACAAATAAGTTTGACTGATAATGGCAATGAGTTTTGGGCCCATATTTATACTGGATTAGGAATGACAAGGTGTGCTGACCCGTCACTTCGCTGATGGATTTAATCAAAGACAGCATGTTAAATCACAAACATATTGCATGTCTATCTATGAATCTCAATGAGGATGTAAAATCAAGTGAGAAATGGATCTTTTGTAAGAAGTTGTTGCTGCTGTTGTGGTGGCTGAGATTGTTGTTTGTGCTGCTGCCTCCGTATCTTTCTAAAGGGTTCCTGCTGTCATAGAATAATAAATGTTACCGATGGAACCGCTGCATTAAGCTCCCATTCCCGCTTCTTCTTAAATCCTGGAAAAAGGGCTTCGGAAACGGGCATCTTCATGATTAAACATGTTGTGTCTTTCGACTCATGAATCGCCATAATTATGTGAATCAGGCGGGTTTATTCTCATTATCCCCAACAAACTCGTCCCCTAATCCAAGTGGGACGTGGTTCCCAAAACAGCAAGGGATGGCTTAATGTTTGAATTTGTTTGCATCATCTGTGACATTCTGGTGACCCCCTGTCGGCCCATTGAAATAACACCAGGTGGGTTGACAGCCTATCATCCTTCTGAGGTCAGCAAAATGAGTACCAGCTTCCTGGTAATAAGGGCACTTGGCATCAGTGGCACAGTCACACTTCCATATATGATACAACCAGCAGTCACAGGCTGCATACAAAACAACAACCAGACCTTTCAGCCTGATTGAATACCTTCAGATACTGTTCAGCCTCCACAATGCTGCACAAGCCTTTCAACGTTTTATGGATCAAGTCCTCTAGGGATTACACTTCTGCTATGTGTATATCGATGATATTGTAATTGCCAGTGCAACAGCAGAATAATATCGGGAACACCTATGTCTCCTCTTCACCCGTTTTCAGTACTTTGGCATCGTCATCATTCCCATGAAGTTAATATTCAGCGTTCCAGAGTATAATTTCCTTCGGCACTATGTTATTGGCTCAGGCATCCGTCCGCTTGCACTTTCAGCAGTGCAAAGGGAAGACAAAGAGCTCCACCGTCAACATTTGGCAACCGGTTCACTAACATTTCACGAGGTACCACTCCTCGGGACAAACACTATCCTTGTATACAATACATCGACAGTGCAATCACATCCTTTCATTCCTGCTCCATTCCATCGTACAGTCTTCGACACTTTTCACTCGCCCATGCACCCAGGTGTTTGAGGAACCCAGCGACATATCATAGCGACATATGAAAATAATGAGATAATTATTTTCAGCATCCGATGACTCCTTTCCTGACTATGCCAGCTAACTTTGGCCATGGAGAGCCTCCTTGCTGCACCGACGCGTACGCCTTCATCACGTCCGACTTTTACTCCCCAGGAGTATCCTACATACGCCCATGTATTTGTATAACGTGATGCTGACCGGAAATCCTTGCAGCAACCTTATGGTAGGTGTCTGTGATAGTCTCCATAGATCACTTGAAACCGGCTTTTTCTGACGCAGCAACAGAGCCAACCCTCCCACTGACCAATGGGTCGACACCCACTACAACAATACCTTTACCACTGCGTACAACTCACTTTTGGCATAATGTTCACTTACCAGCACAATATTTATGGAGTACATTTTGCTTGTTGCCCATTTCTCTTTGCTGTGATTATGTTTTACATGGGCAGTCCACATCTCTCATTCCACACCATGATGTATTTTATTTGTACCTTTCGTTTGATTAATGTACTGGGAGGGGTAGTAGTGTCTCAGCACCATTTTGCCTTTGGTTTCATAATACAGGCTGTCTCATAAGTCAACAACACCCTTTTGCCAAGCTGTAGATCGCGGAATATTTGATGAAAACGCACATTTCTGGCATCAAAATTTAGCAGAAGGATCACAAAAAGATGGGAAAATAACAAAAAAAATCCTTAGACACTCACTTTATTTCAGGTGCTCGAAATGTCCGCTAGCGCCAGCGGGGTCAACAAACTCCCAGGCACGTTTCTCTTCCGTCCGGGAAATCAGCTGATGCAAACGTCTTCAATGATTTTATTTATTTTTTGAAATGGCCAAATGCGGGGTTAAGGCGCTGTCACACCTTGACGATTTAGCCAGCAATGGCAATGTATAAAAATGTATGTAAAACGTTGGCGTACACTGAAATTGTGATGTTTTTTTAAAAAGTTTTGGTCGTATTCATAACATGTTGGTCGTATGCATAACATATTAGTAACGGGAACAGAACGTTTCGTTGTCTTGTAGATAACTTATACCAACGAATGCTTAGCCTGTTGTCGGCGTTCACAACCTATGCCCAACGATAGTTTAACTTAGGCATAGCGTGCTGCACGTATCGCCGAAAAAACTCGTGGCGTAGCCTGTTAAAAACCTGCCGCTCGCCGATTTAAATCATAACCGCCTGAGAATTGGAAGTGTCAACCACGCAGTCACACCTTGACGATTTAGCCAGCGTATGCTGACCTATGAAAAATGTGTCTAAAACGCTGGCACACGTCGAACATGGTATGGGTAAGTTGTGTATACGTTAAGAGCACGCTGAAAAACGATGAAGTACGCTGTCATATTTCGTGGTACGTTTAGTACGTCGTGAAATTTCAAGCATGCTGAAAATTTTACGACGTACTCGCCGTATGGCTCACACCTTCCGCTACGCTGGGAATAAGTTGTAGGCACGATATGCGATCGTTGACACATGTCGACACAAGTTCCTTGTAAGTTACTCATAAGTCGAAACACGTCGAGGTAATGTTTAGCATACCCGTAACTTATTTTCTCCGTCAAGGCACTTTTTTTTCTCCTTGGCACGTGACGAAGACACGTGATGAAATATCTGAAGTTGTTGTTGTTGTTGTTGTTGTTGTTGTTTTCTTTGTTTGTTTGTTTGTTTGTTTTTTTTTTAGTCTATCACGAATTTTAAAATATATTCGGACATTTGCTTTTAAGTTTCGACGTGACAATATCCTCAAACAGAAAATATTCACAGAGGAGGAACTAAGAATAAGACATGAGCAAACTAAAGAGGCAATCGGACGTGACGTAACGGCATGTGACGAAATATCGGAAGTTATTGTTGTTGTTGTTTTTTTTTTTTGTTTTTTTTAAACACTGCCAATACGCCATTATACGGTAGCTGTAAATTAGAAACACGTTCAGTAAGTTCTGTGGTCGTCCGGAAGACGTCAATCAAATACGCAATATGCGTTGGAGGTACGTTACACATCGGTTCAAAGCACGTTACTCATAGGTTAGAAATAAATTTTGAGTAAGCTAAGCATTACCTCAACGTGTTTCGACTTATGAGTAACTTACAAGTAACGTGCCTCGACGTGTGTCAACGATCGCATAACGTGCCTCGACGTGTGTCAACGATCGTGTAACGTGACTTCAACACGTTACTCATAGGTTATAAATAAGTTTCGGGTACGCTAATCATTACGTCGACGTGTTTCGACTTATGAGTAACTTACAAGTAACGTGTGTCAACATGTGTCAACGATCGCGTAACGTGCCTACAACTTATGGCCAGCGTAGCAGAACGTGTGAGTCATACACTGGCATAAGTCTTAAAATCTCAAGCATACTAAAATTTGAGGACAACCGCAAAGTACAACGATGAAAGCCAGCGTACTACGACGTATGGCAGTGTTTTTCAGCGTGCTCTTAATGTATACAAACTTACCCATAATGTATTCGACGTGTGCCAGCGTTTTAGACAAATTTTTCAAAAATCGGCATAAGCTGGCAAAAACGTCAAGGTGTGACTGGGCCTTAAACTAAAGACATGCAACACGGTCAGGCTCAGATCCAATCGTGTTTATTACGGAGACAGCAAACAAAACTTTGTAGAAGATCAACCGACCCACACGGTTCCGATGCACCCTCTATCGGAGCATGTCAACACAACAATCAGCACAGACTAGCATTAAGTGAACAGGTGGGTTTATTCAGACAGTTAAATCAGACGGGTAATAGTGGTGATTCATGATACCAGGGACATCACAAAATGGACACGATTTTTTTTTTCCAGATAAATCGATTATTAGCTTTGGAACCAAGGAAATCGATTACTAGCTTTCCAACCAAGTAAATCAATAATTAGCTTTCCAACCAAGGAAATCGATTATTAGCTTTCCAAACAAGGAAATCGATTATAAGCTTTCCAACCAAGTAAATCAATAAGTAGCTTTCCAACCAAGTAAATCAATAATTAGCTTTCCCAACAAGGAAATCAATTATGAGCTTTCCAAACAAGGAAATCGATTATTAGCGTTCCAACCTAGTAAATCGACAATTAGTTTTCCAACCAAGTAAATCGATAATTAGTTTTCCAACCAAGGAAATCTATAATTAGCTTTCCAACCAAGTAAATCGATCATTAGTTTTCCAACCAAGTAAATCAATAATTAGCTATCCAACCAAGTAAAGCGATTATTAGCTTTCCAACCAAGTAAATCGATCATTATCTTTCCAACCAAGTAAATCGATTATTAGCTTTCCAACCATGGAAATCGCTTCTTTGCTTTCCAACCAAGTAAATCGATAATTAGTTTTCCAACCAAGTAAATCGATTATTAGCTTTCCAACCATGGAAATCGCTTCTTTGCTTTCCAACCAAGTAAATAGATTATTAGCTTTCCAAACAAGGAAATCGATTATTAGCTTTCTAACCAAGAAAATCGATAACTAGCTTTCCAACCAAAGGAAATCGATTGTTAGTTTTCCAACCAAGTAAATCGATAATTGGCTTTCCAACCAAGTAAATCGATTATTAGTTTTCCAACCAAGTAAATCGATAATTAGCTTTCCAACCAAGTAAATCGATTATTAGTTTTCCAACCAAGTAAATCGATAATTAGCTTTCCAACCAAGTAAATCGATTATTAGTTTTCCAACCAAGTAAATCGATAATTAGCTTTCCAACCAAGTAAATCGATAATTAGCTTTCCAAACAAGGAAATCGATTATTAGCTTTCCAACCAAGAAAATCGATAATTAGCTTTCCAACCAAGTAAATCGATTATTAGTTTTCCAACCAAGTAAATCGATTTTTAGCTTTCCAACCATGGAAATCGCTTCTTTGCTTTCCAACCAAGTAAATCAATTACTAGTTTTCCAAACAAGGAAATCGATTATTAGTTTTCCAACCAAGTAAATCGATAATTAGCTTTCCAAACAAGGAAATCGATTATTAGCTTTCCAACCAAGAAAATCGATTATTAGTTTTCCAACCAAATAAATCGATAATTAACTTTCCAACCAAGTAAATCGATTATTAGTTTTCCAACCAAGTAAATCGATAATTAGCTTTCCAACCAAGTAAATCGATTATTAGTTTTCCAACCAAGTAAATCGATTCTTAGCTTTCCAACCATGGAAATCGCTTCTTTGCTTTCCAACCAAGTAAATCAATTACTAGTTTTCCAAACAAGGAAATCGATTATTAGTTTTCCAAACAAGTAAATCGATAATTTGTTTTCCAACCAAGTAAATCGAAAATTAGCTTTCCAACTGATGTGGATTTTTTTAAACCCACCTTGTTGTGATCGTTGTCCTCCTGAAGGATTCTAACTGGCCGATTGTGGAATCCTATTTGACTTCAGACAGAGTTTAACGTTTGTCCGATTTGATTATAAAAATCCTACAAAAACCCTATCGACACTGATAAAACTGATGTCCACACAAGTCCTTCTTTGTGAAACAATTTATTTCCTAATTATACACCATACACTTCTCTCCCTTGTACAATGAACTTAAGAATCCCCATTTGATTGCAATATTATTTGGATCTATTTCATTTATTCTTACTTTAGTTAACAGTTATACCAACCCGATTCAATTCACTTCTACATTACATCAGAGAGTTTTATTCTAACTTGGTACTTGGTCAGTTCCAAGGAGTACAAGCCACTGAGAAACTATTCTTCCTCACGTGCTTGTACTGAGAACAATGTGCCTTCCAAAATATTTAATACTTCCATGAGAGAGAGGTTGGGGGATATTCACCCAGACTGTAGACGTGTCTTTTCGACAAAAAGCCACTTCGTACATTTTCTAAGCAAAGGTTCATTTATCAGCTCGGTCACTCTGCTCCAGAACAACACATTTCTTATCATTTAGTGCAAAAGTCTTTTGGCCAGAAATGACAGCCAATTCAATTTGCAGCATAAAAGTTACATTTCTGAAAATCCATTTGTTACAATTTAAAATACATTAATATAATTTTTTTCCCCCACACAACCAAGTAAATCGATAATTTGTTTTCCAACCAAGGAAATCGATTATTAGCTTTCCAACCAAGGAAATCGATTATTAGCTTTCCAACCAAGGAAATCCATTATTAGTTTTCCAACCATGGAAATCGCTTCTTGGCTTTCCAACCATGGAAATCGATTATTGGCTTTCCAACCAAGTAAATCGATTATTAGCTTTCCAACCATGAAAATCACTTCTTGGCTTTCCAACCAAGTAAATCGATAATTAGCTTTCCAACCAAGGAAATCTATAATTAGCTTTCCAACCAATGAAATCTATAATTAGCTTTCCAACCAAGAAATCGATAATTAGTTTTCCAACCACGTAAATCAATAATTAGCTTTCCAACCAAGGAAATCGATTATTAGCTTTCCAACCAAGTAAATCAATAATTAGCTTTCCAACCAAGTAAATCAATAATTAGCTTTCCAACCAAGTAAATCAATAATTAGCTTTCCAACCAAGTGAATCAATAATTAGCTTTCCAACCAAGTACATCGATTATTAGCTTTGCAACCAAGAAAATCGATAATTTGCTTTCCAGCCAAGTAAATCGATAATTGGCTTTCCAAACAAGGAAATCGATTATTACTTTTCCAACCATGGAAATCGCTTCTTGGCTTTCCAACCATGGAAATCAATTATTAGCTTTCCAACCAAGTAAATCGATAATTAACTTTCCAACCATGGAAATCAATTATTAGCTTTCCAACCATGGAAATCGCTTCTTGGCTTTCCAACCAAGTAAATCAATAATTGGCTTTCCAACCAAGTAAATCGATAATTGGCTTTCCAACCAAGTAAATCGATTATTAGTTTTCCAACCAAGTAAATCGATTATGAGCTTTGCAACCAAGTAAATCGATTATTAGCTTTCCAACCAAGTAAATCGATTATTAGCTTTCCAACCAAGTAAATCGATTATTAGCTTTCCAACCAAGTAAATCGATAATTAGCTTTACAACCAAGTAAATCGATAATTAGCTTTCTAACCAAGTAAATCGATAATTAGTTTTCCAACCAAGCAAATCGATAATTAGTTTTCCAACCAAGTAAATCAATAATTTGCTTTCCAACCAAGTAAATCGATTATTAGCTTTCCAACCAAGTAAATCGATCATTAGCTTTCCAACCAAGTAAATTGATTATTAGCTTTCCAACCAAGTAAATCGATTATTAGCTTTCCAACCAAGTAAATCGATAATTAGCATTCCAACCAAGTAAATCGATTATTAGCATTCAAACCAATTAAATCGATTATTAGCTTTCCAACCATGGAAATCGCTTCTTTGCTTTCCAACCAAGTAAATAGATTATTAGCTTTCCAAACAAGGAAATCGATTTTTAGCATTCCAACCAAGAAAATCGATAACTAGCTTTCCAACCAAGGAAATCGATTGTTAGTTTTCCAACCAAGTAAATCGATTATTGGCTTTCCAACCAAGTAAATCGATTATTAGTTTTCCAACCAAGTAAATCGATTATTAGTTTTCCAACCAAGTAAATCGATAATTGGCTTTCCAACCAAGTAAATCGATAATTAGCTTTCCAACCAAGTAAATCGATAATTAGTTTTCCAACCAAGGAAATTGATTATTAGCGTTCCAACCAAGTAAATCGATTATTAGTTTTCCAACCAAGTAAATCGATAATTAGCTTTCCAACCAAGTAAATCGATTATTAGTTTTCCAACCAAGTAAATCGATTATTAGCTTTCCAACCATGGAAATCGCTTCTTTGCTTTCCAACCAAGTAAATCGATTAGTAGTTTTCCAAACAAGGAAATCGATTATTAGTTTTCCAAACAAGTAAATCGAAAATTAGCTTTCCAACTGGTGTGGATTTTTTTAAACCCACCTTGTTGTGATCGTTGTCCTCCTGAAGGATTCTAACTGGCCGATTGTGGAATCCTATTTGACTTCAGACAGAGTTTAACATTTGTCCGATTTGATTATAAAATCCTACAAAAACCCTATCAACACTGATAAAACTGATGTCCACACAAGTCCTTCTTTGTGAAACAATTTATTTCCTAATTATACACCATACACTTCTCTCCCTTGTACAATGAACTTAAGAATCCCCATTTGATTGCAATATTATTTGGTTTTATTTCATTTATTCTTACTTTAGTTAACAGTTATACCAACCCGATTCAATTCACTTCTACATTACATCAGAGAGTTTTATTCTAACTTGGTACTTGGTCAGTTCCAAGGAGTACAAGCCACTGAGAAACTATACTTCCTCACGTGCTTGTACTGAGAACAATGTGCCTTACAAAATATTTTATACTTCCATGAGAGAGAGGTTGGGGGATATTCACCCAGACTGTAGACGTGTCTTTTCGACAAAAAGCCACTTCGTACATTTTCTAAGCAAAGGTTCATTTATCAGCTCGGTCACTCTGCTCCAGAACAACACATTTCTTATCATTTAGGGCAAAAGTCTTTTGGCCAGAAATGACAGCCAATTCAATTTGCAGCATAAAAGTTACATTTCTGAAAATCCATTTGTTACAATTTAAAATACATTAATATAATTTTTTTTCCCCCCACACAACCAAGGAAATCGATAATTTGCTTTCCAACCAAGGAAATCGATTATTAGCTTTCCAACCAAGGAAATCGATTATTAGCTTTCCAACCAAGGAAATCGATTATTAGTTTTCCAACCATGGAAATCGCTTCTTGGCTTTCCAACCATGGAAATCGATTATTGGCTTTCCAACCAAGTAAATCGATTATTAGCTTGAGAGTCAGTTGGGTTCTGGAGTCGCCCTGAGAGTGTCATCGGGAGAGGGAGAGCGGTGGAACTGCGGGCAAGGGAGCTTGGGTCCGAGGCAGGAAGGACGGCGGTTGGCGACGAGGTCGCGGTGTGGGATCGCTCGTGTCGCCGCGGGACCCAAACCAGCCAGCCACTCCCCTCCCCCAGGGCATCAACAATCTCCCTTTCCCCCGTGCTGAGATAGTGCAAAAGGGGGCCCCGTTCCCACCCCACCCCACACGTGGTGTCAACGAAACCCGCCAAGGAGCACGGAGTCGGGGCACAGCCACGCGGCCACATTTGCGGACTCGGGGCACAGCCGCCAACGCAGCACGAGGACGCGGGTAGGACCCCCCCCCCGGTCTCGCGGACCTAGCCGCTCCTCCAGGTCCCGCACACATTTGGCCTACGGGCCTGTCTGCCTCCTTGTCTATGAGGGTGGCTTCTTTCCTTTGCTTTTGTGTAAATGTGTGTCGGCGCCGTCTGTGAAGTAGAACTGTATAAGTGTTGCTGTGTGTGCGCGTAGTCGGTATTAACTCTGCGTCGTTGTTGCTTTTATTGTTTTGGTTGCTTTTATGTGCATTTTGACTGTATGGCTGTATATACGTGCTTTCCGTGTGCCGGGAAATAAATGTGCATTGTGTGAACTGTTTTCCCGTTTCGCTTCATCTTTTCTCTGTTTGACTCTCCATCCTGTTTCACGTAAGGGGTTCGTAGTGGGCATAATACGCCCGGTAATTAATCGGAACCTTCGAGGCCGACGATAACACCGCTCGGTTATCACTGTAGCACGGAACGGACCGCTTAAGCAGTTCATGTCCGGAGTCGGCCTGTGGCGTGGTGCGATCGCCCGGTCGACCATTCGCACAGGTACTTAGGTAGATCGAATTTGGCGAGCAACCCTATCCTGCGCGGGTGGGCAATTGGCACGATCGTGGTGAGGTTAAACCCCCACCCATGACTAGCTCCCGGCGTTGGTCCGAGAGGGTCACGACTGAATTGTCCGTCCGGTGGGCGACGTGCCGCGATTCGAGTTGCGTGGCCGGCGGGCGCGAATTCGCAACACTGGTCTACAGGAGTGTGATTCAAATCCACCTCGGTCTCCAAGCTAAATTCACGTGAATCGGTTCAGGGGTGAGAGGAGCGACCCCCGATTCCCTCCAAATTACGAGCAGGCCAAATTAACCCCTTACGAGAAATAAGATGGAGTCTCAAGGCGAGCGGGTGCCGGGGGTTGAAATGAATATGTGTAGTAATGTGGAATCCATGGTCCAGCATGGAAACCCTGAGCAGGAAATGTTTGTGATGCAGGAACAATTTCTCCCCAACCAAACCCAGAACCCGAAATGGGCGCGGTAGCGGCCGCGGTGTATGACACCTCCCCTCCCCCTCTCCGCCAAAACCCCCGATCCTTGCCGAATCGGCTCAGCCAAGTGCACTCGACATGGCGCAGTTATTTGCAATGCTGGCAGAAATGAATAACGGATTAAACAAGAAAATGGATGGAAATACCCAACAAATGAACGAAATGAACAAACAAATGGAAACAAAGACAAACCAAATGGAAGAAATGCGGGGTGAGATGCAGCAAATGGGCCGAAGCCTGCAGGCGGGCATGAAGGCAATAACAGGGGAGTGCGTAATGGCGACGCCACGTGTGGGAGCGAATGAGCTGGGAGGGGGTGCAACAGTTGTCAGACCCGCAAGGGAGGCGGGTGAGGAGAAAATAATTCGGGGGACGTGTTGGGCAAGACGCGTGGAGGTGACGGAAACTGTGACGGTGACGCAAGGGGAAAAACTAATCGGGGTGACGGTGACCGAAACGTGTAAGACGAGACATGAGGTGACGACGGCAGAATTAATAATAGAGACGCGGGAGATGGGAACGATAGAGGGAAGACTACACGATCCAGACGGGGTTAAAGACACACACACACACACACACACACACACACACATACACACACACAGTGTTTGTGGAGAACGATGAGAGGGAGCTCGGGGAATGTGTCGTGACCCGGTGCGAGCAGCTGGATAGCCTCCTTCGGGAACGAAGGGAGCCGCTATGCTCCCTTGAAGCGAGTCACGACCAGGTGGGTTCGGTCGTGCCAAGCGAGTTCGAGGGGGCGACTGCTGCGAACGGGTGCACGTGCAGCTTGGGGGTTATAGAGATCCCGGAACCCCTTGTGGGGACACGAATCCCCAGTGTGGTTGTCCCGGTGTGTGTAGTGCAAGGTGTGAGTGCGCCCTCGTGTGTGGAAGCGACCCCGTGTGCGAGTGGTGTGGTCGCGTGTGTGCCGGAAAGCGTGCTTCTCAGCACGCCGTGTGTGAAAGGGGCACCGCAAGTGTAAGAGGCCGTGTGTGTGAGTGAAACGGCCAGTATGAATGAGACACCGCGGGTGAGTGCCCCCGCGTGTGTGTGGTATGGTGTGTGCAAGGGAAATGGCACGAGTGAGTGAGCGGCCGAGTGTGAGGGAGACCGCGTGTGTAAGGTCGCTGTGTGTGAGGGAGATGACGGACGGCGTGCGGGAGCACGCGGCCGTGTCTCCCGGGGTGAGTGTAGTGTCGTGGAGTGTGAGCGTCGTAACACGCAGGTGTGCGTGGGTGGAATGGAGACGGAGACGGCGACAGAGAGACAAGGGCCGAGTAGCGGCCGTAGCTGTTTTGGGGACCGCGCCGGGTTTGCACGGCAGCGAGCACGAGGTCCTTGCTGTGCAACGCACGAGGCCACCACGTGCTCGCTTGCGGGAGTGAAACCCGGTCCGGAGACACTGCGGGTGAGTGCCCCCGTGTGTGTGAGTGGTATGGTGTGTGCAAGGGAAATGGCATGAGTGAGTGAGCGGCCGAGTGTGAGGGAGACCGCGTGTGTAAGGTCGCTGTGTGTAAGGGAGATGACGGACGGCATCCAGACGGGGTTAAATCTACTTAGCTGCCGCTCCTCCAGGTCCCGCACACATTTGGCCTACGGGCCTGTCTGCCTCCTTGTCTATGAGGGTGGCTTCTTTCCTTTGCTTTTGTGTCAATGTGTGTCGGCGCCATCTGTGATGTAGAACTGTATAAGTGTTGCCGTGTGTGCGCGTAGTCGGTATTAATTCTGCGTCTTTGTTGCTTTTATTGTTTTGGTTGCTTTTTGTGCATTTTGACTGTATGGCTGTATATACGTGCTTTCCGTGTGCCGGGAAATAAATGTGCATTGTGTGAACTGTTTTCCCGTTTCGCTTCGTCTTTCCTCTGTTTGACTCTCCATCCTGTTTCAGGTAAGGGGTTTGTAGTGGGCTTAATATGCCCGGTAATTAATCGGAACCGTCGAGGCCGACGATAACACCGCTCGGTTATCACTGTAGCACGGAATGGACCGCTTAAGCGGTTCGTGTCCGGAGTCGGCCTGTGGCATGGTGCGATCGCCCGGTCGACCATTCGCGCAGGTACTTAGGTAGATCGAATTTGGCAAGCAACCCTATTCTGCGTGGGTGGGCAATTGGCACGATCGTGGTGAGGTTAAACCCCCACCCGTGACAAGCTCCCGGCGTTCGTCCGAGTGGGTCACGACTGAATTGGCCGTCCGAGTGGGTCACGACTGAATTGGCCGTCCGGTGGGCGACGTGCCGCGATTCGAGTTACGTGGCCGTTCACACGCCGGCGGGCGCGAATTCGTAACAATATTATGTTTTGGAAACATGCCCATTCATCTTTCATATCATCCATTGTTTTTCCATTACTCTGATTGGATTCACGTTCATGCTTCTTGTGACACATTCTGACTCATGGAAATACACTGTCGCTCAACCTCCTGATGCAATAATAAAACATTTGCTTTGGACCATGATGTCATTTAAATGTTATATCAATGTGAAAAAAATCACAGGAGATCTGTATTTGGACTGCTTTCTTTCAACCTTAGTTTGGTTGCGTAAACTTTGATGAAAATAACATTTATTGTTCAATCATTAGTTTAAGAGGCTTTTCCCCTTTGCTCGTGATTCTTTGTTTCATCAATCCTTGCTTTATTGCAGCTAAAGAACAGTCCAATGGAAGCAATGTACGGGTTCGTCGAAGCACTTACAGCGATATCTTCCGTGAGCTCTCTGAGCTCTCTGGTGGTTCATATGTGATGACAACCAAAGGGGAGTTAACAAAAATACTCAAGGATGTGGAATTGACGATGAACTCAGCACCTGTAACAGTGTTACAGCAACATGTCACCAGCGGGCAACTGTTCGTGCCAATCGACCAGTCCCTGCTTGATTTCGCCATCTCGGTGAAGTCTGCAAGCTCATTCACATTAAGCCTACTCAAGCCAAATGGTAGGAGGAGACTTAACCTGCATGTTCTTTCTCTCTCTCCTTCTGTTTATCCTTTGTGGGAGGGGGAAAAAAAAACTCAGTAAAACAGGTTTTTACTGGTAATTGGTAAGGGGTCCCCGAGGTGCTTTGCCCCTAAACCCCAATAATTATACTACTTATGTACGTAAGAGATCCTCACATTCTAATAGTATGTAATTAATAGACAGTCACATTCCAAATAGTAAATACAGTACTTATTAGACATGCTTAGTTGTAATAGTACCTACTTAAGACATATTCACGTCCTAATACTGGACTACCTATGATATTCTAATACTACGTTTTTTTTTTTTTTGTATACCTTGTCGAGGCTCGTGTGAGAGCTAACACACAACGCACAGCAAGGGGGGCATGAGACGAGGGGAGGGAGTGGGAAGGACAAAACGGTGGGGAACAGAGATATTAGGAGATCTGTGGAAGGGAGAGGGATGGGGTGGGGAACATGGGGATTGGGGAATAGAAGATGGACATTACAGGGACTTTCAGGAAGGAAAGCAGGGAATTTGAAGGAGGTGGGCTTGGGTGGAATATCGGGGGTAGAAAAGATCGAGGATTTGGATGGGGGGATGATAAGAGGTGGTGGTGAACAGCTGTTTTGAAGGCCTGGAGGGAAGAATGGGAATGAATAGAGTAAGGGAGTTTATTCCAAAGGTGGGAAAAAGAGGAATGAAAGAGTGAAGGTGAGCAGTGATTCGTGATTTTGGTAGTTTTACCAGAAGGGTTTGTTGGTGGACCTTGAGTGCCCTGTGGAAATGTGATGGGGACAAATCGCAGAGAGAGCAGGGGGGCTAGGCTGGAGAGGAGACGGTAGAAGAGAGAAAGACCACCGACCAACCTGCGGTGAGAGAGTGAGAGACCCAAAGACTCAGCCTCTTCGCGGGAGATGCCAATGATCTTAAATGCCCTGGTTTCGACAGCGTGAAGCCGAGAAAGGTGGGAGGCAGGAGCACCAGCCCAGAGGGGAGAACAGCACTCCATCAGGCTGCGGACAAATGCTTTGTTAGTGGTCAGGAGCTCAGGTGGGCCGAGGAAGGACTTTGCACAACGGAGGATTCCCAGTCGGCGACTGGCTTTGGAGGCGAGGTTTGAAATGTGACTTTCCCAGGAAAGGTCATGGCAGATAGTGAGACCCCGAAGCTTGAAAGAAAGGACTTCTTCCAGAGGATTGTTGAGAAAGTGGATGGGGGGGGGGTTCTAAACGGTCCTTTCAAAGAGACATAGTGAGAGTGTGAGATTTGTCCGGATTGAAAGACATGTTCCACGTGTTGGACCAGTTTGTGATTTTTATCCAGATCTGCAGTGAGCGAAGAAGTTGCTGCTTGCCGGTCTGAGGGATGACTGATCGTACGGTCATGGTACGGTTTATTGGTACGGTCATGGTACGGTACCGATGGTACAGTTAATTCCTCAAGAGTCGTATATGCTGTCTCAGCCAAAGCCCCACGCACAACAGTATTGCCGTGCCCAAGGAGGGATTCTGACTTTGAGGTGTTCAGCCATAATCCCTCAGATGGTAGCTTCGTGCCACTGACTCCTCAGACAGACGCACGTGCCAAGTGTCTGAACCCGCGGTTCCTCTCGTACTGAGCGGGGTTGCTGTCCCGGTGACAAAAGCATCAGTAGGGTAAAACTAACCTGTCTCACGACTGTCTCACGAGCATTTAATAGACTTAACCACCTCTTGCTGAGTAGATGCATCAAGCAAGTATAATCATCGATTTATACACAAAGAAATAGTCGTTATAGACAGTTTAATTGCCCAACTTTTATCATTTATGACTTGTAATACCAGCTTCTCACAGGTGGCGTGATACGATACATATTTTGAGAAAGGGAATTAGGATCCTCGGTCAACGCTTTACAATGAAAACGTTATTTAACCCTTTAAACGATCCTGTGCACCGTGCAAGTACAGTACCTTCAGAAAGTATTCACACCCCTCAAATTAAAAAAAAAATATGTCACCAATCTACACAAAATACACCATAATGCCAAAGTTGAATTTCTTTTTTTGAAAATTTTCACAAATTAATGAAAAATGTAAATCTGAAAAATCTTGCATCAATAAGTATTGTCATGTCCAGGCAGTTAGGTTAAAATACCACTCCTGACACAGTTGTTGGGTTAAGTTAAAATACCATTCCTGACCCAGTTGTTGGGTTCGGTTAAAATACCACTCCTGACCCAGTTGTTGGGTTAGGTTAAAATACCACTCCTGACCCAGTTGTTGGGTTAGGTTAAAATACCACTCCTGGCCCAGTTGTTGGGTTAGGTTAAAATACCACTCCTGACCCAGTTGTTGGGTTAGGTTAAAATACCACTCCTGGCCCAGTTGTTGGGTTAGGTTAAAATACCACTCCTGACCCAGTTGTTGGGTTAGGTTAAAATACCACTCCTGACCCAGTTGTTGGGTTAGGTTAAAATACCACTCGTGGCCCAGTTGTTGGGTTAGGTTAAAATACCACTCGTGGCCCAGTTGTTGGGTTAGGTTAAAATACCATTCCTGACCCAGTTGTTGGGTTAGGTTAAAATACCACTCCTGACTCAGTTGTTGGGTTAGGTTAAAATACCACTCCTGGCCCAGTTGTTGGGTTAGGTTAAAATGCCACTCCTGACCCAGTTGTTGGGTTAGGTTGAAATACCACTCCTGGCCCAGTTATTGGGTTAGGTTAAAATACCACTCCTGATCCAGTTGTTGGGTTAGGTTAACACCGACCTGGATGGATAGCCGAATGGTTCTACTTGGAGGCGCACAGCCGAGATTCTTGGAGATTATGGTGCGCGCGGGATGGAGAGCGGCAAGCGCGTGTACCAGACGGTAGCACACGGGTTTATCTTCAAAACCACAATGAATAGACAAACACTGTAAATTTAACAAATGAGGGTTTAATGAACATAAATCAACGAGTAATAATGGAAATATATCTGAAATGAAAGCGAGGGAAAATCCTTCGGAGTGTAGGCTTTATTCCACTTGATTGAAGCCGCTTCTACGGGCACATCAGGGGATACAGGTGCAGCAAGGAGTACAAATGTAGCAATGTATACATGTGCAGTAGATCACCGCAAAATAAATCAGCAATTAGCACGGATTCCAGTATACTCTCAATTCTTACCATTCAACGAGCACCAAGTGGACCACCGCCATAAATGACAATGCCCCAGGGACAATCACCCCGACCGCGCGGAATCTCGGCTTTATCTATCCCGTGCGTGAGCCGCGCGACATGTGATCACGCGTCACGTCCTTCAATTCATCTCATTCTCCCCGTCTTTAAAATGCAACTAGAGGCCCAACTAACGCACCATGATTACTTCAGCGCTATAGGAGTATACATTTCAAGCAGCGCGAACTATTTAAACTACAGAAGCATACATTCCAAGCAGTGAGGATTATTTTGAGTTGTAGGAGCATGGTAATGAGCATCGATATATGATATAATGAGCATATAGGAGCATGAGCATCGAGGATGCCGATAATCCCCTTTACAGATCGAGTCGGCGAGGGGATTTTATCCGTCGACCTCTCCGGGAGTAAATGGCGGTTTCACTTGAGGGAGGCTTCCGATCCTCTTGGGGAGCCTCGACTCGTGCCGGGGATGACTCCTCGATCGCTCTCGGGTGGAACGCGGCAGCTCCGTCGCCACCATTCCCGGGTGGAGGTCCTGGGGGGGAAACACCTGGGGAGGGAATGTCAGAGGGAGGAGTGCCAGATGGTGGTGTACCTGCAGGAGGAGTACCTGATGGAGCCAAATGGCGAACCGACACAGTGGTCTCCCTGCCATCAGGAAGTCTGACATGAGCATACTCTGGATTAGCATCGATGAGTTTGACCTCCTCCACCATGGGTTCATACTTGCTTTGTCGTACCGGGCGTTTCATGAACACTGTTCCAGGATAGATTATCCAGTTGGGCGCCGTTTGGCAGTCAACATAACGTCGCTGGTGAGTAAACATTCATTCGTGAGGAGTAGCATTGGTGGACGTACAGAGCAAAGAGTGTATGGAATTCAGAGCGTCGAGAAGGGTAACCTCCCACCGCTCGGGCCCCAGCCCTCTCAATTTCAGCGCCAGAGTTACGACTTTCCAAATGATTCCATTATATCGTTCCACCTGCCCATTGCCCTGTGGGTTGTAACCCGTCGTTCGACTAGTTGCTATGCCGTGCTCAAATAGGAACTTTTTTAGCCCGGCCGACATGAAACACGGCCCTCTGTCTGAATGTATGTATGAAGGTTTCCCAAACATAGCGAAGAGGTCAGACAGACATTTCACGACAGTGCCCGAGGTCATATCCGAGCACGGAAATGCGAAAGGGAACCTTGAGTATTCATCAACAACAGTGAATATGTATCTGTTGTCTGTCTCGGTCGGCAAGGGCCCTTTGAAGTCGATATTTAGTCTCTCGAAGGGTGAAGTGGCCTTGATCAATCTGCTGGGAGTGGCGCCATAGAATCTGGGTTTTAGTTCAGCACAAACAGGGCATGAAGAATTCATTTGTTTAATATCTTCGATAGAATAGGGAAGGTTTTGTCTGCGCACGAAATGTGCCATTCTGGTTACTCCTGGGTGGCACAGAGACTCATGGAGGTCTTGCAAAGCCCGACTGATTGTCGTCGAACAGTAGACCCGAGAGAAGGTGTCTGCAGCAGGGTTTTCCCTCCCGGGCCGGTAAACAATGTCGTTACTATAGCAAGCTAGGTCTATCCGCCATCTCATTATTTTCTCATTCTTAATTTTCCCGTTATTTTTCCCATCAAACATGAATGCAACGGATCGCTGGTCCGTGACGAGTGTGAAGTGGTTGCCCAGTAAATAATGTCTCCATTTACGTAGGGCTTCGACAATAGCATACGCTTCCTTCTCTATTGCTGAGTGTATCTGCTCGCTTCCAGAGAGAGTTCTCGAGAAGAACGCGACGGGTCGGCCGGACTGATTGAGCGTCGCAGCGATCGCGTGATCGGAAACATCCGTTTCCACCACGAAGGGCACCGAGCTGTCGATCGATAGTACCACGGAATTACTGATTTCATCTTTGAGGCTGTGGAAAGCTTTTGCAACAGCGGCATCTGGTGGGAAGTTTTTGCAATGCACTAGGGGATGTATTTTCTCGGAGTATTGGGGGATCGATCTCGCGTAGTAAGCGAACATGCCTATCACCCGCCGCATTGTCTGCAGGTCCTGAGGTGGGGGTAGCTCACGGAGTGGGCGCAATCGTTCAGGATCGGGCTTAATCGTGCCGTCGGCTATTGTGTAGCCGAGAAGATTAATTGACCTTTCCGAGAATACGCATTTCTCGTAGTTGAGGGTCAGATTATATTTTCTAGCAATGCTCAAGAATCTGTCCAGATTCATATCATGTTCCCCCCGATCTTTACCGCACACCGTGACATTGTCCACGTAAACAAAAGTGTCTTTGAGGTTTTCATCCGAGATGATGTCGTCCATAACTCGTTGGAAGCAAGCTACTCCGTTGGTGACACCGAACGGAATCCTCCTGAATTGGTAGAGGTGTCTACCTGCCTCGAACGCGATGTAAGGTTTGTCTTCCTCTCGGATGGGAATTTGATGATAGGCGCTTCGCAAATTGATGGTACTGAATATTTTATAATTGGCCACGCATTCGACCATCTCGTCTATGCGCGGCAAAGGGTAGGCATCGAGTTGGGTGAAGCGATTGACCGTTTGAGAGTAATCGACAACCATTCGTTTCTTATGGTTCTGGCTGCTGGTCACCAACACCTGCGCGCGCCATGGCGAATCGCTCGGTTCTATAATACCTTCTTCTAGTAATCGCTTGGTCTCAGAAGTGATGAAGTTCATATCGGCAGTGGTGTATCGTCGCGATTTGATCGCTATCGGTTTACAGTCCGGCGACAAGTTAGCAAACAGCTGGGGGGGACGATACCTCTGCGGTGGTCAGAGCATTTAGAATTAGACGAGGTTTGCTTCCTCCAAAGGGTATTTCGACGCTCGTGTGCTGCTTGAGGACATTATGACCCAGAATTACGTCTGCGCATAAATCACGAAGCACCAGTATCCTTACATCCCGATGCGTGTACCCTTTTACGTCCAATTCAACATTGCAGTACCCTCGTACGCGGGACTGTAGTGATGTGGAGGCCATGCATACCGTATTGTCTGTCGGGTGGATCTTCCATTTCCTCCCCTTCACTAGCGAGCTGTTGACGAAACTTTCAGAGCTACCGGTATCAATCAGAGCCTCAGCCATATGCCCGTTAATTCGTACGTTGATGATAACCTTGGATAGATTCCCCGGTGAAGCTGCAGTTAGTTTCTTTTGTGAGTAGAGGGCCGCAGAAGTGGGTTTATTTCTTCTAAGAGTAGATTTGCATACCCTGGCATAATGCCCTTTCTTGTCACAATTCATGCATGTGGCATCCCTGGCGGGGCATTTGTTGCGGAGGTGTCTTTTATACCCACAAAAGAAGCATTTACCAACCGAAGTAGTGGCTGAGGAGTTTGACGAGGTCTGGGTATCCGATTCCTCGGGTTTATCTCCATCCTCAGTGTCGGAGGTGCCCTGGGGGGTTCCTTGAGTTTCCGCCGTAGCAGCGTTCATTAGCAGCATCAGTGTCCCATATGACTCAGATTGCTGCTGAGCCGTATCCATTGCTCGAGCCTGGTCAGCTACCTTTTCAAGAGTGGGTTGCGCTTTCTCCAGTAAGCGTTGCCGTATGGGGGCTGACCTGAGCCCTTGGATGAACGCCTCTCTGGTCGCTTCATCTCGGTGTTCCTCGGTGGTTATGGCCCGGAAACTGCAGTCTTTTCCCAACTTCCTCAGAGCTTGCAGGAACTGATCGATGGTCTCCCCGGCTGTTTGCTTGCGTGTGTTGAGAAGATGTCGTATGTACACCTCGTTCTTGCGCTTCACGTAGAGCGCCTGCAGCACGTCGATCGCTGCATCATAGGTGTCGCACTCCGAGAAGAGCCTGAATACACTGGGCGAGACATGATTCACAAGTGCGGCCAATTTGTCGGCTCTCTCTTCAATAATGGTCAGATAGTGTGAGAAGGAACAGAACCAATGCGACCATTTCATTTCCGAGTCAGTCGCGTTTGGGTCTGCATCGAACCTCTCCGGTTTGTAGATCTTGTCCATCGTCGGTTGAGGGAGCCGAAGGGATCAAGTGGAATAAATTGAAATGAAAGCGAGGGAAAAACCTTCGGAGTGTAGGCTTTATTCCACTTGATTGAAGCCGCTTTTACGGGCACACCAGGGGATACAGGTGCAGCAAGGAGTACAAATGTAGCAATGTATACATGTGCAGTAGATCACCGCAAAATAAATCAGCAATTAGCACGGATTCCGGTATACTCTCAATTCTTACCATTCAACGAGCACCAAGTGGACCGCCGCCGTAAATGACAATGCCCCAGGGACAATCCCCCCAACCGCGCGGAATCTCGGCTTTATCTATCCCGTGCGTGAGCCGCGCAACATGTGATCACGCGTCACGTCCTTCAATTCATCTCAATATCGATACGTGATAATGAAAATAAATCAAAGCATGAGGTAATGAAATGTGAGGGAAACTAAAACCTAATTTAAGAAGTCTCCACTCGGCCACAACAACAGACAAGGGAACAGATAAAATCCTCCCTTTATTCTGGCACTTAGCTGTGTGTCCAAAGATGACCTTTTAGAGCCTGGCGATCCTCAAAACCACGCAGCCACCGCGTGGGAAGACGCACCCCAAAATTGTGCCAACCCGTTCTCTGCGGTCACGTACGTGAGGCGATTCGCACGGACGATCTTCTTCGTTAGGGCCCACAACCCGTCGTAGAGTTTCTTCTCATGATCGAGATTGCCACACCGCTCCTGTCTCAGCACCAGACTCGCTCACAGCAAAGGGTGCCACCTTTCTCCTTGAACATACAACGGAACAATTGCTGAGGCTCCGAGATAAGGCCAAGAGAAGCACTCTTCTTCTCCTCTTTTCTTTTCCTCAGAAACGTACAAACTTCATGACTCAGCCAAACAGGCAACGTCCAGCGTCATGTTCCAGCACGCGAGCAAATTCATACAGCACGAACAATGAGAATCGCGCAGCCTTCTTGACCATGGCATGGAGTCAGAGAGGTCCTATGTGTTCTTACCACTGTCAACACACTATCACCCTCCCTCTTGTCTATTTAGCACCTTCTTGTCGCTCTTGCCCTTATTCCCTCTCTGACGTCACCCTGACCAATCATCAGCTTCAGTGGCGTGGCCTGCCAGTACGAAGCCGAGAAGGCAGGGTTTTCGCTTGCTCAGAAACGTTCGGCTCTGTTGTTATTCTTGTTGGAAGAACGTGGTTCCTTTTTATCGCCGGCTTTGTAAATGCAAAAACGTAGGAAAAGGTCACAGGGGCAATCACATACTGGGAGAAACTAGCCTTAAACCCTAACTAGTTAACACAGCATCACCGCCATGTTGTGACACATAACAATCTTAAGCTGAAAGTTTTCTCTACTTAGTTTACATTGAGATGTCTCCTGCCCATCCACGGACCATGCTACACTACACAATCCTACCTTTACGATGAAATTCCCCATAAGCATAACAGTATTCAATTCCTTTGCAATGACACTCAAAATTGATATCAGGTCCATCCAATTTCCTCTAATCGTCCTTGAGATGTCTCTGCAACTTGATCGGAGTCCACCTGTGTCCAATTAAATTGATTTGACATGATTTAGAAAGAAACACACCTTTCTATACAAGGTCCCACAGTTGGCAGAGCATGTCAGAGCAGAAACTCCACCATAAAGTCCAAGGAACTGTCTGTGGAGATAGCATTGTGAAGAGGCATAGATCTGGGAAAGGCCATAAAACAATTTCTGGGGTGTTTAAAGTTCCCAAGAGCACAGTGAGCTCCGTCATTACGAAATGGAGAGAATATGGAACTACGAACTACGCAGACTCTTCCTAGAGCTGGCTGTCCGACCAAACTGAGCAACTGAGCAAGAAGGGGCTTAGTCAGGGAGGTTAGCAAGAACCCACTGACCACTCTGATAGAACTACAGAATTTCTTGGCTGAGATGGGAGAACCTTCTGGAAGGACAACAGTCTTTGCAGCACTTTACAAATCTCGGCTTATGGGAGAGTGACCAGACAGAAGCCACTCCTGCAAAAACTTACATGACAGCATGCCTGGAGTTTTCAAAAAGGCATTTGAAAGACTGAGAGCATGAGGCAAAAGTCTCTGTGGTCTGTCCAGACGAAAATTTAACTCTTTGGTCTGAATGCAAAGCACTACATCTGGCAGAAACCGAGTACAGCTCATCACCCATTTAACACCATCCCTTCCGTGAAGCATGGTGGTGGCAGCATCATGCAATGGTGATGCTTTTCCTTGGTAGGCACCGGGAGACTTGTAAGGAATGAGGGAACAATGAATGGAGCCAAATACAGGCAAGTCCTTGAGGAGAACTTGCTTCGGAGTGTAAAAGACCTTCGACTGCGGAAAAGATTTACATTCCAACAGGACAATGACCCCAAGCATACAGCCAAAGCAACACTGGAATGGCTTCAGAACAAGAATGAGAAAGTCCTTGAGTAGCCCAGCCAAAGCCCAGACTTGAACCCCATTGAGAATCTGTGGAAAGACTTGAAGATTGCTGTTCACTGATGCTCAGGTCAGGTCAGGTATGGACGCATGCACTGGAGCAGCGCGTCACTGCGTCCACTTTCCCCCGGTACTCTAGTGGCCTCCATCTGGCCACCCCCATCTCCTTGAGATGCTGATAAACCTGCTGCAACCACGAAGGACGTTGTCGGCCCATTGGCCTCCTCCACTCACGAGGCTTCCTCACCGAGAGAATCTGGTAGGAAAGGATCAGCATCAGGAAAATGAACCACATGTCCATACAGCCGCAGCTGATGCTCACGGACTATGCAGGTAACAAATCGCATTTTAGTCTCTCAGCAACCGCTCGTTTTACACAAAGTCTGACCAGCGATAGCCAAGGAATCCCTGAAGAGACCTGGTACCGAAAGAATTAATTCTCCATCTCAGATCCTTGGTAAGAGTCCAAGTCTCACATCCGTAGAGCAAGACTGGAAGCACAAAGGACCTGAAGACAGACTTTCGTCCTCCTGCACAGGTACCGACAGCACCACACCCCATGATCCAGTGAATCCATGACTCCCCAGGCCTGACCCAGATGTCTATTGACCTCTAGCTCACAGCCAACAGAGACATGAATATCACTGCCAAGGTAAGTGAATCTCTCCATGACCTCAATATCCTCACCACAAAGAGGTACAGACAAGATAGCAGCATCCAATATGTCATTGAATGCCTGGATCTTAGTTTTGACCCAGGAAACCCATAATCCCAGCAGCTCAGACTCCTCATTTAGCACCTCGAAGGCCCCCAAAAGGATATCCAGAGTCTCCACAAAGATGACTACATCATCTGCGAAATCAAGATCAGATATCTTGACATTCTCAAACGATGCATCGCAGCTTGATCTCTCCAACATCCTCCCCAGAATCCAGTCCATACAAGCGCTCTCACCACTATCCAGTCTCTGAACCTCAGAGAGTGCTGCAATACCGATGTTCAAACGCTGCAGCTCAGATAAGAGACAGGTAATCATCCTCTCTCAGGGATAGGACATTCCAGACACCCACCTGAAGAGACCACCTCAGGTTAACCCATGGAGACTGCCGTCTGGTGGACGACACCTCAGCACCACTCCACCACACACCACCACACACCACCACAATATGACCCAGGAAGTTTACCCCGTTTTTTTCCTCCTATCAAAGAATGGGGGTCCCGAAGGCTTTGCCCCAATCCCGTCATCCGGTGAGCTACCCTGTGACCTGACCTGACCTGACTGATGCTCCCGATCCAACTTGACAGAGTTTGAGCAAATCTGCAAGGAAGAATGGGAGAAAATCCCCAAATACTGATGTGCAAAGCTGATACAGACATACCCAAGAAGACTCGAAGCTGTAATCAATGCCAAAAGCGCGTCGACAAAGTATTGACTCGCGGGGTTGAATACTTATGTAAATTAGATATTTCTGTGTTTAATTTTCAACGACTTTGTAATGATTTATAAAAACATGTCTTTACTTTGTCATGATGGGGTATTTTGTGACAGTGACACACAAAAAAAAAATCAATCAGTGACAGTGACTGATCGGGTATCAGTGATAAAAAAATTAAATTAAATCTCGTTTAAATTCAGGCTGAAATACAACAAAATGTGAAGAGTCAAAGGGTGTGAATACTGTTACGGTCACGGGTTTCGGGTCTACAACGAGGGGGTGTCTTCGGTTGCCCTCAGACTTGCCTTGCCCGAGGCCGCCAAGCACGAATAACTTCGTGTAGAGGTGGGTTACGAGGCAATCTTGAACACCAACTAATCAACCACGTGGTCCAGTGTCCTCCATGTAATTGCCGTTTAACTGGAGGTCGGTCATACGGTCTCCTGATCGGGGTGGGGGGATGGACACGCCCGTCGGCTATGCACCAAACATATCTGAATTGGATCTTAATCGGGGCGGCCGAGCAACTGCGAGTGCATCCCGGACTTGGATGAAAGCCAAATAATTGGGGATTTATCACCTCCCAGACCAATCAAGGTGCGCACAGCGCTGGACCAATGGGGAAAAGACAAACACAGTCAGATCGGAAATGAAGTTCAACAGAAGGGGATTTATTATTATCCAGGAAGATGTGAAATGCGAAGATACTGTGATATGCATAAGAAAGCAATGTAGTGAAAAACCAAAACGTACATAAGGATAATGGTTGCAAGCAATTAAGAGTGCAAGTGAGTACAGGAAAGAAAATGGACAAGAAGCAGAACAGAACTTAACTCAATGCCTTACCTATGGACCATACATGAGACATGGGTACCCAATCAGACCAACCTCAGAAGGGGAAGATAAGAATAGAAAGAGGAGAGAAAGGATGGAGGTCATTGGCCTCTTTGCTCATCGGGCAGGGCAGTCGTGCCTCCGCAACCTCCATGCCTCCGGGAGGGGTCAAAATGAGGACTACTGATGGTGTCTAAAGTGTGCTTGATCGTCGAGGTGCGGTGGGTGCTCGTAATGCCGTGTGGTGCAAGAGGAAACTGTGAAAGTGTGTATCAGTGATTATGCCCTTAAATGGACAGTTGGTGGCAGCAAAGGCCTTGTCGAGCTCCTGCGTTCAAGGAGAACGATATATCAGGAAAGCAAAGAAAAGAATGCGTAAGATAAATAGCCGACCTTGTGAAAATTCTAAAGAGTGTGCATGCGTGGCTTGGCTTCGGCTATAATTATTGTGCTTGCTACGTCAGCTCAACGCTCAGGCTTCCCAGGTCTGACCCGCCAACGAAAGTGCCACCGTTCGAGCCCCGATCTTTCTCTTGCGAAGCCCCACAATGCAAGCACAGGACGAGCACCGAGCCAAAAAGCAACGCACCACAGCAGCGGCTCTTCCGCCCTTTTTATAACCGTTCAGGGAGGGCCGGGCCTAAATGGGGATCAAAACGGCCTGTTAGCGATAATCTCGGCCACTGATTGGCGCATCACCACTCTTGCCCCGCCCACACCAGACCTCCACGGCGATTCCTGCCCAGTTGGTCACTCAACCACGGCACGTGACGGACCCTCCATTATTAACATGGCTGGGGGCTTGGGACGCGTTAAAGACACGGGGCGAATGCTGGGAGCTCGTAATTGCTTGTCGGCATGAACGGAGCAATTATAATTTAGCAATAGGACGCTAATGACTAATTATTGCCTGTTTGTCCTGAAGTTTTGATAAAGTCCAGAGAATGGAGACACCTGCCATTGTGTCCTTCATGACCTCCCCCGTGTGTCCAAGCCGCTGCAGCATCTGGGGGGGGGGGGAGTTGGGGGAGGGGTGTGTAGATGAGGTGGTGGTGATGATGGAGGAAGGTGGGTAGTTCATGTGTGGTGGAGGTGATGTCGTGGTTCGTGGGTTGTGCGGTTTTCGGTTCTTGCGGCGATGAATGGCGTGTAGCTATCTATAATTCCAGCAGTGTGTGTGTGTGTGTGTGTGTGTGTGTGTGTGTGTGTGTGTGTGTGTGTGTGTGTGTGTGTGTGTGTGTGTGTGTGTGTGTGTGTGTGTGTGTGCGTGCGTGCGTGCGTGCGTGCGTGCGTGCGTGCGTGCGTGCGTGCGTGCGTGCGTGCGTGCGTGCGTGTGTGTGTGTGTGTGTGTGTGTGTGTGGAACTGCATCCACCACTTGTTTTAAACTTTCCAATGAAGTAAATCGATTATTATTGATGTTGTGGGTGTTGTTCCTCGATCTTGCAGATCTGGCATTACTGGAACTCTACGTCATTTCTCCTTCTGAGAATATTTAATTATTAAAAAGCCGTTGCTTTGATCCTGTGTGCTTTGTTTGATTATTACAATATTGAGAAACACACAAACAGTGGGATATTATGGTGCAATAATTCTCTCACTTCTATGATGTCCGTAAATTGTTTTCATGCAATTTTATGATGAGTTGTTGTACCACCACCACCGAGAATGGTGCTGCACAATCCATGTTTGTGTTCAGAATTTGTGTGCTCCTCCACGCCAAACCCTCGAGACTATGAAAATGTTTCACCATTTGAAACTTTTTCAGGCAACCCTGAGCACCCAAGCACCACCAAGTACAACCACGAGTTTTTGACTCATTTGAGCGGTTTAGGAGTGCATCGAAGCCAATTGAAGAAACAAACGCACACTTCTCAAATTATATATCGTACAACATCGATGCGAGATGCGTTCAACAAGCTAGAACCAAAGAAATACTCGTAACGGTCAAAAACACACCATGTTTTAAAAAATAAAAATGTAAAAAACATATACACAGTATGTAATATATATATATATATATATATATATATATATATATATATATATATATATATATATATATATATATATATATATATATATATATATATATATATATATATATATTCAGTAATTTATTTTTTCTTTCTCCAAAAGACATTAGGAGGCATCAAAGTACTTTTGTATGAATTGATAACATTAACAGACAATTATTTAAAAGTCAGAAATAAATATGTTTCATGAATAATGTTTTATTTTTCAGGGTCTACAGTGACAGATGCGGAGAACATTGTGGACACACCGACGTACAAGGTGCTCCTGATCCATAACCCGTCTCCACAAGGGAATTGGAGTATTGTAACGGAAGGCACAGCACCATGTGATGTGATCGTCACAGGAAAAAGCATCCAGGACTTTTCTTACCAGATCATGCACAATAAAAATGGCTTCATCCTTCCCATTCAGGGACGACCTGTAGCTGGTCAGAATTTTTCCTTGATTCTGAAAATTTTTATCTTTTTTTTATTTCCATATTCTTTCCTCACTTTTCCTCTTTATCAGTTATCTCACTTTTCTTCCCTTCCTTTACTGTCTTGCCTTACTTCATTTGGCATGTAAGACAATATTAACGACACTGGCGAGATGGTGGCTTTGCTCATCTGCCCCACTGGAAGGATAAGTTTGTCCCACACTTGTTTCCCTTCCTCTCATTCCCACACGGCATGCAGACAAGGAATACACACTGCAGGTGAAACCAAGTGGAGTAAATAGAAACTTTTCTATCGACGAGGTTCTTATCCTGAATGCGCAGGGCGGTGTTGTCCAGCGCTTCTCTGCACAACCACTCAATGGCAGCTCGAGTGGTGCGACCTCTGTGCGTGTTCGCTTCACCTCATTGGTCAGTATGTTTCTTCAGAATATGCTTATGCAGCCACCTAAAGATACTTCCCATTGATACAGGTGATGGAACAACTTCTTGATTTCAATGCCTGCAGGAACCCATCATGGTGGGCATGTGTGGAACTGCAGCAGGAACAGAGAAGTATTGCAGGCTGCAAACGGAGTTGGTGTTCATCGAGAAGATCCGCTTAAGTCGAGTTCGTGGCGAGACGAGTAAGTTGTGTCTGAATGACAAAAATAATGTAATTGTATCTTGTGTTGTGGATGTCAAATATAAATTGTAACACCACAACACCACCAAGCCTGGTGTTGGCTTAATGGATAGGGTGGTGGATTGGTATTCTTCGGTGCTGAGTTCAAATCCCACTTGGCTGTTGAATTAATACCAGGTGAGGTTGACTCTGCCTGTAATTCTTGCAAGGTCAGTAAAATGAGTGCCAGCTTGCTAGTATCCTGTGTCGGAGTGGTGACCCGTCTAGGATTTTACCAAATACCCAATAACCAATAGCCAAGGAGACTGCTGAGGCAGCACCAACGCTCTGCACAGAGTATGGTCTAATATATATATATATATATATAACACCACCCTCCCCCCCCCCCCTCCACGAATATACTTCTGTTCAGGTGAAGCTTGTTGATTCATTTCCATTTCTAATGTTAAAGTGCATTTGCAAAAGAAGGAATTAAAGTTATAATATGAATTTATGTCCAATTTCATGTTCAGCTCACTTACTCATCTCAATGTTTTCTTCGTTTATTATTTCTAATGCCAAATGTGACTTCAAGCCCTCAAGTCCCACCACACCCCTCTCACAAACCCCAAGTCCTCAACGTCCACCTCCCAAAACCAAGTCCCCACCAACCCTCTCTGAACCCTGAGGCGTCAATCCTCTCTCCACTTCAAGCCTTCAAACAACCTCCCCACCCATCATGGTCACCTGTCTGGTATATACATATATATATATATATATATATATATATATATATATATATATATATATATCACCAACTAATAATACATCCATATCTCACTTACTCATCTCAATGTTTTCTTTATTATTTCATTGTTATCAGCTTATCTCCACACAATCAAATTATACTCCTGACAAAAATTAAGCAGCCACACTTTAAAAGTCCTGAGTTTGAGCCCCTGTCGGCTGTTGAATCAACATCAGGTGGGTTGACTGAGCCTTTCTTCATTCTGAGGTCGGCGAAATGATCCCGAGTGTACTGGTAATAGGGGCATTGCATCACCAGCGCAGCCACGACCTCAGCCAATGATGCTACCCGCAGCCGTTTGCTGCATTCGAAGGAAGAGGTGTGTGTGTGTGTGTGTGTGTGTGTGTGTGTGTGTGTGTGTGTGTGTGTGTGTGTGTGTGTGTGTGTGTGTGTGTGTGTGTGTGTGTGTGTGTCCTCCATAACTCCAAAACCATGAAAGCTAACAGCCTAAAACTTTGCATGCCTACAAAGGGAACACCAAGGAAGTGCATGAATGAAAATTGGGTGTTTGGGTTAATTAAAACACCCCTTTTGAAGATAATTAATGGCCTTATTTAATTTTCCTTTATCAAGGCTCACCCTTTCTCCCCTGGCTGTCCCTCGCTGGGGTTTTAATTTGCTATTTTTTTTGGCCTGCTCAACAATGCCTTGACTTGGAACAGGCCAAAACAGTTTCTTAATGATAAAGTTTTTTTTTCACTTTCCTCATTCATACACTACATAACCAAAAGTATGTGAACACCCCTTCTAAGTAGTGGATTTGGATATTTCAGCCACACCCATTGCTGACAGGTGTATAAAATCAAGCACACAGCCATGCAATCTCCTTTGACAAACATTGGCAGTAGAATGGGTTGTAATAAAGAGCTCAGTGACTTTTAACGTGACACCGTCGTAGGCTGCCACCTTTCCAACAAGTCAGTTCATCAAATTTCTGTCCTGCTCGAGCTGCCCTGGTCAACTGTAATTGCTGTTGTTGTGAAGTGGAAACGTCTAGGAGCAACAACAGCTCAGCCACGAACTGCCCAACGTCACAAGCTCACAGAATGGGACCTCCTTAATAACTTATTAATGGAAACTTTCCTAACCTCACAAGTTAAGTGGAAACATCTAGGAGCAACAACAGATCCTTAATAACTTATTGTTGTATCTGCTTTGAGCAATGTCGTTTTTATCACTTTGCATTGACCAAAACCTTATTTTGCTCTATCCAGCAATGATGAAGCCAGGTGAATCGATAAACGTCTCCATCGTGCTTTCCAATGACGGTACATACGATGACTTCGTCATCGACGTAAAGGACCAGCTGAATCTGCTGACTACGTATTCTCCACAAAACATCAGCCTCGATCAGGGTCACAACATAACCATAGTTTCGACATTTTCTGCACCTGCTGAATTTAACAACCACACATCCAGGTGATCCTTCAAGAAGATGGTGTTTAAAAGTTCAGTGCAATGTTTTGTATTAATGCCTCAAGAATCGTGGCAGTTTACCACAATCGATTTAAATACAGGTTAAAGGTTGTAATAACATATACTTGAGTGAAAATGTACAATGAACATGTTTGAAAATTATATTAAACACACTCCTATCAGAAATGGGGGTGGGGAAGCATCATGTCCATCAAATCTTATTTTTCAATTTGTTCATAATTCAGAGTACCTTCATTCATAACATGGAAGCCGACTTCGTAACACAGGTACCCAGGATCAAATCCAAACACTGAATCATCTTCAACAAAGGATGATGGAGTTTTCTTTGTGGTCATTGACATACTCTCTGTTTTTCTTAGCTTGGTGCGAGTCATGGTGAAAACCCGAGGCACCGGTGAGACGTACAACTACCTCACATTTGCGGTCATGACCATCCCGCAAAATGCTCTCGTGAGTAAATTTCTCTTCATTGTACACCTTGCTGCTTTTTTGTTTTCACTTGTCTTGTTGTTTTATCAATATTGTCATCATGCATAACTTCCCTTTGAAAGCAATGAGCACAAGGAAATCCATTTTTAGTTGTGCTTTCTGTTGGTCTATTCATGTACTTGCATTGGTAACAGTTGTGATATAACTTGTAAATACATGCAGACAAAGAGCCATAAAGACAGTGAAAAGAAAGGAAACAGGAAAAAGTTACACCTTATGTTATCCTTGCTGTCATGCTCAGATTGTTGACAACGTACCACCAAATGTGACCTTCACTGGATCACCTGCCAACTGCACAGAGGAGCATCAGCATGGGGGGAAATGTTCCACATACCCTTGGGAGTTGCAGTTTGAGGCTCAAGATGAACAATCCAAGGCTAATCTGCGTGTCACTGTCACTCGCGGAAATCAATCTGGTGTAAACACGTGGAAAGAAGGTGACGTCATGGTCGGCAATTACAGGTGAGCATTATTATTTTTATTTTTTTTTGTATACCTTGTCGAGGCTCGTATGAGAGCTAACACACAACGCGTATCAAGGGGGGCATGAGACAGGAGGGGAGGGAGTGGGAAGGACAAAATAGTGGGGAACAGAGACATTTGGAGATCTGTGGAAGGGAGAGGGATGAGACTGGGAGCATGGGGAATATAAGATGGACATTACAGGGACTTTCAGGAAGGAAAGCCAGGAATTTGAAGGAGGTGGGCTTGGGTGGATTATCGGGGGTAGAAAAGATCGAGGATTTGGATGGGGGATGATAAGAGGTGGTGGTGAACAGCTGTTTTGAAGGCCTGGAGGGAAGAATGGGAATGAATAGAGTCAGGGAGTTTATTCCAAAGGTGGGAAAAAAGAGGAATGAAAGAGTGAACGTGAGCAGTGATTCATGATTTTGGTAGTTTTACGAGAAGGGGGTTGTTGGCGGAACTTGAGCGCCCTGCGGAAATGTGGTGGAGACAAATCGCAGAGAGAGCAAGGCTGGAGAAGAGACGGTAGAAGACAGAAAGACCACCGACCAACCTGCGGTGATTGAGTGAGAGGCCCAAAGACTCAGCCTCATTGCGGGAGATGCCAATGATCCGAAATGCCTTGGTTTCTACAGCGTGAAGCTGAGAAAGGTGGGAGGCAGGAACACCAGCCCAGAGGGTAGAGCAGTACTCCATCAGGCTGCGACAAAATTTGATGAAATAAATTGCTAGTATTTTTGGTTCATGAGCGCCAGCCAGAGTGACCACTATATTCATTATGTCTGTGTGTCTGTCTGTCTGTCCAGAGCACAACTTCGTGGGATGTGATTCAATTTGGATGAAACTTGAATATGATGTTGATATTGTTACGGCTGTGGAAATTCGTATTACACCATAAAGGGCCCGTAGGTGAGATATCTTGATAGGTGCATGTGTAGTTAGCCCAAACCCGTTGTATAGAGGGAATTTATGTGATTCATCCGGGCTGCGACGCTTTGAGTTAGCCATTTTTTCTGTTCTATCTTTATTTTGAACCAACCACGTCTCAACCGCCATCACACAACAACCACGCCACCGCCACCATCTATGCTCCCACATCATCGCATCACCGCCATTCCCAAACGGCACCATAACCATCAACCCTCACCACCGAAAACCCTCCACCACCTTCACCTTTCTCCTTCTACGGCCATTCCCACACCACCTGTGAACACTGAACGTCGGGCTGTCTCGGGCCCGTTCAGCGATTGGTGCCGACCGCACCGAGCCACGAGCGCAAATGGCGGCCTTTCCGAGGGGAAAACTCGGATCAGAAACGCTTCACGCCCACTTCTCCTCCGTCCAATTAGCGAGCGCGGGGCGGCTTGGCCCCGCCTCCAGGCGCGTGTGTGTGAAGTCGATATATGCAAATTCTAGGATCAGGGGAGGTTCACGCCCCTGTTTCCTCCGACCAATGGGCGAGCGTGGCTCTGCCCCCGAGGTCATTCTGATCCGAATATTTGCATATTAGCTGCTCCTGCCCGCCTATACAAAGACGAGCGCAAGGCGACTTGCTGACAGTGTCATCGAGTCGGGTCGCTAGGAGAGTGCGGAACTGAAGAGAGTCGGGTCCAGAGAGTCGGACGAGTGAGAGCGGTGGAACTGCAGGCAAGGGAGCTCGGGTCCGAGGCGGTCCGCGACGAGGTTGCAGTGTGGGATCGCTCGTCTCGTCGCGGGACCCAAGCCAGCCAGCCACTCCCCTCCCCCAGGGCATCAACAATCTCCCTTTCCCCCGCGCTGAGATAGTGCAAAAGGGGGCCCCGTTCCCACCCCACCCCATAGGTGGTGCCAACGAAACCCGCCAAGGAGCACGGAGTCGGGGCACAGCCGCGCGGCCACATTTGCGGCTTGCCCGCCAACACGTCATGAGGACGCGGGTAAGACCCACCCGGTCTTGCGGACCTGGCCGCTCCTCAAGGTCCCGCGCACATTTGGCCTACGGGCCTGTCTGCCTCCTTGTCTGTGAGGGTCGCTTCTTTCCTTTGCTTTTGTGTAAATGTGTGTTGACTCCGTCTGTGAAGTAAAACTGTATAAGTGTTGCCATGTGTGCGCGTAGTCGGTTTTAACTCTGCGTCGTTGTTGCTCTTATTGTTTTGGTTGCTTTATGTGCATTTTGACTGTATGGCTGTATATACGAGCTCTGTGCCGGGAAATAAATGTGCATTGTGTGAACTGTTTTCCCGTTTCGCTGCGTCCTTCCCTTTGGTGACTCTCCATCCTGCTTCACGTAAGGGGTTCGTAGTGGGCTTAGTACGCCCGGTAATTAATCGGAACCGTCGAGGCTGATGGTAACACCGCTCGGTTATCACTGTAGCATGGAACGGACCGCTTAAGCAGTTCGTGTCCGGAGTCGGCCTGTGGCGTGGTACGATCGCCCGGTCGACCATTCGCGCAGGTACTTAGGTAGATCGAATTTGGCGAGCAACCCTATCCTGCGCGGGTGGGCAATTGGCACGATCGTGGTGAGGTTAAACCCCCACCCGTGACTAGCTTCCGGCGTTGGTCCGAGAGGGTCACGACTGAATTGTCCGTCCGGTGGGCAACGTGCCTCGATTCGAGTTGCGTGGCTGTTCGCATGCCGGCGGGCGCGGATTCGCAACAATATTAATGCCTAGTTTTGTCTTCCTTGCGATGGGCGTCCCATGCCCATTGTGGGCGGAGCCACGCCTACTTGTAATTTTTGTTTTTTTTCATATTTTTTTCTCGATTTTTTTTTTTTAATCGAAATTCCCGCTCGAGAAATTGTGCGCATTGGCCATATGTACAACATATAAAAAATTCAGTTTGATTATGTCAAGTTTGAGGGAGAAGATCGGTTTTGAAAAATGGGCGGTGACAGATAGTCGGGTTGCACTTCTGAAACAATCTACATCGTCAAATACCGCTCGTGAACCATCGTCGCCTCCCGGCTCGTCTTTATCACACCCACAGCTCGATATTTTCTATGTTTGGAAAAATTTATATCGGCTTAACTTCGTCTTTCTCTTCATGACAGCGAGGCCATTGGTGTGGCTAAATTGACCTTCACCTCCAGTATTTCTTTCCACTGAACAAAGTTTCTGTGTCTGTCTATTTAATATACGATGCTCAATGTTATATTTTATTCTAATGTTTCTTTGGATGATGTATTTCTGAGGATCGGCTCAATTCACCCATGATGGCAGCTGTGACTAATAGCTCATTGCAGCCAGGGATACAAATTAGAAAGTTTCCTTACCAGTGTAGATAATGTAAAGAGAGCAGCCATCAAGTAAGCAAAGCCATCACTGTTTACAACAATCTTTGTCATGTAATGAATGGTATCGTGATGTCGAAAAATCTGCTTTTTGTAATTTAGGATGTCCACTCAAAATGACGATCATATAAACCCGACCACTGATGTGTAAGTAGGGTTTAGTGGTGCATCCACAAGGTCGCTGAAATATAAATGAGGTCGTCAACACATGAACAAGATGGCTGGTGCATAAACAATACCGATGTCACAAATAAGATGACTATGATGTGATCAACTTTCAAATGTAATGGTTCTGAGATATAAATGTAACTTTTGTTTTTCAATATTTCGCACTACACCAATATTTTTACGCCTTCTGAATTCAAACACCATACATGCTTGTTCAACCTGACAAATACTTAGCATTTTATGTGGAACACAGCAAGGTTGGGGAAGAGTCCACTGTCCAGAAAAGAGGAGTAAGATACCCCACCTCCCATAGCCCCATACATCCTCCTCAATCCATTTGTTCAGTATCCATCGAAACTTTCTCTGCTATCCCATCAGACAGAAAGCGCTCTGGTGTTGAGATTCAGGAAACTGAACTTGCAAACTCAGACAGAACCGACGAGCTAATACGGTGGGAAAGGGGGATTGTGGTGTCATGGTTGCATCTCGTCCCACCTTACTTTACCTTTCCACTCACCGATTCATATTTATTAGTTTGTACACCTTGTCAGATGCAAACAACATTAAAATGCTCGATATAATCAATGTTTTGATCTCGAGTGCTATATAGTAAATCCTGGTTGTGCCGTGTTGTTTCGCATTTGCAACTTGTACTTCGGAGCATTCGATGATTGTTTTGTAAAATCTTCAAACAGCCAAAAAAAACAAGGAATAGAACATTCACATATTCAATTCAATTACATCGATCATTTGGCTCAACGATTGAAACCAGATGCTCATCATGTTAATGAAAGACTTTGGAACACAAATGAAGCTCAAAATTATAATCACACAGGTGACAGTGGAACTTTTTTTTTTTTAACCAACTTATTTCATTAAATTGACACACACTTTGCTATCCACAGCAATTGTGGATTGCAGGACTTTGCTTATAATTGGAAGTGAGCTCACTCATTGATAGATTCTGTTTTTGCACCGTTTTTTAAATTTAAGTATATACTTAAACACTGCACGAGGGTAACGTGTTCTATGAACTCTCCAGGTGTTGTTTTGAAGATGGCGTATGTTAAGGTAATTTGTGTGTGACTGTGTAATACAAGGAAATCAGCAACAGGTGGCGGTCATTCAGCCCATCATGCCTGCACGACATCAACACCACACTAATTTATCAACACCAGATCCAAAGAAGAAAATGCAAAAAAAAAAATTGTTTTTTCTTCCACCACCGAAGGTGAAGGAGGTTATGTTTTCACCCCTTTCTGCCTGTTTGTTTGTTTGTGTACAGGATATTTCAAAAATTTGCAGACGGATTCGGATGAAATTTGGTGGGCAGGTTCAGTGTGTGACAAAGACGAACTGATTAGACTTTGGTGAAGATACGAATCCGGATCTGAGTCCTAGAATTTTTTAAGTGATTCTTCACCGATGAGAGATAGGGCCAACAACAATACTGTTACGGCTGTGGAAATTCGCAAAACACCATAAAGGTTCCTTAGATCAGTTATCCCGGTAAGTGAGTGTTCAGATAGGTTTCCCCACCGTTGCTTAGAGGGAATTCTTCGTGTTCCCCGGGCTGTGACCCTTTGAGGTAGGTTTTTCTGTTGCTATCGTTATTTTGGACCGACCATATCACGACCACCATTACAGCAACCAGCTTCGCCCCCCAAACAACCACAACGCCAACAACAACCACCACCAACCACGCCACAATCACCACAACAAGTATGCCACCATCTAACCATCTTCGCCGCTACGCCAGCTATCAAACACCATCCTCCACAAACCACGCTACAACCCTTTCCGCGTCGAAAACCGTCCAAGAACGCGAGTAAAAAGATCGAGAAAAGAAGCCTCCAATGGTGTGCGGGTTTTCCCGCCTTTTTTTCTCCGCGTTTGGTATGAGTGGAAGGGCGAGGCAGCTTGCTCGCGATTGGTGGATACGAGGAATGAGGCGCTAGGAGCTGAGGAATTGCCCCTTTTCGAGAAGCTTCTCAAAGGCTCGAAGGGAGGCGGAGCCGAAAACGGGGAGGGGCGAAGCACTGAGCCCCAGGGGATATAAGGCGGACAGCACGCGAGCTTCGTCTCTTGCTCTTCGGGGTGGCCTTTGTCTGTCTTTTTTGGGGGTCTTGTGGTTCATCGCCTTCTGGTCTTGTGGTTCATCGCCTTCTGGTTTTGTGGTTCATCACCTTCTGGTCTTGTGGTCCTGTGGTTCATAGCCTTCTGGAGGTCGAGGCCTTCTTGTGGTGGACGTCTTCGTGGTGGTTCAGTCTTTTGGTGGCTTCGTGGAACGACGTGGTTTCGAGCTGGAGCTTTGTCTTCGTCGTGGTGCTGATAACGCCAAGTCGCGAGGGTTGTGTGCGGAGGACCAGCTCTGCCGTGCAGTCGGGAGGAGAGTGCCAGAGAGAGCTCGCCGACCATCGAGGCACCTCGAGGGTGCAGGTAACCTGCTACGGTCTCGTGGGACCTGTTCGGTCTCCCAGGTCCCGTGTCATAAAGACCCAAGTGGTCCAGCCTGACCCCCTTGTCTATGAGGTGGTCTTTTCTTGTGTTTCTTTTGGGTTTTTGAATGAATGTTGTGGCGCCGAGTCCGAGAAGTAGAACTGCATCAGTTACTGTACATAATAGATAGATGGTATTAGCTCTTTCCTTTGCATTGTGTTTGGCTGTATAGTTGCATGCGTACGTCCCGCAATCTTCATAAATGAACTGCATGCGTGTTTTGCTTTTGTTCCCTATTTGCCTGCATACGTGTTGTCTAAATGAATGTGCCTAGTTTGAATATATCCCATTCGTTGCGTCCTCTTTCCCCTCTTGAAAATGCCATCTTGCATCACGGAATAAATAGCTGGGTTTTAAACACCCGTTAAATAGAATCGGATCCGGCGAGGTCGGGCGATAATACCCGCTCGGTTATCACTGCAGAACGGAACGGACCGCTTAAGCGGTTCGTGTCCCAAGCCAACCTGCGTCGAGGTACGGCTGCCCGGTCGGCTCCCCGCACAAGTACTTAGGTATATCGAATTCGGCGAGTGACCCTATCTTGCGCGGGTAGACAATTGGCACGGCCGTGGTGGGGTTGAAGACCCACCCATGACAGGGTTCCGGCGTTAGCTCCGGAAGGTCACGACTGAATTGTCCGTCCGGTGGGTGACGCGGTTGCGATTAGAGGTACGCGGCCGATCGCACGCTGGCGGCGCGAATTCGTAACAATATATAGCGTATCTCAAACAGTTGTGGACGTATTCAGATGAAACTTGGTGGACACATTGGGTGTGTGACAAAGAAGAATTAGAATTGTTTAGATTTTGGTGACGATCCGGATTTAATAATGTTTAAGTGATTCTTTACCATTGAGAGATCGGGCCAAAAACGATATAGTACTGTATAGCATGATATTTCAAAAATGTATTGAGCCTGATATGTTCTCATGGATCAGGCATTACGTGACGGAGGTGTTCACTATACCAAGTGCCCTTCTCGTTTAATAGTGTTTTTGTGACTTTTTGTATTTATTTATTTAATTATTTATGTTTTTTTTTTATGTTTTGGCATTTTTTTTCTTCCCCTCAGGGGAGGGGGCATGGGCTTGGTTAAAAGACACACAACATCAACCACACAACACCCCTTGATGAGACCCCCACCAACAGTACTCCGTACACATGCACACATTCACCCATCAATGCTCAAACTACCTAAAAGTCCGGTCAATATCCTTTTACCCCTCTATCTCCAATACTTCCAGGTACCTATCTAATTCCAATTAAAACTTATCTACTTTTTCTGTTGCCACTACCTTTCCAGGGAGACCATTCCATGCATTAACTACTCTCTAAGTGAAAGTCCCCTGCCTTACCATCTTATTCTCCTCTTCTTTACTCTCAGGCTGTAGCCCCTGGTCCTATCACTGTCTACTCTGTTGAATAATTTATCTACACATTTTATCTACACCTTTCATTATCTTAAACATCTCCATCATATCTCCTCGTAACCACCTCCTTTCTAGTGAATAAATCCCTGTCTCCTTCAGCTGCTCCTCATAGCTGAGTCTAGCTACCGGAATCAATCTAGTAGCCCTGCGCTGAACCCTCTCGATGGCATCTATGCCCTTCCTGAGTTGTGGTGACCAAAACTGCACACAATATTCTAGATGTGGCTCTCACTAAATTCCTGTACAATGTTAACACCACCTCTTGATTTATAAATGATCCCCCTCTGAATACAACATAAAACCCTATTTGCTTTACCAATAGCTACCTGCTTACCTCCCGTATCTATTACCACCCCCAGATCCTTTTCCTGTGTGACACGCTCCAAAATTACCCCTTGCATCCTGTAATCTCTATTTTCATTGTTCTTTCCCATCCCCAACACCTTACACTTGCTCAGGTTAAATTTCATCTTCCAGTCTTTTGCCCTTTCAATCTTTGCCCCTTTACAGTCTTTGCCCCTTTACAAGTATCAATACTTTCCTGAATCTGATCACCATCCCCTCTGCTATCCACCTCACCTCAAAGCTTTGTGTCATCTGCAAATTTGGAAAGTCTACTCTTCACCACACTATCCAAATCATTGATGTAAATCATGAAGAGTAATGGTCTGAGTACTGATCCCTGAGGTACCCCACAACTTACGTCCTCAAAGCAAGACATCCTCCCACTCACACCCACTCTTTGCTTCCGACCACGAAGCCAATTTGCAATCCAATTAGCTACCTGACCAGCCACTCCACAAGCCCTCACTTTGGCTAACAACCTCCGATGTGGTGCATTCTCGAATGCCTTCTTAAAGTCTAGATATACTCGGTCCACTGCCTTTCCCTCATCCACCCAATCAGACGCTGCTTCAGAGAACTCTAAAATATTTGTGAGACAGGAACTACCTTTGGTAAATCCATGCTGACTACCTTTAATTAGTTTGTATTTATTTAAATGGTTCCTCATCTCTTCCTTAATTAATGTCTCCAGCACCTTCCCCACAACTGAAATCAAACTTACAGGTCTATAGTTTCCAAATTCTTCTCTGGATCCTTTCTTAAATTATGGTGCTACATTTACTACTCCCCAATCCTCCGGTACCTGTCATGACTCCAGTGAACGAGTGAAAATATCCGTTGATATCTCGCTTACCTGCTCAGCCACCTCCCTCAATACTCTCGGGTGCATATTATCTGCCCCGGAACCTTATCTACTCTTGGATTACCTTGCTCTTCCTTTACTTCCTCCACTCCAACCTGGATCTTCTGTAAAAGCCCTTCCTCACCTCCTTGATAGATATTCTCAGCTATTGGCAATTCTCCTGACTGTTCATGTGTAAAATTTGAAGAAAAATACCTGTTTAATAAGCCTGCCATCTCACCTTCATCACTAACCACTCTCCCGGTGCTATTCCTCATTGGGCCCACACTGGTCCTAACCTGTTCTTTTCCCCTGATATATTTAAATAAAGCCTTGCTATTATGTTTAATATTCTTAGCCACGTCCTTCTCATACTCTCTTTTCGCTTGCCGAGTTATTTTCTTCACTTGGCTCTGTTTACTCCGATAATGATATAAATCTAACTCCAGTCCTGTTATTTTATACCTAATAAATGTCTTCTGCTTCTCCTTAATAGCATTCCTTATCTCACTGCTCAACCACCCTGGCCTCTTTCTGTTTCTAGTTTTACACCTCATTGGAATGTACTTACTCTGCACTCTACACATTTGGTCCTCAAAGGTTTCCCATTTTTCTGATGTTGATTGTCCTGTTGTTCAAGTCTCCCAATCCACATCACCCAACTCTCTCCTCATACCCTCAATGTTTGCCTTCCTGAAATCTAATAGTCTTACCCTACTATCCTGAACTCTTACCCTTCACAGAATCTTTGCGCACACAATGTTATGGTCACTTGCTCCTAAATGCTCCCCGACCTCCACCTCCTCCACCATATTGGGATCGTTATTTAAAAGGTCTAACACTGCACTCACCCTCGTGGACTTATCTAGAAACTGGGTTAAAAAGCAATCCTGGACTAAAACTAGGAAATCCTAATCTACTCTGCCCTTTCCCTGTTCCTGGACCCAATCTATCCCTGGCAAGTTAAAATCCCCCATAATCAATACTCTTCCCTTCCCACATGTCCTTTTGAATTCTTCATGTACTCTTCCTTCCTCCTCTTCCTTCACACCTGGAGCTCTATAAAAGCATCTTACCAGTATCTTACTGTTTTTACAATCTCATCTCAATCCACACAGAATCCTCAACATTAATTCCTTCCTTAATGTCACCCCTTTCTCTTGATGCAATGCTGTCCTTTACCCAGATTGCTACTCCATTCCCATTCCATTGGGACCATACTCTGTGCAGAGTGTTGGTGCTGCCTAAGCAGTCTCCTTGGCTATTGGTTATTGGGTATTGGGTAAAATCCTGGATGGGTCACCACTCCGACCCAGGATGACAGCAAGTTGGCACTCATTTTACTGACCTTGGAAGGATTACAGGCAGTGTCAACCCCACCTGGTATTAGTTCAACAGCTGAGTGGGATTTGAACTCATGATCCTTGGATCCCAAGCCCACCACCCTAACCATTAAGCCAACACCAGGCAGACAGATTGCTACTCCTCCTCCTATTCTCTCCTTCCTATCACACTGATACACCTTGTAGCTTTCTCATCCTGCCCTCCAGTTACTCAACTCCTTAAACCATGTCTCACTCACTGCAACTATATCGTACTCCTCGCTATCCACTTTGGCCTCAAGCTCTTCCATGTTCATATTTAAACTTCAGGCATTGGTATAGAATATATTTAACCTTTCCCTCCCTGAAATTCTATGTTCCTGCCTCTGCCTGGCCCTACTAATCACAATTACATCATCAGTTCCTTCCTTGATTGCTTCCCCACCCTCCACTGACCTAAAATATCCTGAATTCCTTCCGCATTTCCCACTGCAAACCTTGCTGCCCCCTTTCTATTTAACATTCGGCCATCATTCTGGAAACACTCCCTTTTGTCCCCGAAATGATTCCCACTGCTTCTTAGATGTAAAACCTTCCTCCCTTCACCATTATTCCAGCCATTGGTTGACATCAATCATTCTGTTCGTCATTTCTATATCATTTCCTAATCTTGGGAAGATCCCAGAAAACATTACCCTCCAGCCCTTTGCTTTCAGCCACTTACCCAATATCCTGTATCTATTTTTCAAAACCTCTGAGTAAACTTTCCCTACATCATTCGCACCTAGGTGTACCACAACCAACTTCTTAACTCCCATGACCCGGTACAATATCGCTTACCCTTCCTTCAATGTCCCTAACTCCTGCTCCTTCAATGGAAAGTGTGTATTTCATTGACAAATATTACTTCCCTAACCACGAATCTAATGGGAAAATGTTGTGTGTTCGACCATTAATTAATTAAGGATTTGTACAGACTTTCGATTTTAGCCCTTGTTTTCAAGGCTGATTAGTGTGACAATATAGAGGGGTCTCCCATCATTTTGTTGGGTTTTTTTTGACAGTATAATAATAAAACTTGCATCACAACCTTTGGAGGGGAACTTAACTATGTAAGATAAATATAAAAATAGAGTACTGAATCCAAACCCAATTAAAGAGTATAAAAATCAGTAATAGTAATGAAATAACTGAGCACTGGAGTATCAGGAGGAACTCAAACACAAAGAAGAGTCATCAGGAGGAACCTGGATAGGATTCGGGTTTCCACTGCTACTCCTCCACCCCCAAACCCATCCAGGCACAGCCAAGTGAACCTCACAGAAAACTATTCGCAAGATTCACTCCTCCATAGAGAAAGAAAGAAAGAGGGATGGAGAACAGAAAGAAAGAAGGATGGAGGACTGAACACACACACACACACACACACACACACACACACACACACACACACACACACACACACACACACACACACACACACATATATACACACACGAAATACCTTACCACTTCTTACCTTACCTCCACAGAATCTGCACAGGAATCCGCCTGCACACAAATCAATACACAGGCCCTCTATTTAAAATTAAGATCCATTTCCGGTACGCACTAATGATACACTTACAGTTTGATTAATTTTATTTTTTTAAAGTGATTTGATCAGCCCTCGCAAGCATACGCAGATGGGGTGGCAACGGCAAGTCCATGGATATGGCATTGTGCATTGTCAAGGTACAATACCTGCTTAAATGTTAAGGGATGACATCCTGAAAATGACAATTTTCAGAAACTACATTGAATGGCCCTCAATTTTGTTACTTGCAAAATCGAAGATTTTTCAAGTATATTGGTCAGTCCATTTTGTTATTTGGTCTGTTTGTCTGTTTGTCTATCTGTTTGTTTGTCAGTCACCTACACGTCACAATTTTAAACCGATCTTCACAAAACTTCACCACATGGGAGAGTTTGTCATAAGGAAGAAGCCTATTGTCAACAACTACGGTGGTATTTCTAAAATTGTCAATTTTCATCCGATTGTCTTGAAATTTGAAGAGGATTTGGTCATTGAATTTGGTCATTGCATTCAACCACCAATTAATTTTTATGGATTTTGCAAGTGGCGTGCTCTGGACGACGTCTTCTTGTTTGTTTGTTTGTTTGTTTGTTTTTGTAAACACTGTCGAGGCTCATATAAGAGCTAACACACAGAATGTACAATAAGAGGAGTAGGAGACAAGAGGGGCAGGAGAGGAAATGAAAGAAACAGTGGTGAACAGAGACATGAGATTTGTGGAAGGGAGAGGGATGGAGCGGGGTACACAAGGTAAACAAGATGGACACAACAAGGACTTTCAGGTCCTTACACGACAGGGACTTTCAGGAAGGAAAGCAGGGAATTTTAAGGAGGTGGATTTTGGGGTGAATTCTTCTTCTTCTTGCGTATGGCAGCTTAGCTGCCGGGGTAGCTATCCTTTCTTGGAAACACGAATGTGTCGCTAATGCAGTGTCCACCTTACCAGTACACTAGTGCTCATTTTGCCGACCTCAGAAGGATGACGGGCTGAGTCAACATCCTGGTGTATTTTTAATTCAGCAGCCAACGGGGCATGAACTCAGGACTCTAGGATCCCAAGCCGCCACCCTAACCATTAAGCCAACACCAGGTTCTCCTGAACTGAATCGGGAATTGATTTTATAATAATTTTTTTTCGTTGCCCGATTTGAATGAAACTTGATACTGCAAATCGCAGGCGAATGGTGAGTAAAGTGGGCTGAAAATTTTTGCGCTATCATGTACCATTTTGGCTGTATTTCGGGAACATACATACATGCATACATACATACATACATACATACACATACAAGATGAGGGTTTTAGGAATATATCGATAATTATCCACAGCACATGCTTCCTTCTGTTAAATACACTTATAAGCATCGCTGAAAATGTTAATTAAAGAAACTTGCATGTATTAGGTATCACAAGAATATATAATCACATAAACACTGACATGTGTGTCACATGCTGTTGTCCTGCCACTATCCTAAATCTGGGTTAAAGAAAGTCCAATCAACTTTCCTTAGTCCTGATGGTCCAAAAATCCTTTTGCTGTGATTCAATCACAAGGATTAACCATGTGATGGAGCTCGAGCAACATCGACCTTAAATTTACTTAATGTCTGTTGTTGGCATTTTTTATGCATAAAAACCAATATGCATAAAAACCAATATGCATAAAAAAGAAGAGACTCGGCATGTACAAAAATAAGTGATTTGTTTCAATACAGCTTTGCCATTTACAAACACAATTATTATTATTATTATTATTCATCCAAAGTAATAACTTGTTTAAAGTTAACTTCTAAAACTCATCTGTTAACACAGGCAGACACATAAATCCTTCAATGGAATGTAATAAGAAAGAGAACTTAGCTTTCCTCACAGTCTTTGTGGAGGAATGTGGACATTAAAGCAAAACACACAGATTGACAAATACTCAAAAAATGATGTTGGGAACCCCATTCTACGATTAGTTCTCGTTCAAGACCAAACGGTCTGTGAGACTTTGAACCGCGATGCTATTAGAAACATAGTGAGGTTTGAAACTAATCCCATGGGGGAAATGCCATCTATGGGGCTCAGATTGTCATCCCATCCCAATAGTACTTGTGCATTGTCTTGTATTTGGTTGATGCATTCAGATATCCATAGTTTTTGTCAAAACACATCCAGCTGTCATTTTGACTCTCAACATTCATCAGCACCGTCATCCATGGCATTTGGCCCCGCTCTGCATTGGGTCTTTATGACCAAAAACATCGGCCTGCAAACAGCTTGCACATGTGTTGCAACTAGTATCATTGAAAGAGCTAAACCTGGTGTTGGCTTAATGGTTAAGATCCTATGGGTCTTGAGTTTAATCCCATGTCGGGCCATTGAATTAACACAGATAGGGTTGACTCAACTTGTCATCTTTGCAAGGTTGGCAAAATGAGTACCAGCCTGATGGTAGCAGGGGCATCAGCGGCACAGCCGTGCCCCCAGAAAATGATGCCTTCAAGCAGCCACAAGCTGCATACGAGTAAATAAATTGGGATACCTGCCAGAACATGTGTTCTTAACTAATGCTAAATGAGTCTCAGCTAATTTCTCCCATGGCAAGTGTATGCCCACCTGCTTCAAAGCAATGAATGATACTTCCGGCATATAATAATAATAAGTAAAAAAGACATAAATTGTCACAGCTCCTGTTTTAGTAATTTTGCTGTACGGAGTTAAATGGCAAGCCCATATTTATGTACAACTAAAATGGCTGCCAGTTGACAATCTTTGATCAGATCTTAAAATAAAGTGAGGTGTATGTGTATGCCATTTTGTACTGTGCTTTTGCCTACTTTGAACAAAATCAGACCAAGCATGTCTGAGAAATGGTTGGGGACACATTTAAGTAACAAAATGGCCACAAGTCGGCCATCTTGGATCTGATCTCGAAATAAAATGACGTGCTTATGTAAGCTATGATTCTTTATCTGAGTGCCAAGTTTGAACAACATCAGTAAATGCATGTCAGATAAATTGTTGAGGAAATGTTCACCATCAGGTTTTTTACAACTAAAATGGCAACCAGTCGGCGATATTGGATCTGATCTCGAAAAAAAATGATGTGCATATGCATCCTATCATTCTTTATCTGTGTGCCAAGTTTGGACAACATCGGTAAATGCATGTCCGAGAAATGGTTGAGGACGTGTTCGGCACCAGGGTTTTTTTTTTTTTTTTACTAAAAATGGCCGCCAGTCGGCCATCTTTAATTGCATCACGAAACAAAATGATGTGCATATGTAGACCATCATATGTTGTCTTTGTTCCAAGTATGAATAAAATTGGTCTATGCATGTCTGAGATATGGTTGCGGATGCACACACGCACGCACAGACATGAAAAGCAAGACCAAATCCACAAGCCCCTGTTTCGGACTAAGTCTAACAGGGGCTAATAATATCAGTTTCTTTACAAGGAATTTCAATGCAAGTGTAGACCATTAGGCCCATCAAAAGCCTGAGCTGTGATTACTAATTTTTGATTGTTTGTCCATCCTCTATCCTTTTAAATGCTGAGCGTCAAGCAAAGAAGCAGCACATACCATTTTTAAAGTCTTTGGTATGGCACGGCTGGGTTTCGAACCACAGAAGCTCAAACCATTACATCACCGAGGTTTAAATATCCTGTGGCGGTGCATATTGTACGTACACTCATTATTCTTATAGGTTGGTGGACATATCTAAAAGGGAATCCATCTTGAAGTTACAGATATGGCAAAATAAGATGGAGTTTCTTTGTCAATGTAAATGCTTTTATATATTGTCGAAAAATGAGCGAAATAAAACTTTCATTTGTGATAAAACTTTATCCAAACCGTATTCTTTACATCAAACCGGGCGTCACATAGTCACCACTGTATGCACTCTTTCTTTTGAGATACCAGTTTTGAGGAACCATGAAGCTTCCTCTCCAAGAAAATTAAATCCAGTCATTATATGATAATCTTAATAATAATTCCCTATGTATTACAGCTCTTCGTGCTGCTTCCCTTATGTGGAACTAAAGATATCTGACATGTCTGGAAATATACAAGAAATCTCATTGAACAACTACAAAACTCCTCCAACTCCAACTCCAACTCCAACTCCAACTCCATCTCAAACTCCACCCCAGGTGAGACTTAAAGATGGTTTTCCCAAGTTAAAAATCGATTTTATTAAGAAATGCTTATTTTATTCAAAGTAATACTGGTTTATAATAGTTTATAATAATAAACAACAAAATTGAACAAATGCACTTTAGCCTTAAAACTAAACTGCATGGTCATGTAAATGCTTTTCAAAGTAATCTAAATGCAATGAGGCACCCATGGAAATCTAAATGTACCCATGGCACTGAGGCCAAAACACAAGATTCCACTGTCTCTCATATAAATGTAAAAAAAATTCAAAACTTTTCGACAAAGTTAAAAGCATACACTTGAACCCAATGACAAAAGTGTATGGTCATTGAAGGTTGTCAAAACAATACATCTTAGCTCTATGACCAAAAGGCATCATCTTACAAGTAATACTCTTTCTGCCTTCTACATTTAACATTAAGAAAAAAGGGTTTAGCAGCTTCGGTGGATAATGAGGGATTGAGAGAGTTATGAAGAACTTCAACTTATTGACTGCCTGATTCAGTGACCAACTGGATACACGTTTGGACTCCATGAATCACCTTGGTTTCAACGATTCAATCCCAGAACGTTTATGAAGGGCAGCTACACAACCTTATTACAGCACGTACGCTGTATACAATTGCACCGAGTTTGAAATGTCCCCGGTGTCTACCACGTCTACCACGTCTCCGGTGTCCCCCCCCCCCCACGTTCCTCAAGACAGCCAATGACGGCCGTCCGGTAGATGCAGTGCGTAACCTAGACAGAAATAGCGAGAATTGACGGAAATACCCGAGTATTTCAATGGAAATTTGTGAAACTAATGTGTTATATATGTGAAAACCATTTAATTTATTGCTTGATGGGAAAAAAACCAAGAAACGCGCCCCTTTCATGTACGAATGAACGAAAGACGTCATTTCCGCCCACCATCGCATTTCGCGCCGAAAGACGTCATTTCCGCCCACCATCACATTTCGCGCCGAAAGACGTCATTTCCGCCCACCATCGCATTTCGCGCCGAAAGACATCATTTCCGCCCACCATCGCATTTCGCGCCGATCGCCGAATGCTGAAAGCTAAGTTCTTCTTATGCTATCATTCTTTTGCAGCCTCCTGCCACGCTGTATCGAACGATTTCATTCCTTCTGTTATATATAAAGGTGCTTATCACAATAATAACAAGATTTTTACATTTAAAATATTAAGTACGCTTTTTAAATTGTTTTTCAACTGAAAAAGCTTAAATTGCATATTTTAACATTAGTGTACTCATTTGCTTCACCACACGCGCTGTATTGAAGGATTTCACTTGTTTCTGTAGGAAAGTCACCAAAATCTGGCAAACTTTTGACTTTTGTATATTTTATTATAAAACAGATCAAAATAATAAAAACTATAACATACATACGGAAGTCACATTGTCATTTAAAAAAACAAAAAAAATCTCTACGTTTAATACATACTATCGTGGCCAAGTATATTGGCACCCTTACACTTTTTTCAAATAATGCACCATTTCTTCCAGAAAATTGTTGAAATCAAAAAATATTTTGGTATCCACATATGTATTTATTTGGTTTGCAGTGGAACAATTTTTTTTTTACTAAATCTTAGCTTATTGCACAGAGAAATCCTAGAATGGCCTGGACAATGTTATTGGCACCTTTTAGAAGTTGTTATAAATAATTAGATTTCAAGTTGGTGATTGTCCTTTACTTTGGAATTGAACTCACCTGTGGTTAATTGCAGGTGCCTGCAATATAAAAATCAGGTGCCTCATTCAACCAGAGAAAAGGAGTCATTCTGCTGTTTTGTGTCACGATGTGGACCACAATGAGCATGGAGAAAAGAAATATAACCAGAGAATTGTCTGAGGAGGTCAGACACAAGATTGTAGCCAAGCATGGACAATCTCCAGGCTACAAGTCCATCTCCAGAGACCTTGATGTTCCTGTGTCCACTGTACATAATGTTATCAGGAAGTTTAAGGCCCATGGCCTGTCGTCAACCTCCCTGGACGTGGCCGCAAGAGAAAACTTGATCGAAGAGTGCAGTGAAGGATTGTTCAAATGGTGGAGAAAGCACCTCGATCAACTGCCAAACAGATTCAAGCTGACCTTCAGACACAAGGTACAACAGCTTCAACTCACACTATCCGTCGCCAACTCAATAAAAAGGGGTTCTATCGTAGGAGACCCAGGAGGACCCCACTGCTGATAGAGCAACACAAGAAAGCCCGAATTGAGTTTGCTAAAACACACCTGAACAAGCCAAAATCGTTCTGGGAGAATGTCCTGTGGACAGATGAGACCAAATTAGAGCTTCTCGGTAAAGCACATCATCTCTATGTTTGCAGAAAACAAAATGAAACCTTCAAAGAAAAGAATACCTTCCCTACAGACAAACATGGAGGGGGTTCAGCAATGTTTTGGGGTTGCTGTGATACCTCTGGCACTGGGTGCCTTGAACGTGTGCATGGCATCATGAAATCAGATTACCAAGGTATTTTTTAGCGCAATGTTCAACCCAGTGTCAGAAAGCTGGGTCTCCGTCGAAGGTCATGGGTCTTGCAGCAGGACAATGACCCCCAACATACTTCAAAAATCACCCAGGAATGGTTCAAGACAAAACGCTGGACTGTTCTGAAGTGGCCAGCAATGAGTCCAGATCTAAATCCCATTGAACATCTTTGAGGAGAGCTGAAAACAGCAGTTTGGAGAAGGCATCTTTCAACTCTGGGAGAACTGGAGCAGTTTGCACAAGAAGAGTGGGTCAAACTGCCAGTAGAGAAGTCAAACTGCCAGTCAAACTGCCAGTAGCCTCGCAGTTCCCTCCTTTGCGCCTTTGTTTGCCGTTCGGAAGCAGATGTAGTGGCGAAGATGTAGTAGCGTAGATGGTGGAAGTGGCGTGGTTGCAGTGTGGTTGGCGCTGTGATGGGGATGGCGTGGTTGTTGAAATGTTGTGTGTTTGAAATAAAAGATAGAAAAAGAAAAATGACTGACACAAAGCGTCGCAGCCTGGATGGATCACATAAATTCCCTCGATACAACGGGTTTGGGCTAACTGCACATGTACCTATGAAGATATCTCACATGAGGGTCCTTTATAGTGTAATGCGAATTTCCACAGCCGTAACAATATATATATATATATATATATATATATCTTCTTCTTCTTTCGGCTGCTCCCGTTAGGGGTCGCCACAGCGGATCACTCGTATGATCCGCATAGTGATTTGGCACATGTTTTACGCCGGATGCCCTTCCTGACACAACCCTGGTCGCCTCTTACGACACAGGAATATGGTACACCTATTTTAACCGGGGTATACACCGGCCCAGTACACTGGTACTCATTTCGCCGACCTCGGAAGGATGACAGGCTGAGTCAACCCCCTGGTGTATTAATTCAGTGGCCCAACGGGGCTTGAACTCAGGACCTCTTGGTTCCCAAGCCGCTGCCCTAACCACTGCGCCAACACCAGGCTCATATATATATATATATATATATATATATATATATATATATATATATATATATATATATATATATATATATATATATATATATATATATATATATATATATATATATATATATATATATATATATATATATATCTATATATATATATATATATATATATATACTGTTGCGGTCTTCGCGCCCGCCAGCGTGCTGACGGCCACGTAACTCGAATCGCGGCACGTCGCCCACCGGACGGACAATCCAGTCGTGACCCTCTCGGACTAACGCCGGGAACCAGTCACGGGTGGACCTTTCGGTCTCACCGCGATCGAGCCAATCAGCCCCCGCGTGGGATAGGGTTGCTCGCCGACCCGACCTACCTAAGTACCCATGCGGAGGGTAGACCGGGCGATCGCACCTCGCCGCAGGTCGACTTCGGACACGGGCCACTTAAGCGACTCGTTCCGTACTATCAGAATAACCGAGCGGTGTTATCGTCGACCTCGACGGTTCGATTAATTATCGGGCGTATTCAGCCCACTACCAACCCTTTACGTGAAGCAAGATGAGGATTCAATGGAGGAAAAAGACGAAGCGAAGCGGGAGAACAGTTCAACAATAAAGCACATTTATTCGCGGCACACGGGAAGCACACAAATACAATTCCACCAAATGCACACAAAAAAAAGAAAACACAATTCCATTTACACAAAAAGCAAATATAAAAGTGAAAACACAGTGCAGAGCTAATACCGACTACCGAGCACACGGCAACACTTATACAATTCTACTTCACAGACGGCGCCGACAACACATACCCAAAACCAAGGAAAGAATACCCTCAAGGATGAGGCGGGCCTGAGGCCGAGACCGGGTCGCGCCTACCCGTCTGGTGATGAGACGCGGAGCGGCGATGGCGCCGCAACCCGCGGGCCTCGTGGACAGTGCCTGGCAGGGGGTGGGAAAGGGGCCCCCTTGGTCGCACTATCTCAGCGCGGGGGGAAACAGGAGGGGGTTGCTGATGCTCGGGGTATAGAGGATCTTTATTATCCCTGGTGTGCGTCTCCACCTCGGCCAGGTCGCGCTGCCGGCCTTCCTCGGGCGTGCAGCTCCCGGCACCGTCGCGAGCACCCCCTCGTCTGCCTTCGCCGCTGCCGCCTCTCCGCCTCTGGACTCTCCACCCTGGACTCTTCTTTGGGCTCTCCTCGTTCGACTCTCTTCAGCTTCTCCAGCTACTGCAGGCTTCGGGCTCCAGACTTCCACACTCTCTGACTGACGAACACGGTCCTTTTATCCCCCCGTAGCTTCGCCTTTGACCCCCTCCCTTTGACCTTTCACCTCGCTCCCCATTGGCCCGAGAAAAAGTGGGCGTGAAGGCTTTTGATCCACAAATTTGCATATATCGATCGTTCTGGAGGCGGGGCCAAATCGCCCCTCGCTCACCGATTGGACGGCAAAAAGTGGGCGTGTGTCGTTTTTGATCCGTTTTTGAAGCACAAAATCCGTGATTTTGTACACGCTGTTCAACGTGCGCCCTGCCCGAGTCCAACACCGGTACCCACAGCGGGGCAAGAACGGTGGCGATGCTACGGTTGCGAGGTGTGACGTGAAGGTCGTGGCGGTTGTGGTGAAGCGGCGTTGTGGTTGGTGGTTGATGTTGTGGTTGTGGTGGTAATCATGGCGGTTGGTCCAAAATAAAGATAGTAAAAGAAAAACGGCTTTCCTGAAGAGTCGCAGCACGTATAAATGACATGTATTCCCACTAGACAACGGGTTTGGGCCTAACTACACATATACTTGCCGAGATACCTCACCTAAGGGACCTGAATGGTGGTTTGCGAATTTGGTAACCACAACACTACCCCCTTCCCTTTTTACAGACTCGTCCCGAGTCGTCAAATTTTCGTGTGCCATCATGTGTAGTTTTCCCCTAGTACATTTTACCTACGGATCCCTGAGTGCGACATTCATGGTATTCGTGTCCCCAAAATAAATAACCTGAGGGCTGCGTAACTATCTAAACAAACTCACTCACACGGACGACTTAAATAAAATTGCCGGCGCTAGACAGACATGCCGGGGGCGCACTCATATGTACAATACATCTTAACCTTAACTTACAAATTTTACACTAAACCATGGCCCAGAATCACTGAACTCTGCAAAAGAAAAGCAGTTAGCAGGGAGCCAGGCTGCCCGCATGCAGTCTCTGGCTCAAACAATGCAGGTGACAGGGAACGTGGCTGGCTGCTCACACGCAGTCCAAGGCCTTCCCTTTTGAACTGAACGCAGTGAACCACAACGGTGCATGGGCTGCACAACGCAGTCTCCGTGCCAGCTCAAGTGGCACACGCAATGAGCACAACGAATGGATGGATGAACACAAACACGGTGCACGGGCCGCCACTGCAGGCCCGTGTTGTAGCTGCCAACAGGGCAGTTCTCGCAGCTTGCAAACTGTTGCTTTCTGATCCTGGCGCACATGGAAATGAACAGGGGGGGGGGGCAAAGCAAAAATTGAACGGGGCTGGTGAACATGGGCAGTGGGCATGGCATGGCAAAGGTGAGCAGGCAAACACAGCCCGCAGAAGAAGGCCGCTGCAGGCAAACACAGCCGGCAGACGAACTGGCCGGCACAGGCCTTGACGCAAAACACGGCCAGCCGATGGCACAGGCCTTGCAGCACAGCAGCTGCAGACGATCCAGCCGGCACAGACCTTGCAGCAACACCACAGCTGCCGATGAAGTGGGCCGGCACAGGCCTTGCAGTAAAAACAGCCAGCCGGCAGATGAAGTGGGCCGGCACAGGCCTTGCAGCAACACAACAGCTGCCGATCAAGTGGGCCGGCACAGGCCTTGAAGTAACACAGCCAGCAGATGAAGCTGGCCAGCCTTTGCCGTTCAGTGGAGGTTGGTGGAGGGAGTGCGGTGGTGCTGGCCACTTGGAAGGCGGGCTCGGACCTACCTACCTGTCTCCCTCCCAACCTATCGCCTTTGCCTGTCACTGTACATACCCACTCCCTTAATTTGTCAAACTCCAATTTAGCCCCAACTTATTTTTTTATTTTTATGTTTACTTCCCCTGGTATAAATCGTCCCCTAACCCCCTTTATCGTCCTTGTTCGGCTAACCTATCCTGTCACCTAGCCTACTCCCAACCCCTACGTTCCCTTCCCGGAGGGGAATAAGGGAGAGCTAACGTCCTGTGTCGAGGCCCAACGAAGCCTCAGAATGGCCTCCCCAGAGTTCGGCGATCTAACCCAAAGTGGGTCCAGCGGCCCACAACGAGAGTGAGGGGATGGATGGTGCGGAGGGGTACATCTCCTAATCTACCCTATCCATTTAACAGTTAAACTACCCCGGGGCTTTCAACAAGCGCCTCTCGCTTAAACTATTGGTTCTAACAACCCAGATTCCCGTCGCCTGTGTTGGTGTCCTCACAATTTCGGGCCTCGCCCCCCAATTTTCTCTCCGTGCCCTCACACGGTCTCCTGGCTGGGACACGTGGCTCTCTCTGGCAGGCACGACCCTCTGCCGAATCTCCCGCTATGGCACCCCCGGGCACTACACTGCCTCCGAGCCTACCAGCTCCCTAACACCGGGGAGTGCCCCCCATGGCACCTCCCCTGAAACGCACACGTGGCAGGCCGGCCTCCCGGGCCCCTTTCCGAGGGTCACCCGTGCCCACAACACTGCCCACGCGGCTAATGGCGCCCGGGCCCCCGCACCAAGCAGGCGCACCCGTGCCCACTACTCTATCCCGGCCCCCCATGGGCCCATGGCCTACCGCGGCCGACTAGCCTGGTGCCCGGGGTACCCACTCAGCGATACTCACCTTTCGCAGCCACGCTCCCAAGCCCGTCAACAGGGCTCCTGCACCCCTCCAAATGGGTCTCGAGCCTACTTTCCCACCAACAACAAAACGACCTCCATTTTTCAATTTGACTAACCCCCTAACTCACTTTATACTGACCCCGGGGTCCCTTGGGCGGGAGTCACTCCTCCCCCCAATCACTCATTGCACCATGCATTCCCCATTCACTCCACACACACAGACCCGCTGGCCTCACTCACTCATCATGTACTCACCTCACAACTCACCAACTCTTCAACACACACACCACTGAACTCTGCCATCCTTCTCTCTGCATCCCCTAACTAACTCGTGCTCCCACGTCGTCCCTTAAACTACAGCACGTTCCTTTTAACACTACGTAGCTAAGCTACGTCCCCTCTACACACTCATAAGTCTGTCCATGTCTCCAAATAAATCATTTTATTTCCCAACCTAAAGCTCACTAAATCCCTCTACCTAATCCATTCCACGGACTCCATGAGGACTTACCCCTGCCCCATGGAGTCGGTCTAGCTAAGCTAACCCTTCCCCCTAACTAGTTTTCCATCCTGTGCCCAGGTCAAGGAGGTCTTCCACCCCTTGCCCAGGAATCCTGTGCACCCGAAAGTGAAGCTTGCTGTTTTTTTTTTTTTTTATGCGCAGCACCTGCGCGGCAACTCGCGCACTTTACACCTGCCTGTGACGTCATGCAGCTGCACGTGTTCCTCGTCCCTCCTTGGACGGTACCATCCGGCAGAGATATCCCTCCTGCCGGATTCCAACCCCACGTGCAGCCATGGCGTCACCGTGCGCATAAAAAAAAACACAAGCCCCACGTCTCGAGGGGTTCCCCACGCGAACACATGTGCTTTGCCCGTTGGAGCTTAACACACACGATCGCGTGGAGAACCCGTCCGGTCCAAATCCATTTACCTGCCTAAACTTGTCCGTCCGCGGGATCGGCAAATCCACCGCGTGCGTTTCCGGACCGGGACTTCACTCTCGCAAGCGAGCACGTGGTGGTCTCGTGCGTTGCACAGCACGAACCTCGTGCTCACTGCTGGGTGAACCCGGCACGGTCCTCGAAACAACTCCAGCCGCTACTCGGCTTTCGTTCCTTACATGTCTCCGTCGTCGCCTCCATTCAACCCACGCACACCTGCGTGTTACGACGCACACAGTCCACACCATCACATTCACACCGGGAGACGCGGCTGCGTGCTCCCGCATGCCAACCGACATCTCCCTCACATACCGCTCTCTCACACACACGGTCTCCCTTGCACACAGCGACCTTGCACACAGCCGCTCACTCACGCGTGCGGGGGCACTCACCCGCGGTGCCTCACTCGCACTCCGTGCCTCATCCACACACGCGGGGGCACTCAACCGCGGTGCCTCATCCACACACGCGGGGGCACTCACCCGCGGTGTCTCATCCATACTCCGTGCCTCACTCACACATACGGGGGCACTCACCCGCGGTGCCTCACCCACACTGGCCGTTTCATCCACACACGCGGGGGCACTAACCCGCGGTGCCTCATCCACAAACACGGCGACACTCACACACGGTTCCTCACCCACACACGCGGGGGCACTCAACCGCGGTGTCTCATCCATACTCCGTGCCTCACTCACACACGGTGCCTCATCCACACACGGTGCCTCACCCACACACGCGGGGGCACTAACCCGCGGTGCCTCACTCACACTCCGTGCCTCATCCACACACGGCGTGCTGGGAAGCACGTACTCCGGCACCATCGCCACCACACCACTCACACGTGGTGCCTCACTCATACTGGCCGTTTCACTCACACACACGGCCTCACTCACACACGGTGCCCCATCCACACCCGGCGTGCTGGGAAGCACGCACTCTGGCACCATCGCCACCACACCACTCACACGTGGTGC
>NC_140974.1:46319584-46322084 GCF_056783735.1 Eptatretus burgeri
TAAGCCAATATGTGCGCGGGACCTGAAGGAGCGGCCAGGTCCGCGAGAACAGGTGGGTCCTACCCGCGTCCTCGTGATGTGTTGGTGGACGAGCCGCAGACCTAACTCGTGCTCCCATGTCATCCCTTACACTACAGCACGTTCCTTTTAACCTACGTAGCTAAGCTACGTCCCCGCTACACATTCAAAGTCTGTCTGTCTTCAAATCCTAAAATATTATTTCCCCAACCTAAATCTCAACTACAATCCCTCGAACTAATCCATTCCACGGACCCCATGAGGACTTACCCCTGCCCCATGAAGCCGGTCTCACTAACACTAACCCTTCCCCCTAACTAGTGTCATCCTGTGCCCAGGCCAGGGGGTCTTCCACCCTTTGCCCGGAAATCCTGTTCACCCGAAAGCGAGGCTTGCCTTTTTTTTATTGCGCAGCACCAGCACGGAAACTCGCTACCTATGCACCAGCGCGGCAATTCACAGCCGCGCACCTTGCACCTTCCCGTGACGTCATGCAACTGCACGCGTACCTCGTCCCTCTTGGACGGTACCATCCAGCAGGGATTCACCCTCCTGCCGGATTCCAACCACACATGCAGCAATGACGTCACCCGGCGCATAAAAAAAAAACACAAGCCTCACGTCTCGAGAGGTTCCCCACGCGAACACATGTGTTCTGCCCGTTGGAGCTTAACACACACGCCCGCGTGGAGAACCCATGCGGTCCAAATCCGTTGTCCAGCCTAAACTTTGTCCGTCCATGGGATCGGCAACATCCACCGCTGGCGTTTCCTGACCGGGCTTCACTCCCGTAAGCGAGCACGTGGCGGGCTCGTGCGTTGCACAGCACGGACATCGAACTCGCTGCTGGGTGAACCCGGCGCGGTGCTCAAAACATCTACAGCCACTACCCGGCCCTCGTCTCTCTGTCGCCGTCTCCGTCGCCATTCGACCCACGCACACCTGCGTGTCGCGACGCCCAGACTGCACTCCATTAAACTCACCCCTGGAGACGCGGCTGCGTGCTCCCACATGCCCACCGTCATCTCCCTTACATGCCTCTCTCTCACACACACTGTCCCTCTCACACACCATGTGCTGGGAGGCACGTACTCTGGCACACTCGCAACCACACCACTCACACGGGGGCGCACTCACACCTTGCACCACACACACAGGGCACAACCACACTGGGGATTTGTGCCACCCCAAGGGTTTCCGGGGCCTCTATACCCCCCAAGCTCTCCGTGCACACGTTCGCAGCACCCGTCCCCTCAACTCCGCGAAGCACGACCGAACCCACCTGGTCGTGACTCGCTTCAAGGGAGCATACTCCCTCCCCTCGTTCCTGGAGGAGGCTATCCAACTGCTCGCACCAGGTCCCCAAACAGTCCGCTAGCTCACCCTCATTAAGCCTCGCTCCCTCTGTGTGTGTGTGTTCGTCACTAACCCCCTCTTCATCGTGTAATCTCAACTTTACCGTTTCTACCTCCCGTGTCTGTTATTTCCGTCTCTTCGTGTCTATTAGTCTCTGCTTCTTTCTGGCGTCTTTCCCTTATCTTTACATAGGTCAACCTTGCTTTCTCCTTAAGTCGCTCCTGTCCTTCCCTCTGTTTCACTCCTTGCTCTTTCACGATCTCCGCGTACCTCATCCTTTCTTTCCGTCTTAATTGTTCTTTTCTCTCCCTCCCAATTCCTTTCACCTCGTGTCTTATCTCCCTCGTGCACGTCTCCGTCACCCTAATTAGTTTTTCCCTCTCGGTCACCGTCACTGTTGCTTTCTCTGTCACTACCCTCGCCCAACACGTCTCCCGAATTAGTTTGTCCTAACCCGCCTCCACTGCGGGCCTGACAACCGTTGCACTCCCTCTCAGCTCGTTCGCTCCCACACATGGCGTCGCCATTACGCACTCCGCTGTTATTGCCTTCATGCCCGCCTGCAGGCTTCGGCCCATGTTCTGCGTCTCACCCCGCATTTCTTCCATCTTGGCATTCATTGCCTGCATATTTGCGTTCATTTGATGCGTATTCCCATCCATTTTCGTTTTCATTTATTTCATTTGTTGCGTATTCCCATCCATTTTTCTCATCAATGCCTCAAATATTTCCATCGTCCGATCCGTGTGCGAATTCGCACGTGGGGGGCGTTCGTCCGCCACCCCAGCCACTGCGCCCATTTCGAGCTCTGGGTTCAGTTGGGGGGAGGGGGGGGAAGTTCGCCCTGTACAACCAGCATTTCCTGCATGGGGATCTCATCCTGGACCATGGATTCTAACAATTCTACATCCATTTCTATTACCCCCGGCTCCCGCTCGCCTTGAGACTCCATCTTATTTCTCGTAACGGGTTAATTTGGCCTGCTCGTAATTTGGAGGGAATCGGGGGTCGCTCCACTCACCCCTGAGCCAATTCCCCGTGAATTTAGCTTGGAGGCGGGAGGGATTCGAATCCCACTCCCGGACACCAGTGTTGCGAGGAGGGGGATGGGTTTGTGTCCCACGAC
>NC_140974.1:46339584-46359584 GCF_056783735.1 Eptatretus burgeri
AGACACAGAGAGAGAGAGAAAAAGACAGACACAGAGAGAGAGAAAAAGACAGACACAGAGAGAGAGAAAAAGACAGACACAGAGAGAGAGAGAGAAAAAGACAGACACAGAGAGAGAGAGAAAAAGACAGACGCATCTAGAGAGAGAAAAGGACAGACGCATCCAGAGAGAGAAAAGGACAGACGCATCCAGAGAGAGAAAAGGACAGACGCATCCAGAGAGAGAAAAGGACAGACGCATCCAGAGAGAGAAAAAGACAGACGCATCCAGAGAGAGAAAAAGACAGACGCATCCAGAGAGAGAAAAAGACAGACGCATCCAGAGAGAGAAAAAGACAGACGCATCCAGAGAGAGAAAAAGACAGACGCATCCAGAGAGAGAAAAAGACAGACGCATCCAGAGAGAGAAAAAGACAGACGCATCCAGAGAGAGAAAAAGACAGACGCATCCAGAGAGAGAAAAAGACAGACGCATCCAGAGAGAGAAAAAGACAGACGCATCCAGAGAGAGAAAAAGACAGACGCATCCAGAGAGAGAAAAAGACAGACGCATCCAGAGAGAGAAAAAGACAGACGCATCCAGAGAGAGAAAAAGACAGACGCATCCAGAGAGAGAAAAAGACAGACGCATCCAGAGAGATAAAAAGACAGACGCATCCAGAGAGATAAAAAGACAGACGCATCCGGAGAGATAAAAAGACAGACGCATCCGGAGAGATAAAAAGACAGACGCATCCGGAGAGATAAAAAGACAGACGCATCCGGAGAGATAAAAAGACAGACGCATCCGGAGAGATAAAAAGACAGACGCATCCGGAGAGATAAAAAGACAGACGCATCCGGAGAGATAAAAAGACAGACGCATCCGGAGAGATAAAAAGACAGACGCATCCGGAGAGATAAAAAGACAGACGCATCCGGAGAGATAAAAAGACAGACGCATCCGGAGAGATAAAAAGACAGACGCATCCGGAGAGATAAAAAGACAGACGCATCCGGAGAGATAAAAAGACAGACGCATCCGGAGAGATAAAAAGACAGACGCATCCGGAGAGATAAAAAGACAGACGCATCCGGAGAGATAAAAAGACAGACGCATCCGGAGAGATAAAAAGACAGACGCATCCGGAGAGATAAAAAGACAGACGCATCCGGAGAGATAAAAAGACAGACGCATCCGGAGAGATAAAAAGACAGACGCATCCGGAGAGATAAAAAGACAGACGCATCCGGAGAGATAAAAAGACAGACGCATCCGGAGAGATAAAAAGACAGACGCATCCGGAGAGATAAAAAGACAGACGCATCCGGAGAGATAAAAAGACAGACGCATCCGGAGAGATAAAAAGACAGACGCATCCGGAGAGATAAAAAGACAGACGCATCCGGAGAGATAAAAAGACAGACGCATCCGGAGAGATAAAAAGACAGACGCATCCGGAGAGATAAAAAGACAGACGCATCCGGAGAGATAAAAAGACAGACGCATCCGGAGAGATAAAAAGACAGACGCATCCGGAGAGATAAAAAGACAGACGCATCCGGAGAGATAAAAAGACAGACGCATCCGGAGAGATAAAAAGACAGACGCATCCGGAGAGATAAAAAGACAGACGCATCCGGAGAGATAAAAAGACAGACGCATCCGGAGAGATAAAAAGACAGACGCATCCGGAGAGATAAAAAGACAGACGCATCCGGAGAGATAAAAGACAGACGCATCCGGAGAGATAAAAAGACAGACGCATCCGGAGAGATAAAAAGACAGACGCATCCGGAGAGATAAAAAGACAGACGCATCCGGAGAGATAAAAAGACAGACGCATCCGGAGAGATAAAAAGACAGACGCATCTGGAGAGATAAAAAGACAGACGCATCTGGAGAGATAAAAAGACAGACGCATCTGGAGAGATAAAAAGACAGACGCATCTGGAGAGATAAAAAGACAGACGCATCTGGAGAGATAAAAAGACAGACGCATCTGGAGAGATAAAAAGACAGACGCATCTGGAGAGATAAAAAGACAGACGCATCTGGAGAGATAAAAAGACAGACGCATCTGGAGAGATAAAAAGACAGACGCATCTGGAGAGATAAAAAGACAGACGCATCTGGAGAGATAAAAAGACAGACGCATCTGGAGAGATAAAAAGACAGACGCATCTGGAGAGATAAAAAGACAGACGCATCTGGAGAGATAAAAAGACAGACGCATCTGGAGAGATAAAAGACAGACGCATCTGGAGAGATAAAAAGACAGACGCATCTGGAGAGATAAAAAGACAGACGCATCTGGAGAGATAAAAAGACACACGCATCTGTAGACATAAAAAGACACACGCATCTGGAGAGATAACAAGACCGACGCATCTGGAGAGATAAAAAGACAGACGCATCTGGAGAGATAAAAAGACAGACGCATCTGGAGAGATAAAAAGACAGACGCATCTGGAGAGATAAAAAGACAGACGCATCTGGAGAGATAAAAAGACAGACGCATCTGGAGAGATAAAAAGACAGACGCATCTGGAGAGATAAAAAGACAGACGCATCTGGAGAGATAAAAAGACAGACGCATCTGGAGAGATAAAAAGACAGACGCATCTGGAGAGATAAAAAGACAGACGCATCTGGAGAGATAAAAAGACAGACGCATCTGGAGAGATAAAAAGACAGACGCATCTGGAGAGATAAAAAGACAGACGCATCTGGAGAGATAAAAAGACAGACGCATCTGGAGAGATAAAAAGACAGACGCATCTGGAGAGATAAAAAGACAGACGCATCTGGAGAGATAAAAAGACAGACGCATCTGGAGAGATAAAAAGACAGACGCATCTGGAGAGATAAAAAGACAGACGCATCTGGAGAGATAAAAGACAGACGCATCTGGAGAGATAAAAAGACAGACGCATCTGGAGAGATAAAAAGACAGACGCATCTGGAGAGATAAAAAGACATACGCATCTGGAGAGATAAAAAGACAGACGCATCTGGAGAGATAAAAGACAGACGCATCTGGAGAGATAAAAAGACAGACGCATCTGGAGAGATAAAAAGACAGACGCATCTGGAGAGATAAAAGACAGACGCATCTGGAGAGATAAAAAGACAGACGCATCTGGAGAGATAAAAGACAGACGCATCTGGAGAGATAAAAGACAGACGCATCTGGAGAGATAAAAAGACAGACGCATCTGGAGAGATAAAAAGACAGACGCATCTGGAGAGATAAAAAGACAGACGCATCTGGAGAGATAAAAAGACAGACGCATCTGGAGAGATAAAAAGACAGACGCATCTGGAGAGATAAAAAGACAGACGCATCTGGAGAGATAAAAAGACAGACGCATCTGGAGAGATAAAAGACAGACGCATCTGGAGAGATAAAAAGACAGACGCATCTGGAGAGATAAAAAGACAGACGCATCTGGAGAGATAAAAAGACAGACGCATCTGGAGAGATAAAAAGACAGACGCATCTGGAGAGATAAAAAGACAGACGCATCTGGAGAGATAAAAAGACAGACGCATCTGGAGAGATAAAAGACAGACGCATCTGGAGAGATAAAAAGACAGACGCATCTGGAGAGATAAAAAGACAGACGCATCTGGAGAGATAAAAAGACAGACGCATCTGGAGAGATAAAAAGACAGACGCATCTGGAGAGATAAAAAGACAGACGCATCTGGAGAGATAAAAAGACAGACGCATCTGGAGAGATAAAAAGACAGACGCATCTGGAGAGATAAAAGACAGACGCATCTGGAGAGATAAAAAGACAGACGCATCTGGAGAGATAAAAAGACAGACGCATCTGGAGAGATAAAAGACAGACGCATCTGGAGAGATAAAAAGACAGACGCATCTGGAGAGATAAAAGACAGACGCATCTGGAGAGATAAAAGACAGACGCATCTGGAGAGATAAAAAGACAGACGCATCTGGAGAGATAAAAAGACAGACGCATCTGGAGAGATAAAAAGACAGACGCATCTGGAGAGATAAAAAGACAGACGCATCTGGAGAGATAAAAAGACAGACGCATCTGGAGAGATAAAGCGACAGACGCATCTGGAGAGATAAAAAGACAGACGCATCTGGAGAGATAAAAAGACAGACGCATCTGGAGAGATAAAAAGACAGACGCATCTGGAGAGATAAAGCGACAGACGCATCTGGAGAGATAAAGCGACAGTCGCATCTGGAGAGATAAAGCGACAGTCGCATCTGGAGAGATAAAGCGACAGACGCATCTGGAGAGATAAAGCGACAGACGCATCTGGAGAGATAAAGCGACAGACGCATCTGGAGAGATAAAGCGACAGACGCATCTGGAGAGATAAAGCGACAGACGCATCTGGAGAGATAAAGCGACAGAAGCATCTGGAGAGATAAAGCGACAGACGCATCTGGAGAGATAAAGCGACAGACGCATCTGGAGAGATATGGACAGACGCATCTAGAGAGATATGGACAGACGCATCTAGAGAGATATGGACAGACGCATCTAGAGAGATATGGACAGACGCATCTAGAGAGATATGGACAGACGCATCTAGAGAGATATGGACAGACGCATCTAGAGAGATATGGACAGACGCATCTAGAGAGATATGGACAGACGCATCTAGAGAGATATGGACAGACGCATCTAGAGAGATATGGACAGACGCATCTAGAGAGATATGGACAGACGCATCTAGAGAGATATGGACAGACGCATCTAGAGAGATATGGACAGACGCATCTAGAGAGATATGGACAGACGCATCTAGAGAGATATGGACAGACGCATCTAGAGAGATATGGACAGACGCATCTAGAGAGATATGGACAGACGCATCTAGAGAGATATGGACAGACGCATCTAGAGAGATATGGACAGACGCATCTAGAGAGATATGGACAGACGCATCTAGAGAGATATGGACAGACGCATCTAGAGAGATATGGACAGACGCATCTAGAGAGATATGGACAGACGCATCTAGAGAGATATGGACAGACGCATCTAGAGAGATATGGACAGACGCATCTAGAGAGATATGGACAGACGCATCTAGAGAGATATGGACAGACGCATCTAGAGAGATATGGACAGACGCATCTAGAGAGATATGGACAGACGCATCTAGAGAGATATGGACAGACGCATCTAGAGAGATATGGACAGACGCATCTAGAGAGATATGGACAGACGCATCTAGAGAGATATGGACAGACGCATCTAGAGAGATATGGACAGACGCATCTAGAGAGATATGGACAGACGCATCTAGAGAGATATGGACAGACGCATCTAGAGAGATATGGACAGACGCATCTAGAGAGATATGGACAGACGCATCTAGAGAGATATGGACAGACGCATCTAGAGAGATATGGACAGACGCATCTAGAGAGATATGGACAGACGCATCTAGAGAGATATGGACAGACGCATCTAGAGAGATATGGACAGACGCATCTAGAGAGATATGGACAGACGCATCTAGAGAGATATGGACAGACGCATCTAGAGAGATATGGACAGACGCATCTAGAGAGATATGGACAGACGCATCTAGAGAGATATGGACAGACGCATCTAGAGAGATATGGACAGACGCATCTAGAGAGATATGGACAGACGCATCTAGAGAGATATGGACAGACGCATCTAGAGAGATATGGACAGACGCATCTAGAGAGATATGGACAGACGCATCTAGAGAGATATGGACAGACGCATCTAGAGAGATATGGACAGACGCATCTAGAGAGATATGGACAGACGCATCTAGAGAGATATGGACAGACGCATCTAGAGAGATATGGACAGACGCATCTAGAGAGATATGGACAGACGCATCTAGAGAGATATGGACAGACGCATCTAGAGAGATATGGACAGACGCATCTAGAGAGATATGGACAGACGCATCTAGAGAGATATGGACAGACGCATCTAGAGAGATATGGACAGACGCATCTAGAGAGATATGGACAGACGCATCTAGAGAGATATGGACAGACGCATCTAGAGAGATATGGACAGACGCATCTAGAGAGATATGGACAGACGCATCTAGAGAGATATGGACAGACGCATCTAGAGAGATATGGACAGACGCATCTAGAGAGATATGGACAGACGCATCTAGAGAGATATGGACAGACGCATCTAGAGAGATATGGACAGACGCATCTAGAGAGATATGGACAGACGCATCTAGAGAGATATGGACAGACGCATCTAGAGAGATATGGACAGACGCATCTAGAGAGATATGGACAGACGCATCTAGAGAGATATGGACAGACGCATCTAGAGAGATATGGACAGACGCATCTAGAGAGATATGGACAGACGCATCTAGAGAGATATGGACAGACGCATCTAGAGAGATATGGACAGACGCATCTAGAGAGATATCGACAGACGCATCTAGAGAGATATCGACAGACGCATCTAGAGAGATATCGACAGACGCATCTAGAGAGATATCGACAGACGCATCTAGAGAGATATCGACAGACGCATCTAGAGAGATATCGACAGACGCATCTAGAGAGATATCGACAGACGCATCTAGAGAGATATCGACAGACGCATCTAGAGAGATATCGACAGACGCATCTAGAGAGATATCGACAGACGCATCTAGAGAGATATCGACAGACGCATCTAGAGAGATATCGACAGACGCATCTAGAGAGATATCGACAGACGCATCTAGAGAGATATCGACAGACGCATCTAGAGAGATATCGACAGACGCATCTAGAGAGATATCGACAGACGCATCTAGAGAGATATCGACAGACGCATCTAGAGAGATATCGACAGACGCATCTAGAGAGATATCGACAGACGCATCTAGAGAGATATCGACAGACGCATCTAGAGAGATATCGACAGACGCATCTAGAGAGATATCGACAGACGCATCTAGAGAGATATCGACAGACGCATCTAGAGAGATATGTAGAGTGTAGAGAGGATATATATATATATATATATATATATATATATATATATATATATATATATATATATATATATATATATATATATATATATATATATATATATATATAACCGAGAGTTAGATGGCGAGGAGGGTGAGACTGAGACAGAGGGGGAGGGTGGTGAGACTGCGACAGGAGGTGGGAGGGGGGGAGAGTGGGGAGAGTGGTGAGACAGAGCGGGGAGGGGTGAGAGTGGTGAGACTGAGACAGAGAGGTGGGGGGGAGTGGTGAGACTGAAACAGAGAGGTGGGGGGGAGATTGGTGAGACAGAGACAGACTGAGAAAGACTGAGACGGAGAGTGGTGAGACGGACTGAGACGGAGAGTGGTGAGACGGAGAGTGGTGAGACGGACTGAGACGGAGAGTGGTGAGACGGACTGAGACGGACGGAGAGTGGTGAGACGGACGGAGAGTGGTGAGACGGACTGAGACGGACGGAGAGTGGTGAGACGGACTGAGACGGACGGAGAGTGGTGAGACGGACTGAGACGGACGGAGAGTGGTGAGACGGACTGAGACGGACGGAGAGTGGTGAGACGGACTGAGACGGACGGAGAGTGGTGAGACGGACTGAGACGGACGGAGAGTGGTGAGACGGACTGAGACGGACGGAGAGTGGTGAGACGGACTGAGACGGACGGAGAGTGGTGAGACGGACTGAGACGGACGGAGAGTGGTGAGACGGACTGAGACGGACGGAGAGTGGTGAGACGGACTGAGACGGACGGAGAGTGGTGAGACGGACTGAGACGGACGGAGAGTGGTGAGACGGACTGAGACGGACGGAGAGTGGTGAGACGGACTGAGACTGACGGAGAGTGGTGAGACGGACGGAGACGGACGGAGAGTGGTGAGACGGACGGAGAGTGGTGAGACGGACGGAGAGTGGTGAGACGGACGGAGAGTGGTGAGACGGACGGAGAGTGGTGAGACGGACGGAGAGTGGTGAGACGGACGGAGAGTGGTGAGACGGACGGAGAGTGGTGAGACGGACGGAGAGTGGTGAGACGGACGGAGAGTGGTGAGACGGACGGAGAGTGGTGAGACGGACGGAGAGTGGTGAGACGGACGGAGAGTGGTGAGACGGACGGAGAGTGGTGAGACGGACGGAGAGTGGTGAGACGGACGGAGAGTGGTGAGACGGACGGAGAGTGGTGAGACGGACGGAGAGTGGTGAGACGGACGGAGAGTGGTGAGACGGACGGAGAGTGGTGAGACGGACGGAGAGTGGTGAGACGGACGGAGAGTGGTGAGACGGACGGAGAGTGGTGAGACGGACGGAGAGTGGTGAGACGGACGGAGACGGACTGAGACGGACGGAGACGGACTGAGACGGACGGAGACGGACTGAGACGGACGGAGACGGACTGAGGCGGTGAGACGGACTGAGACGGTGAGACGGACGGAGAGCGGTGAGACGGAGAGCGGTGAGACGGACTGCGACGGAGAGCGGTGAGACGGAGAGCGGTGAGACGGACTGCGACGGAGAGCGGTGAGACGGACTGCGACGGAGAGCGGTGAGACGGACTGCGACGGAGAGCGGTGAGACGGACTGCGACGGAGAGCGGTGAGACGGACTGCGACGGAGAGCGGTGAGACGGAGAGCGGTGAGACGGACTGCGACGGAGAGCGGTGAGACGGAGAGCGGTGAGACGGACTGCGACGGAGAGCGGTGAGACGGAGAGCGGTGAGACGGACTGCGACGGAGAGCGGTGAGACGGAGAGCGGTGAGACGGAGAGCGGTGAGACGGAGAGCGGTGAGACGGAGAGCGGTGAGACGGACTGCGACGGAGAGCGGTGAGACGGAGAGCGGTGAGACGGACTGCGACGGAGAGCGGTGAGACGGAGAGCGGTGAGACGGACTGCGACGGAGAGCGTTGAGACGGAGAGCGGTGAGACGGAGAGCGGTGAGACGGAGAGCGGTGAGACGGACTGCGACGGAGAGCGGTGAGACGGAGAGCGGTGAGGCGGTGAGACGGAGAGCGGTGAGACGGAGAGCGGTGAGACGGAGAGCGGTGAGACGGACTGAGACGGAGAGCGGTGAGACGGAGAGCGGTGAGACGGACTGCGACGGAGAGCGGTGAGACGGAGAGCGGTGAGACGGACTGCGACGGAGAGCGGTGAGACGGAGAGCGGTGAGACGGAGAGCGGTGAGACGGAGAGCGGTGAGACGGACTGCGACGGAGAGCGGTGAGACAGAGAGCGGTGAGACGGAGAGCGGTGAGACGGAGAGCGGTGAGACGGAGAGCGGTGAGACGGAGAGCGGTGAGACGGAGAGCGGTGAGACGGACTGCGACGGAGAGCGGTGAGACGGAGAGCGGTGAGACGGAGAGCGGTGAGACGGACTGAGACGGTGAGACGGACTGAGACGGTGAGACGGACTGAGACGGTGAGACGGACTGAGACGGTGAGACGGACTGAGACGGTGAGACGGACTGAGACGGTGAGACGGACTGAGACGGTGAGACGGACTGAGACGGTGAGACGGACTGAGACGGTGAGACGGACTGAGACGGTGAGACGGACTGAGACGGTGAGACGGACTGAGACGGTGAGACGGACTGAGACGGTGAGACGGACTGAGACGGTGAGACGGACTGAGACGGTGAGACGGACTGAGACGGTGAGACGGACTGAGACGGTGAGACGGACTGAGACGGTGAGACGGACTGAGACGGTGAGACGGACTGAGACGGTGAGACGGACTGAGACGGTGAGACGGACTGAGACGGTGAGACGGACTGAGACGGATAGTGGTGAGGATCGAGAGTGCTGAGGACCGAGACAGGGAGAGTGGTGAGGACCGAGACACTGACCGAGAGGGCGAGAGTGGTGAGGACCGAGGCACTGACCGAGAGGAGGAGAGTGGTGAGGACCGAGGCACTGACCGAGAGGGGGAGAGTGGTGAGGACCGAGACACTGACCGAGAGGGGGAGAGTGGTGAGGACCGAGACACTGACCGAGAGGGGGAGATTGGTGAGGACCGAGACACTGACCGAGAGGGGGAGTGGTGAGACGGAGAGCGGTGAGACCGAGATACTGACCGAGAGTGGTGAGGACCGAGATACTGACCGAGAGTGGTGAGGACAGAGATACTGACCGAGAGTGGTGAGGACCGAGATACTGACCGAGAGTGGTGAGGACCGAGACCCTGACCGAGAGGGGGAGAGTGGTGAGGACCGAGACACTGACCGAGAAGGGGGAGAGTGGTGAGGACCGAGACACTGACCGAGAGGGGGAGAGTGGTGAGGACCGAGACACTGACCGAGAGGGGGAGATTCGTAAGGACCGAGACACTGACCGAGAGGGGGAGAGTGGTGAGGCGGTGAGACGGAGAGCGGTGAGACAGAGAGACGGAGAGTGGTGAGGACCGAGACACTGACCGAGAGTGGTGAGGACCGAGACACTGACCGAGAGTGGTGAGGACCGAGACCCTGACCGAGAGGGGGAGAGTGGTGAGGACCGAGACACTGACCGAGAGGGGGAGAGTGGTGAGACCGAGACGAGAGGGGGAGAGTGGTGAGCCGAGACGAGAGGGGGAGAGTGGTGAGCCGAGACTGAGAGTGATGAGACCGAGAGGGGGAGAGTGGTGATGCCGAGAGCGGGAGAGTGGTGATGCCGAGAGCGGGAGAGTGGTGAGGCCGAGAGGGGGAGAGTGGTGAGGCCGAGAGGGGGAGAGTGGTGAGGCCGAGAGGGGGAGAGTGGTGAGGCCGAGAGGGGGAGAGTGGTGAGGCCGAGAGGGGGAGAGTGGTGAGGCCGAGAGGGGGAGAGTGGTGAGGCCGAGAGGGGGAGAGTGGTGAGGCCGAGAGGGGGAGAGTGGTGAGGCCGAGAGGGGGAGAGTGGTGAGGCCGAGAGGGGGAGAGTGGTGAGGCCGAGAGGGGGAGAGTGGTGAGGCCGAGAGGGGGAGAGTGGTGAGGGGGAGAGTGGTGAGGCCGAGAGGGGAGAGTGGTGAGGCCGAGAGGGGGAGAGTGGTGAGGCCGAGAGGGGGAGAGTGGTGAGGCCGAGAGGGGGAGAGTGGTGAGGCCGAGAGGGGGAGAGTGGTGAGGCCGAGAGGGGGAGAGTGGTGAGGCCGAGAGGGGGAGAGTGGTGAGGCCGAGAGGGGGAGAGTGGTGAGGCCGAGAGGGGGAGAGTGGTGAGGCCGAGAGGGGAGAGTGGTGAGGCCGAGAGGGGGAGAGTGGTGAGGCCGAGAGGGGGAGAGTGGTGAGGGGGAGAGTGGTGAGGCCGAGAGGGGAGAGTGGTGAGGCCGAGAGGGGGAGAGTGGTGATGCCGAGAGGGGGAGAGTGGTGATGCCGAGAGAGGGAGAGTGGTGATGCCGAGAGGGGGAGAGGGGTGAGGCCGAGAGGGGAGAGTGGTGATGGGGAGAGTGGTGAGGCCGAGAGGGGGGTGAGTGTTGAGACCGAGAGGGGGAGAGTGTTGAGACCGAGAGGGGGTAGAGTGGTGAGACTGGGACTGAGACCGAGAGGGGGAGAGAGGTGAGACTGAGAGGGGGAGAGTGGTGAGACCGAGACTGAGACTGAGAGGGCAGAGTGGTGAGACCGAAACTCACAGGGAGAGGGGTTGGACCGAGACTGACAGGGAGAAGGGTGAGACCGAGACTGACAGGGAGGGGAGAGGGTGTGACTGAGAGGGAGAGGGTGAGACTGAGGGGAGAGGGGTGATTCCGAGACTGAGGGGAGAGGGATGAGTCCGAGACTGAGCGGAGAGTGTTGAGTCCGAGACTGAGGGGGAGAGTGTTGAGTCCGAGACTGAGGGGGAGAGTGTTGAGTCCGAGACTGAGGGGGAGAGTGTTGAGTCCGAGACTGAGGGGGAGAGTGTTGAGTCCGAGACTGAGGGGGAGAGTGTTGAGTCCGAGACTGAGGGGAGAGTGTTGAGTCCGAGACTGAGGGGGAGAGTGTTGAGTCCGAGACTGAGGGGGAGAGTGTTGAGTCCGAGACTGAGGGGGAGAGTGTTGAGTCCGAGACTGAGGGGGAGAGTGTTGAGTCCGAGACTGAGGGGGAGAGTGTTGAGTCCGAGACTGAGGGGAGAGTGTTGAGTCCGAGACTGAGGGGGAGAGTGTTGAGTCCGAGACTGAGGGGGAGAGTGTTGAGTCCGAGACTGAGGGGGAGAGTGTTGAGTCCGAGACTGAGGGGGAGAGTGTTGAGTCCGAGACTGAGGGAGAGTGTTGAGTCCCAGACTGAGGGGGAGAGTGTTGAGTCCGAGACTGAGGGGGAGAGTGTTGAGTCCGAGACTGAGGGGGAGAGTGTTGAGTCCGAGACTGAGGGGGAGAGTGTTGAGTCCGAGACTGAGGGGGAGAGTGTTGAGTCCGAGACTGAGGGGGAGAGTGTTGAGTACGAGAGTGAGTGGGAGAGTGTTGAGTCCGAGACTGAGGGGGAGAGTGTTGAGTCCGAGACTGAGGGGGAGAGTGTTGAGTCCGAGACTGAGGGGGAGAGTGTTGAGTCCGAGACTGAGGGGGAGAGTGTTGAGACCGAGAGGGAGAGAGTGTTGAGACCGAGAGGGGGAGAGTGTTGAGACCCAGAGGGGGAGAGTGTTGAGACCGAGAGGGGGAGAGTGTTGAGACCGAGAGGGGGGAGGAGAGTGGTGACACCGAGAGGGGGAGAGTGTTGAAGCCGAGAGGGGGGAAGAGTGGTGAGACCGAAACTCACAGGGAGAGGGGTTGGACCGAGACTGACAGGGAGAAGGGTGAGACCGAGACTGACAGGGAGGGGGAGAGGGGTGAGACCGAGAGGGAGAGGGGTGAGACAGAGGGAGAGGGGTGAGACAGAGGGAGAGGGGTGAGTCCGAGACAGGGGAGAGGAGTGAGTCCGAGACAGGGGGAGAGGAGTGAGTCCGAGACAGGGGGAGAGGGGTGAGTCCGAGACTGAGGGGGAGAGGGGTGAGTCAGAGACTGAGGGGGAGAGGGGTGAGTCCGAGACTGAGGGGGAGAGGGGTGAGTCCGAGACTGAGGGGGAGAGGGGTGAGTCCGAGACTGAGGGGGAGAGGGGTGAGTCCGAGACTGAGGGGTGAGTCCGAGACTGAGGGGGAGAGGGGTGAGTCCGAGACTGAGGGGGAGAGGGGTGAGTCCGAGACTGAGGGGGAGAGGGGTGAGTCCGAGACTGAGGGGGAGAGGGGTGAGTCCGAGACTGAGGGGAGAGGGGTGAGTCCGAGACTGAGGGGGAGAGGGGTGAGGCCGAGACGGAGGGGGAGAGGGGTGAGTCCGAGACTGAGGGGGAGAGGGGTGAGTCCGAGACTGAGGGGGAGAGGGGCGAGCCCGAGACGGAGGGGGAGAGGGGTGAGTCCGAGACTGAGGGGGAGAGGGGTGAGTCCGAGACTGAGGGGGAGAGCGGTGAGTCCGAGACTGAGGGGGAGAGGGGTGAGTCCGTGACTGAGGGGGAGAGGGTGAGTCCGAGACTGAGGGGGGGAGGGTGAGACGGAGAATGAGGGGGAGAGGGTGAGACCGAGACTGAGGGGGAGAGGGTGAGACCGAGACTGAGGGGGAGAGGGTGAGACCGAGACTGAGGGGGAGAGGGTGAGACCGAGACTGAGGGGGAGAGGGGGAGACCGAGACTGAGGGGGAGAGGGTGAGACCGAGACTGAGGGGGAGAGGGTGAGACCGAGACTGAGGGGGAGAGGGTGAGACCGAGACTGAGGGGGAGAGGGTGAGACCGAGACTGAGGGGGAGAGGGTGAGACCGAGACTGAGGGGGAGAGGGTGAGACCGAGACTGAGGGGGAGAGGGTGAGACCGAGACTGAGGGGGAGAGGGTGAGACCGAGACTGAGGGGGAGAGGGTGAGACCGAGACTGAGGGGGAGGGGGTGGGACCGAGACTGAGGGGAGAGGGTGAGACCGAGACTGGGGGGGAGAGGGTGAGACCGAGACTGAGGGGGAGAGGGTGAGACCGAGACTGAGGGGGAGAGGGTGAGACCGAGACTGAGGGGGAGAGGGTGAGACCGAGACTGAGGGGGAGAGGGTGAGACCGAGACTGAGGGGGAGAGGGCGAGACCGAGACTGAGGGGGAGAGGGTGAGACCGAGACTGAGGGGGAGAGGGTGAGACCGAGACTGAGGGGGAGAGGGTGAGACCGAGACTGAGGGGGAGAGGGTGAGACCGAGACTGAGGGGGAGAGGGTGAGACCGAGACTGAGGGGGAGAGGGGTGAGACCGAGACTGAGGGGGAGAGGGGTGAGACCGAGACTGAGAGGGGGAGAGGGGTGAGACCGAGACTGAGACTGAGGGGAGAGGGTGAGACCGAGACTGAGACTGAGGGGGAGAGGGTGAGACCGAGACTGAGACGGGAGGGACCGAGACTGAGACTGAGGAGACTGAGACCGAGACTGAGGGGGGAGAGGGTGAGACCGAGACTGAGACCGAGACTGAGGGGGAGAGGGGTGAGACCGAGACTGAGACTGAGGGGAGAGGGTGAGACCGAGAATGAGGGGAGAGGGTGAGACCGAGACTGAGGGGGAGAGGGGGGGACCGAGAGTGAGGGAGAGAGGGTGAGACCGAGACTGACGGTGAGAGGGTGAGACCGAGGCTGAGGGGGAGAGGGTGAGACCGAGACTGAGGGGGAGAGGGAGAGACCGAGACTGAGGGGGAGAGGGGGAGACCGAGACTGAGGGGGAGAGGGTGAGACCGAGACTGAGGGGGAGAGGGTGAGACCGAGACTGAGGGGGAGAGGGGTGAGACCGAGACTGAGGGGGAGAGGGGTGAGACCGAGACTGAGGGGGAGAGGGGTGAGACCGAGACTGAGGGGGAGAGGGGTGAGACCGAGACTGAGACTGAGGGGGAGAGTGGTGAGACCGAGACTGAGACTGAGGGGGAGAGTGGTGAGACCGAGACTGAGACTGAGGGGGAGAGGGGTGAGACCGAGACTGAGACTGAGGGGGAGAGGGGTGAGACCGAGACTGAGACTGAGGGGGAGAGGGGTGAGACCGAGACTGAGACTGAGGGGGAGAGGGGTGAGACCGAGACTGAGACTGAGGGGGAGAGGGGTGAGACCGAGACTGAGACTGAGGGGGAGAGGGGTGAGACCGAGACTGAGACTGAGGGGGAGAGGGGTGAGACCGAGACTGAGACTGAGTGGGAGAGGGGTGAGGCCGAGACTGAGACTGAGTGGGAGAGGGGTGAGGCCGAGACTGAGACTGAGCGGGAGAGGGGTGAGGCCGAGACTGAGACTGAGGGGGAGAGGGGTGAGACCGAGACTGAGACTGAGGGGGAGAGGGGTGAGACCGAGACTGAGACTGAGTGGGAGAGGGGTGAGACCGAGACTGAGACTGAGTGGGAGAGGGGTGAGACCGAGACTGAGACTGAGTGGGAGAGGGGTGAGACCGAGACTGAGACTGAGTGGGAGAGTGCTGAGGACTGAGACTGAGTGGGAGAGTGCTGAGGACTGAGACTGAGTGGGAGAGTGCTGAGGGCTGAGACTGAGTGAGGGAGAGTGCTGAGGGCTGAGACTGGGTGAGGGAGAGTGCTGAGGGCTGAGACTGGGTGAGGGAGAGTGCTGAGGGCTGAGACTGGGTGAGGGAGAGTGCTGAGGGCTGAGACTGGGTGAGGGAGAGTGCTGAGGGCTGAGACTGGGTGAGGGAGAGTGCTGAGGGCTGAGACTGGGTGAGGGAGAGTGCTGAGGGCTGAGACTGGGTGAGGGAGAGTGCTGAGGGCTGAGACTGGGTGAGGGAGAGTGCTGAGGGCTGAGACTGGGTGAGGGAGAGTGCTGAGGGCTGAGACTGGGTGAGGGAGAGTGCTGGGGGCTGAGACTGGGTGAGGGTGAGTCCTGAGGGCTGGAGACTGGGTGAGGGAGAGTGCTGAGGCCTGAGACTGGGTGAGGGAGAGTGCTGAGGGCTGCGACTGGGTGAGGGAGAGTGCTGAGGGCTGAGACTGGGTGAGGGAGAGTGCTGAGGGCTGAGACTGGGTGAGGGAGAGTGCTGAGGGCTGAGACTGGGTGAGGGAGAGTGCTGAGGGCTGAGACTGGGTGAGGGAGAGTGCTGAGGGCTGAGACTGGGTGAGGGAGAGTGCTGAGGGCTGAGACTGGGTGAGGGAGAGTGCTGAGGGCTGAGACTGGGTGAGGGAGAGTGCTGAGGGCTGAGACTGGGTGAGGGAGAGTGCTGAGGGCTGAGACTGGGTGAGGGAGAGTGCTGAGGGCTGAGACTGGGTGAGGGAGAGTGCTGAGGGCTGAGACTGGGTGAGGGAGAGTGCTGAGGGCTGAGACTGGGTGAGGGAGAGTGCTGAGGGCTGAGACTGGGTGAGGGAGAGTGCTGAGGGCTGAGACTGGGTGAGGGAGAGTGCTGAGGGCTGAGACTGGGTGAGGGAGAGTGCTGAGGGCTGGAGACTGGGTGAGGGAGAGTGCTGAGGGCTGAGACTGGGTGAGGGAGAGTGCTGAGGGCTGAGACTGGGTGAGGGAGAGTGCTGAGGGCTGAGACTGGGTGAGGGAGAGTGCTGAGGGCTGAGACTGGGTGAGGGAGAGTGCTGAGGGCTGAGACTGGGTGAGGGAGAGTGCTGAGGGCTGAGACTGGGTGAGGGAGAGTGCTGAGGGCTGAGACTGGGTGAGGGAGAGTGCTGAGGGCTGAGACTGGGTGAGGGAGAGTGCTGAGGGCTGAGACTGGGTGAGGGAGAGTGCTGAGGGCTGAGACTGGGTGAGGGAGAGTGCTGAGGGCTGAGACTGGGTGAGGGAGAGTGCTGAGGGCTGAGACTGGGTGAGGGAGAGTGCTGAGGGCTGAGACTGGGTGAGGGAGAGTGCTGAGGGCTGAGACTGGGTGAGGGAGAGTGCTGAGGGCTGAGACTGGGTGAGGGAGAGTGCTGAGGGCTGAGACTGGGTGAGGGAGAGTGCTGAGGGCTGAGACTGGGTGAGGGAGAGTGCTGAGGGCTGAGACTGGGTGAGGGAGAGTGCTGAGGGCTGAGACTGGGTGAGGGAGAGTGCTGAGGGCTGAGACTGGGTGAGGGAGAGTGCTGAGGGCTGAGACTGGGTGAGGGAGAGTGCTGAGGGCTGAGACTGGGTGAGGGAGAGTGCTGAGGGCTGAGACTGGGTGAGGGAGAGTGCTGAGGGCTGAGACTGGGTGAGGGAGAGTGCTGAGGGCTGAGACTGGGTGAGGGAGAGTGCTGAGGGCTGAGACTGGGTGAGGGAGAGTGCTGAGGGCTGAGACTGGGTGAGGGAGAGTGCTGAGGGCTGAGACTGGGTGAGGGAGAGTGCTGAGGGCTGAGACTGGGTGAGGGAGAGTGCTGAGGGCTGAGACTGGGTGAGGGAGAGTGCTGAGGGCTGAGACTGGGTGAGGGAGAGTGCTGAGGGCTGAGACTGGGTGAGGGAGAGTGCTGAGGGCTGAGACTGGGTGAGGGAGAGTGCTGAGGGCTGAGACTGGGTGAGGGAGAGTGCTGAGGGCTGAGACTGGGTGAGGGAGAGTGCTGAGGGCTGAGACTGGGTGAGGGAGAGTGCTGAGGGCTGAGACTGGGTGAGGGAGAGTGCTGAGGGCTGAGACTGGGTGAGGGAGAGTGCTGAGGGCTGAGACTGGGTGAGGGAGAGTGCTGAGGGCTGAGACTGGGTGAGGGAGAGTGCTGAGGGCTGAGACTGGGTGAGGGAGAGTGCTGAGGGCTGAGACTGGGTGACGGAGAGTGCTGAGGGCTGAGACTGGGTGACGGAGAGTGCTGAGGGCTGAGACTGGGTGAGGGAGAGTGCTGAGGGCTGAGACTGGGTGAGGGAGAGTGCTGAGGGCTGAGACTGGGTGAGGGAGAGTGCTGAGGGCTGAGACTGGGTGAGGGAGAGTGCTGAGGGCTGAGACTGGGTGAGGGAGAGTGCTGAGGGCTGAGACTGGGTGAGGGAGAGTGCTGAGGGCTGAGACTGGGTGAGGGAGAGTGCTGAGGGCTGAGACTGGGTGAGGGAGAGTGCTGAGGGCTGAGACTGGGTGAGGGAGAGTGCTGAGGGCTGAGACTGGGTGAGGGAGAGTGCTGAGGGCTGAGACTGGGTGAGGGAGAGTGCTGAGGGCTGGAGACTGGGTGAGGGAGAGTGCTGAGGGCTGAGACTGGGTGAGGGAGAGTGCTGAGGGCTGAGACTGGGTGAGGGAGAGTGCTGAGGGCTGAGACTGGGTGAGGGAGAGTGCTGAGGGCTGAGACTGGGTGAGGGAGAGTGCTGAGGGCTGAGACTGGGTGAGGGAGAGTGCTGAGGGCTGAGACTGGGTGAGGGAGAGTGCTGAGGGCTGAGACTGGGTGAGGGAGAGTGCTGAGGACTGAGACTGGGTGAGGGAGAGTGCTGAGGACTGAGACTGGGTGAGGGAGAGTGCTGAGGACTGAGACTGGGTGAGGGAGAGTGCTGAGGACTGAGACTGGGTGAGGGAGAGTGCTGAGGACTGAGACTGGGTGAGGGAGAGTGCTGAGGACTGAGACTGGGTGAGGGAGAGTGCTGAGGACTGAGACTGGGTGAGGGAGAGTGCTGAGGACTGAGACTGGGTGAGGGAGAGTGCTGAGGACTGAGACTGGGTGAGGGAGAGTGCTGAGGACTGAGACTGGGTGAGGGAGAGTGCTGAGGACTGAGACTGGGTGAGGGAGAGTGCTGAGGACTGAGACTGGGTGAGGGAGAGTGCTGAGGACTGAGACTGGGTGAGGGAGAGTGCTGAGGACTGAGACTGGGTGAGGGAGAGTGCTGAGGACTGAGACTGGGTGAGGGAGAGTGCTGAGGACTGAGACTGGGTGAGGGAGAGTGCTGAGGACTGAGACTGGGTGAGGGAGAGTGCTGAGGACTGAGACTGGGTGAGGGAGAGTGCTGAGGACTGAGACTGGGTGAGGGAGAGTGCTGAGGACTGAGACTGGGTGAGGGAGAGTGCTGAGGACTGAGACGGGGTGAGGGAGAGTGCTGAGGACTGAGACGGGGTGAGGGAGAGTGCTGAGGTCTGAGACGTGCTGAGGACTGAGACGCGCTGCGGACTGAGACGCGCTGCGGACTGAGACGCGCTGCGGACTGAGACGCGCTGCGGACTGAGACGCGCTGAGGACTGAGACGCGCTGCGGACTGGGACGCGCTGAGGACTGAGACGTGCTGCGGACTGGGACGCGCTGAGGACTGGGACGCGCTGAGGACTGGGACGTGCTGAGGACTGGGACGTGCTGAGGACTGGGACGTGCTGAGGACTGGGACGTGCTGAGGACTGGGACGTGCTGAGGACTGGGACGTGCTGAGGACTGGGACGTGCTGAGGACTGGGACGTGCTGAGGACTGGGACGTGCTGAGGACTGGGACGTGCTGAGGACTGGGACGTGCTGAGGACTGGGACGTGCTGAGGACTGGGACGTGCTGAGGACTGGGACGTGCTGAGGACTGGGACGTGCTGAGGACTGGGACGTGCTGAGGACTGGGACGTGCTGAGGACTGGGACGTGCTGAGGACTGGGACGTGCTGAGGACTGGGACGTGCTGAGGACTGGGACGTGCTGAGGACTGGGACGTGCTGAGGACTGGGACGTGCTGAGGACTGAGACGTGCTGAGGACTGAGACTGGGTGAGGGAGAGTGCTGAGGACTGAGACTGGGTGAGGGAGAGTGCTGAGGACTGAGACTGGGTGAGGGAGAGTGCTGAGGACTGAGACTGAGGGAGGGAGAGTGCTGAGGACTGAGACTGAGAGAGGGAGAGTGCTGAGGACGGAGAGAGGGTGAAACCCATCGCTTTCTGTACCAACCTGACCCAGTCGCACCCAACTGTCCCTGGACTGTGTCCTTTTCTCCTGACAAGGTAGAGAGCTTGCTGTCAAACCTCGACTCAGATTCTGCAACCGGTCCAGACGGCATCAGTCTACTTGTCCTAAAAACCTGCTCCTCTGCTCTTACTCACCCTCTCTCTGTTTTATTTACCCTCTCATTTGTTCAAAGTCATCTGCCATTTGCTTGGAAATCAGCAAACATTACTGCCCTGCATAAAAAGGTGCAAAAACAGATTCCTGCAACCACAGACCAATTATCCTTCTCCCAATAGTCAGCCAGGTTATGGAATCCATTATCGCTTCAGACATCAAATCCTTATTCTTCTCCAATGGCTTGA
>NC_140974.1:46364584-46372084 GCF_056783735.1 Eptatretus burgeri
CCTCCCCCCAGGTATCTGCAGGGTGCACATAGCCAACCAGCAAACTCCCTAGTCATGAAATTTCCCAAATCAAGAATCACTGCTCACCTCCACTCACTTGTTCCTTTTTTTCCTGCCTGTGGAACCAATTTCCACATCCTCTTCAATCTCATTCTCCCCTCCAGGTCTTCAAGACAGCTGTTCACCACCATCTCAGATCACCCCAATCCAAAACCATGATCGCTTCTGCCATCGTTGACCCTCCCCTCCCCCCCCCCCAAACCTATCCCAATCCCTCCTCCCAAGTTTCCAGATTTCCCTCCAAAGAGTTTCCTTCTGTGTCCATCTTGTCCACCCTATACATCCTCTCATGCCCCTCATTCCTCCTGAGATTTTAGATCACTTGGACTTCAGTCAAGTGAGCTTATGCTATCGAGCAGTGTCCGTAGGTGAGTGAGTGAGTCGGTCCGTAAACGCTTCAGTCGTTATCACTTAAAACATACGATTTTGATGAAACTTGGCCACAAGCTTCATATCTGATGCCGAACAAAGGTATATTGACCGCATCAAAATCTGTGCTCATAAAGGGGGCCTACGGGGTGGTGGTGTTTGAAACCCCCAAAACACGTATTTTCCCTCTCCTGCGAAACTACACACACGATTTTGATGAAACTTGACCACAACCTTCATCACACGTGATGTACCAAAGTTTCGCGACGGCATCAGAATCTGCGCTCATTAAGGTGGTCTATGGGGGTGGGGTTCTGACCCCCCAAAATAGGTATTTGCTCTCTTCTCCAAAACTACACACAATTTCGATGAAACTTGACTACAACCTTCATCGCCCATGACCCACCAAAGTTTATTGACCGCTTCAACATCTGCGCTCATTAAAGGGGGCTACGGCGGGGGGTTGACCCCCCAAAAAACAGGTATTGGCTTAATAGGATCATCCTCCAGCGACCATCAACGAGCACGTGGTCAATTTCCTTTGCCACAACACCAGCATTGGAATACCAAGTCCAGCGATGACCTTGTGGGCGCTGAAACCATGAACCGGCCACCCTAAGTCCATGACTTCTTGCAAAGTCAAGGAACTTAGTGCTATTCTGGTTCACAGTTCCAGACCCATGGAGACCAACACATGTCTCATAACCATCCCTATCAGTTCCAGTCGGTGCACTGAAATCCCCCAACACAAGAAGTGTATCTCGCCTGGGACACTGATCAACCACAGACTCGAGCGTGGCATTGGCATATATAATCCGTCCTTCAGGGTGAGATCACTCGCCTCAGTCAGGGCATATACAAAGACCAGGGAAATGACACCCAAGGAGTGGTGAATACTAGTCTCATACGTTTGTTGACCGGTGTTACCTCAATTATCATTGGAGTCAGCTTATTAGACACAGCTACAGTAACTCTTTGGGCATGGTAACCATCAGAGCGACCAGACCAATAGTAGGTGTAACCACCCGCCATGATCTCGCCGCAATCCAGTCTCCGAACCCCAGAGAGTGCTGCAATACCGATGTTCAAATGCTTGAGCTCAGATGATAACAAGATACAGGTGAAAATCCTCCCAGGGATAGGACATTCCAGGCACCCACCAAAAGGGACTGCCTCAGGTTAACCCAAGGAGACAGCTGTTTGGTGGATGACACCTCAGCACCACCCCGGCACACTATCGTAATCTGACCCGGGAAGGTTACCCCGTGATTTTCCTCATCGTCAAAGAGTGGGGTTTCCGAAGGCTTTGCCCCAATGCTGTCATCTGGTGAGCTGCCCTGCAGAGGGCAGCTGCACAGGAGGTACTCCCACAGCTCGGTTTTCGATTTTCTTTGCTTTTTTCTTGTGTTTTGTGGAGTGAAGGGTTTTACGATGGTCAGAGTGCAAATCCTGCCACCAACCTCCTAAATAAAAAAGTAACCCAACTGCAGGAGGACGTCCGCAGACACAGTTGGGCACTAGAAATGGATGGCTGTTGGCTCACAAGGAGCTCCTCCACCCTTTGACAGGTTTTTGTTTTTAATCCTGCTGGGTGTCCATATCCATCCACCCTCCTCACCAGGAAACCTGGTGGGGAGACTGTTTAATCGCCGACAACCCGACCATGAAACAGGTTAGTGCTGGTTTACATGGTACCTGTAGCAAGTCACGGATCTAATCTGCCCTGACCTTGGCCTGTATGCCTCATAATATCCCTTTCCTCCCTTCCCTTTACTTTTCTCTTCCCATTATTTATCATACTGTGAGTGCTTTCTGGGATCATGCACATGTGCAATGGAATGGGAACAACACAATGATTACCTGCGCTATAAGACACCATAGCAGTGCACTCAATAACATGGTTTGGTGCTGTTCGCTGCTATTCTGTACTCGATACAAAACTTAACATCTTTTCTTAAGATCATGCAAATGCCACCTTAAATAAATCTCTAATCTGTGCCGTTTCAGTTTTTAATATAATTTTTTGTTTTATGGTTGCAGGAGGCAAGTGGTTACGTCCGGTGAAGGGATTTGTTTGTTGTGCTTGCCTTCGCTTTGTTGGGTCGAGTGCTGCTGCCATGAAGGCACATTGTTTATCTCATGCACACCAGCAGGAAACCCGTAGGCATATCGCCCGCCTGCAGGTAAGCTCTACCTTACAATGGTCATATAGTCATGCATGACAGCAATGAACACACCTGTGCAATGGCTGCAGTTACTTGTTAATTTAATTGGCAGGTGTGCTAGATCTGTGTACGATGCAGACCAAAAAAGTTTATATTTTAGGAACAGAAATGAATATGGTGAGTGGATGAATAATTGTGTTTGAAAACCTTTTTAAATTTTACATTTCACTTTGGCAGTCTTGCATGAATTTGATGGTTGAATTTCATTGCAATTGCCAAAATGCCCAAACAGATATGAAGCACCACCCTGCTCCTCCACCCCCTCTCATTTCCCATCCCCTCATCCTCCTCATTAAACTTTACTTTTCCTTCACCTGCTTTGTGTTTAAATTCTGTCTCCATTGGATAAATAGCTTTTCTGGTCAGAAATGTACATGGTATCTTTATCTTCATTAGACCATGGTATCTTCATTGGTCTCATTTCTGCACACTTTTTCAAAAGGAAAAGTTAATTTTAAAACGATATTAATGCAGGACACATCCCATTGTGATGATCCTTTACTTCTTCGTAGCTCCACTTGATGGGGTTCGCACAGTCCTTGAAATTCCTAGAAAAATCGAAAGTAATTTCCCAAAACTGGAAAGTCCTGGGAAACTTCTCCATGACCTTGAAACTCCTGGAAAATTGCAAAAGCATAAATAGTTACAGTGGGGAGAACAAGTATTTGATACACTGCCGATTTTGCAGGTTTTCCCACTTACAAAGCACATACAGGTCTGTAATTTTTATCATAGGTACACTTCAACTGTGAAAGAGGAAATCTAAAACAAAAATCCTGAAAATCACATTGTATGATTTTAAAAGAATTAATTTGCATTTTATTGCATGAAATAAGTATTTGATACATCAGAAAAACAGAACTTAATATTTGGTACAGAAACCTTTGTTTGCAATTACAGAGATCAGAGGTTTCCTATAGTTCTTAACCAGGTTTGCACAGACTGCAGCAGGGATTTGGCCCACTCCTCCATACAGATCTTCTCCAGATCCTTCAGGTTTCAGGGCTGTCGCTGGGCAACACAGACTTTCAGCTCCCTACAAAGATTTTCTATTGGGTTCAGGTCTGGAGACTGGCGAGGCCACTCCAGGACCTTGAGATGCTTCTTACGGAGCTAGTTGCCCTGGCTGTGTGTTTCGGGTCGTTGTCGTGCTGGAAGACCCAGCCACGCCCCATCTTCAATGCTCTTGTTGAGGGAAGGAGGCTGTTGGCCAAGATCTCATGATACATGGCCCCATCCATCCTCCCCTCAATACAGTGCAGTCGTCCTGTCCCCTTTGCAGAAAAGCATCCCCAAAGAATGACGTTTCCACCTCCATGCTTCACGGTTGGGATGGTGTTCTTGGGGTTGTACTCATCCTTCTTCCTCAAAACACGGCGAGTGGAGTTTAAACCAAAAAGCTCTATTTTGGTCTCATCAGACCACATGACCTTCTCCCATTCCTCCTCTGGATCATCCAGATGGTCATTGGCAAACTTCAGACGGGCCTGGACATGCGCTGGCTTGAGCAGAGGGACCTTGCGTGCGCTGCAGGATTTTAATCCTTGACGGCGTAGTGTGTTACTTATGGTTTTCTTTGATACTGTGGCCCCAGCTCTCTTCAGGTCATTGACCAGGTCCTGCCGTGTAGTTCTGGGCTGATCCCTCACCTTTCTCATGATCATTGAGGCTCCATGAGGTGAGATCTTGCATGGAGCCCCAGACCGAGGGAGATTGACTCTTATCTTGAACTTCTTCCATTTTCTAATAATTGCGCCAACAGTTGTTGCCTTCTCACCAAGCTGCTTGCCTATTCTCCTGTAGCCATCCCAGCCTTGTGCAAGTCCACAATTTTGTCCCTGATGTCCTTGGACAGCTCTCTGGTCTTTCACATTGTGGAGAGGTTGGAGTCTGATTGATTGAGTGTGGACAGCTGTCTTTTATGCAGATAACGAGTTCAAACAGGTGCGGTTAATACAGGTAATGAGTGGAGAATGGAGGGCTTCTTAAAGACAAAACTAACAGGTCTGTGAGAGCCGGAATTCTTACTGGTTGGTCGGTGATCAAATACTTATTTCATGCAATAAAATGCAAATTAATTATTTAAAAATCATACAATGTGATTTTCAGGAATTTTTGTTTTAGATTCCGTCTTTCACAGTTGAAGTGTACCTCTGATAAAAATTACAGACCTCTACGTGCTTTGTATGTGGGAAAACCTGCAAAATCGGCAGTGTATCAAATACTTGTTCTCCCCACTGTATTTGCCAGGCCCCTGTCAGAATTGTTAATTCCGCCAGCCTCTTTAAGAGAATACAAGAGACCGTTGCCAATTTTAACCTACCCCATGAATTTACCATTGAAGTCATGCCCAAAAATGGTTTCTCAGTCTGGACACCAATGCGGAGCTAATCCTAATCCCCTGTCAATGGATTGATCCCATGGTGCTAATTTAGTTGCAAAATTATTCCTGAATTAATCCCCTCAAATGTTCTTCTATTCTCTGTGGTTTATTCCATTGTCACTTGTTATGTAAAATATTTGTATTAAAAATCCTGGAAAACAACTTTTTTGTCCTGGAAAGCTCCTGGAAATTTGGTCTTCCATGGCTGTGTGAACCCTGCTTGAAATGCCTTGCTGCTATTGTGGTTTATTTTTATCGTGGTATAGGTTTAAGAGAAGGATGATATTTAATTTATTTTACATTGGTAAACATTTGAATTTCTCCACACCCCCCCCCCCTCCCAAAAACATGCACAATCTCAAATGTACATGGAATGGCGAAGTCACTCTATTTTAGGTTGGGAATCAAAAACTCTTTTGCTTAACTTGTATTGGTAATTACTGTGATCTATGCTTTAGAAAGGTACAGTATATAAAATCTAAAATGAAGGTGATCTTGTTTGTTGCTGGACCTCTTATTTTTGTTTTATCACAGGCTCTGGGTTGGTCAGCTGAGCCAAAATCTATGCTTCCTGATGCTCAAGTGACTGGGAAGAGTCCTAAAGCTTTGAAGCAAGAAATGAGTGACTCTTCATCACATCCAGTCAAGATGGAAACAAAGGAGATGAAAGAAGGAGATGATATGGAGGATATACCTGTGGATGATGATGGTCTTTGGGCTGGTGGTGAGGAGATGGAGGGAATCTCTGTGGATAAGGAAACTGATGATAAGGAATTTGTGGATGAGGATGTGGGTGATGATGAGCTTCTTGGGTTTCAGCAAGGCAGCGATTGCAATTTGGATCTGGAGGGGGATCGTTTATTGGAAGGGGATGACCATTATGTTGTTGATGATGAGGATGAGGACGAGCAGATCTGATGCATACATTAGTGTTCAGGTGTGTCTGTGTTGTTTTCACTGCCACCTAAAATCTAAAATGTTAACATCTCAGTTGCTCACTCCTTCATCCATATCAAAGTTATAGCATATGTTCACCGTGAGCAATTACTTTGACGCCATATCTCTCTGTTGTGAGATGTGGACATTTGTGTGTGGCTGCAATTGACTGAGGTCTTTATTACCCTTTATGCAAAGGATAAGTGTCCATCACTCAATTGATCACTGCATCTTACACACACAACACATGCCACAACCCTCCTCCCAGGTGGGCTGGTTTGATAGCTGCTGCTGCTGCTGCTGCTGCTGCTGCTGCTGCTGTTATGATTTCTGGGATTTTTTTTTTAATCCGATGTTACCATAACTCCTACAGGAGTGTTCCTGCAAATGGATTTTTTTTTAAAGATGCGTAATCATTCTCAACAAACATTTGACTTATGCGAATGGATAATTTTCTTATTGTCACGTATTTTGTTATTTTTAAGTACAATTCCAAGCAAAATAACAACTTGGGGTGGTCAAGTGCTCACCTTTCAGTGATCAAGTGAAAGTAAACAAACTTGGCATTGTTTTATATAATCCAGATTGCTGCTCCTCTATGCTGTTTGGAGCTAGACTGTGAGCAATTTATTGGTGTGCGCATTTGCTTTTCTTTCTCTACTTAGGTAACTTTTGAACTTTGCTAGTGTATGCATGAGCCTGCTTGTTCTTGCATTTGATTAACAATGGCCACACATGGCTGTGTTTTTTTCTTTCCTCTGTGTTCCGGATTTGTATGACCATGCATTTGTCCTACTGGGGCTGCAAGTAGCATCTAGATATAATGAAACTGCAACAGTTTTGGTACATGTAAGTTCCTGTTGGTTTTTTTTTTAATAATAAGTGAGAGTGAGTTTCGGTCGAGTTTGCATTTGAAGTGCATACGATTGTTGCATAAACTTCGTTTGAAATTTGCATTTGATGCCTCACACGTGCTCCTTATATTTCTGTGCTTTCCAGTGTAGTTCCCAAAATTCCGTTTTGTGAAGTTGTGATGGGACATTTGCATATTCGAAATAAAACTGTTTGCTTTTTGTGTGCAGGTTTTTAATTTGTTTTATATTTCAACATAAAATGTGTGCGTGTTTGCTCTTTTGCATGTCAAATTTCAATTTTCCATCTTAAGGTTATTTTAGAACCATATTTTCTGACACTTGGCCTTCACTGCAATTTAAATTTTGTGTTTCTTGAATCAAGTTCATGATTTGTCATGGATTAATGTGCACCCAACTTCGTGTTAACTTCCATAACAACTTGATTCAGATTTCTGTCCCAACAATGTCGGAATTTTTCTTTTCTAATTCCATTCATGGTTGCTGCGGTAAACAAAATGTCTCAAATGTTTTGTGAGGCTCAAATACAAATTGGTTCACTATTCCAGTATTAGGAAGTTCATGGGTGTTTTAGGCCCCCACAAAAACAAATTTTATTTCTTCGAAATGCCAACAGGACAAGAATAGCACTGGGCAATGCCGGGTATCCCTGCTA
>NC_140974.1:46377084-46379584 GCF_056783735.1 Eptatretus burgeri
TTTTTAATGAAGACAATTTGTACTTCTTTTCTCACCATCAGGTCAGTGACTTCTTCTGGTCAAGCTACCAACACTTATACTTGCTATTTTAAGTTTTGTCACCTTTTCACCTCTCCTTCAAACTTTCTTATTTGGCCATTTTCATCCACTGGATGGTGCATCATGCTCATTTCTCATTGGGCTTGGGCGGGTACCCTGCGCGTCGCTTGTAGGTGATGTGGATTTTTCTCCTGGCACCTCGTAGTGATCGTTGTAGAATTCTTCAGGTTGTTGCGGAATCTTATTTAACTCATTCGGGTTTAACGTTTAGCCAATTCGGTTTTAAAAATCCTGTTAATAAAATCACAGACACCGATAAATCAATGTCCACAAGTAGTTCTTTTCCTTTAGTACAATTTATTTCTAATGTTATCCACCAGTTCAGGTTCTCACCCTCATACACTTCCCCTTAATGAACCTCTCCATTATAAATATATATAAATATATATATATAAATATATATATATATATAATATATTATATATATAATATATATATATATATAATATTATATAATATATATATAATATATATATATATAATATATATATATATAAATATATATATAAATATATATAAATATATATATATAAATATATATATATATATAATATATTATATATATAATATATATATATATATAATATTATATAATATATATATAATATATATATATATAATATAGGCCTTAACGATTTTAATAAAAGATTAAGTAGAGAGGCAAAAAACAAACACTTTGACCCAGTCAGACTGAAGCAAAAGCCACTTGTCTAAAGAGGAATAATTCCCCAACACAGGGAATGCCCTAGCATGGGTGCCATTCTCATTCATATTAATCATCATATGGATTCAGCGGGTGGTTTTACAGCCGAAGCCTTTCCTGCCACTAACCCTCCCTATTTGTCCATGCTTGGGACCAGCACGACCTTGCCCGCACCAGTGGTTGGGTTGACATTCAGTTTATTTAGATATTGATGGCAAAGAGTGTTGCAAGTTTCTTGCTCTTTTTGATCAGAGAAGTAATTTCTTCACAAGATGATTATGATTACACTAATACAGGATTTCCAATTGGCTGAGAATTATTTTATTCATTTCTTTATTTCATTCATGGGGAGGAGGATTGGTGGAGTTGTATTTCTCATACATATCAAGCAAACATATACAAAAAGTAATTTTTCCCCCAACATTTTCTGAGAATCATCATTTCCGAAAACACACTATACAGTACAGAACTCTTAAATATGATTAAATGAATTCTTTGATGTGCTTTGTGTGCTCAAGATTCATCCTCAAGTCAAGAAAGACAAACACTCCAGGTGAGTTACAAGACCAGATCAAGTCCCTAGGTGACGGGCATTAACACACCTGACAAAGCATTACACTTGGAAGGTGAAAAAAAAAAAAGACAAAATGGAAATTGTGAGAAGGTGCAGCGAATGTTTATATAGAAGCAAATTAAAGAACAGCTAGTTTATTTCAAAGAGCTCAAAAATTGTCTAATATTGCATGATTGATAAAGTGGTGTGAAGAGGTGATGAGGAAAAGACTGCAATGTAGTGTGGGAGAAATGATGTGATGACTGCAGCCTTGTAATTGGGTGTTGAAATTATTTTAGAGTCGTGTGTTATGAGCATGGACATGTGATAAAGTCACACGTGCTCGCACAGTATTCCCTTTTTGATGCAGCACGTGAGAAGTCCGATGATGTATCCAAGAAGATCACCTCCCACTGAGCAGCCGATAATAATATAGCACAGTCGAGAGAGTGCATTCTGTCATATGACATTTGGGAGAACAAATACAGGCAAATTATTTATAGGAATAAATAATACAACAAATCAAAGCAGATACAAAAAGATAGATTATTATACACACCTGATAGGATTCACTTTTTGACACAGTGCGTGACTCTCCGAGGAGAAGACCAAACAAATTATGGTAAAGCCAATATTTACCCAACAATGTTGTAATGCACTGCAGAGCATAGTCAGACTGCTCACACAAATTTTTATCTTTCTCTCAAATGTATTCACCCTTCATTTATTCTGTTAAGACAACGTGGCAGTCAATGAGAACTATAATAAAGATCGAAACATGGAAATACAGATCTTCAATATTGTGACAAAGTAATGTTTGAAATCGTGATTTGAGAAAGCTTGGTGTTGGTTTAATTGGACTCATACTTTTGCACCCCAGTGTGTGTGTGTGTGTGTGTGTGTGTGTGTGTGTGTGTGTGTGTGTGTGTGTGTGTGTGTGTGTGTGTGTGTGTGTGTGTGTGTGTGTGTGTGTGTGTGTGTGTGTGTGTACTACAAGAGCTGTTTGTGTGTCTGTCTGTGTCACCCTTTTTCTCAGAGATGGCTGAACGGATCTTTGTCAAACTTTCAGAGGTTCCTCAGTGAGTGCCAGGAAGTGTTTTATTTATTTATTTTTAAAAAACATTAAAAAAAAAAGTTCGACTTTT